>NC_056627.2:130376945-130698310 GCF_002870075.4 Lactuca sativa | reverse complement strand
TTGTTTTTTGTATGTTCTCGGTTTAAAGTATACTACAAATTTTGTTTAGATCACTAAGTCTTAAAATTCCTTTATCAAAAATTCACTATTTACGTCTCCTGGTGCCGTGCCGGTTTTGCCGAAAAACTTCGACGGGCCATAACTTCTTCGTTATAACTCGGATTTCGGCGCTCTTTATTTGTACGGAACCCTTGAGACGTATTCTACAACTTGGTTAATATTATTTATTCTAAATAATATTTTATTTAAAAGTCATTTTCAACCCCTATTATCTTTAAATTGACTAGCCTGGATATGCGGGCGTTACAATTATCTCCTCCTTAGGATGATTACATCCCGGAATCATGAAGGAAACATGGAAATATGATGATTCCATATGTTATATCTTCATCCTAGGTAATAATCGTAACTTCCTTGTTTCTTTGAATGAGTATCTAACTATTGGACTCATTAACTACAGGCAGTGCTCTATCTTGCACTTGCTCCCTATCTCACGTTAGACTCCAAATTATGACCTTCAAGTCACAATCTCAATCCTCACTAGGTACGAACTTAAGATAAGTTCTTTTATTACTACAATGGAATGACGTGTCATATTCTAACGACCTATCATCGTATGTTGCAATGCTTAGACTCAGGTCTCTTAGAGTCTTCCAGAACAGACTATACTTTCCTTCATGTTCTAATCTCATCTTAAAAGGTAGCATTTCTCGCTACAAGCAACTATCACGATACCTCTACCGATCATTTTTATTATCTTTTATTTCAATCTTCCGGTTTAAGTCAGATGCTACATCAAACTCGGTTCTCTGAACCACATTACATACTCATCGTAGTCGGACTCAATTTGATATGACCACTAGGGTTGGAATAAAAATCATCGTCTTAATCATTACCAAAACAATGGTAACGACATACTCGAATAAAATGAAATCAATTTCTAGCTTCTTGGCAACCTTGTGACTTTCCCTGATCCAAGTGTGAGTCTTGTGCTTCCGGTAGTATAAGCCTTTACTACCATTCACACCTACTCATACTCGTCCCAAGTATTGTCTCACAGTTTTCCAAGTCACCATACAAGAAAATCACACAACTGCTTAACACATCAGATAGTAAAACAAAGGTTTTATATTATTCCTTGAAATGATTACATGGGTTTTCAAGTTCACCTTAGACTATGCCTCTAATAGGCTACACCTTACGATACTATCCACATGGCTACTGCATCACTCATTCTTCAGATATCAAGTCCTCACTCCTGATTCCTTGCATCTTTGTCAAGGATCATCTAGAATTTTCTTGCATTTGGCTTTGGCGGCACAATTGGCTTTGTAGCCCCTTTCTTCTTTGGGCAGTCTTGCTTGAAGTGCCCTTCCTCGTTACATCTGTAACATACCTTTTTGTTGAATGTATACTCGTTGGCATAATGCCCATGTTTCCTACACTTGAAACAAGTCACCTCTTCACCGTATTTTCCAGAGTGTTTCTTTTTGCACTTCTCACACCACTTAGCTTCACCTCCTCCTCCTCCTCCTTCAGACTTCGAAAATTTCCTTTCTTTGTTGGATTTTGAAGATCCTTCATACTTCCTTTTCTCGCCAACTTTAGCTCTCTCCAGACCCTTATCCTTAATCTGGGTCCCAACATTCGTAGCTGCCCAGATGGCGACTTTCAAAGTGGTTGTTTGCTTGACCAGTGGACCAAAGTTTGATGGTAATCCCTGGGCAAACTTGTTGACCTTAAAAAGCTCAGTTGGAACTAGGTAAGGAACAAGCTTCATCTTCTCCGTAAAACTTTCAGCATACTCGGTGACACTCATCCTTCCCTTCTTCAGATTCTGGAATTCATTGTTGATCTCCAGAAGATCTTGCTCAGAGCAATACTGCATCTTTAATTGCACCAGGAAATCTTCCCAAGACATCTTGCTTGCTTCTCCCTTGGGCATCGTGTTAGCTAGTAGCTTCCACCAGCTCAGTACTCCAGACTTTAACAGAGGGACCACAAGGGCGGTCTTCTGTTTGTTGCTACACTCGCAACTCTCAAACATTGTCTCCATCTCGGAGATCCACTCCATAACTTCCATCAGTGTTGGGCTTCCAGAAAGACTTGGTGGTTTGGATGACATGAAATCCTTGTACTTGCATCCTCGTCCATCATTTCCTCCATCTTGGATATTCCTTCTAACCATTGGTTGTTCAGCTTTACCAACGGTCCTACTGTAGTTTCCTTCCTCTGACTGTCCATCATTCAGCTCGGGTAGTTCAATAGGCATCATAAGTTCCTCTCGATTTTGTTGAAGTAAACGCCTTGTTTCCTCCATTTGACGATCCAACATCATTTGGATCATTGCTTGTACCCCGACCATTGTGATTGGCTTAGGTGCAGTTACTACAACAGGTATTTGTTCAATCACTAGGGGTTGTTGATTCCTATTTCCATTCGTGTTCCTGACTCCACTTCGGGTTCTTGCCATTTCGATCTATACACCAAATCAGACGGTCGGTGTGTAATGATGAGAATTAAGATAGGAAAGATTTTATCTATGATTGATGTATAAATCCCCTTATCTCTCTGAAAAGTTATATGCCAGTTCTAATACTGTAATTAAACGTTTAGAAACCTGAACACATAAAGTTTCCAGATCCGATCGGCAATAGACCATAGACCCGATCATATAATGCATATCATAAATCCTTTAGCACATAAAAGCATGTTAGGCATCTTTCCCTAAATAAGCTATTGATTGTGTCTTTTCAAGTGTATTACCTAAATTTATTAGACACACTCCTCATGATCATTGCTTAGAATTCTAAGTTTAAGTCTAGAAATAAATCTTTATTCCTAGTTTGCTTAAACTAATGATCTGATACCAACTGTGACATCCCCATTTTCACGGCCAGAAAAGATCGATTTTGTTTATGCTTTATAAAAATCAGAGTACCTCTTTTAATAAAAATGTTGCGGAATTTGTTCCCAGTAAAACACGATAAATACGTTATCAAAGCATTTCTGAAGAAAAGTATTTTTATTCATTTTAAAACATTTGGGATGTCATCGTCAATACAGAAACATAAGCATAAAGAGAACTTACATTCATTATCACTAGTGACTTATATCTCCTTAATCTCTCAGTGTAATGTGACTTCATATCCACACCTGTGATATAAATAAACTGAGTGGGTTAGGTTGGGGAACTAGGTGAGTACATAGGGTTTTCAACCCACAATAAATAATTATTATGTTTAAACATCAAACAGTCAACCTAATTACCCATCCCCACTATCTTCTTTACTCTTAAGGATCTACCCTAAGAATCAGCTATTCCTCGTTCATTTATTCCTAAGGATCATCCTAAGGAATCAGCACGAAGTCCATCGTTGCCACGGTTTACACAATAGGCACTAATTTTGCAGAGTCGCCAGGGATTAGGCACCAAGTATGCATGGTCACCACGGTTTAGGCATCAAGTCTGCATGATCGCTAAGGTTTAGGCACTAAGTCTGCATAGTCACCAGGGTTTAGGCATCAAGTCTGCATGATCACCAAGGTTTAGAGCACATTGGGTGAACACATCGTTCACAACACCTACAAGTTGTGAGCTTGCTAGTGTTCCACTGGACTATCTAGAATAGTCTATGGTTGTCATCCATACTCTGCTAGATGACAGGGCTAGCATTTGGGAACAAGACTTCTCACATCGTCCACCTCTTATCCTTACCTCATGGTCTATATCACTTCTGAACTCATCATCCAAATCATATTTCATCTACCCATGTTTTACCCAACATAGTATGTAGATATAAATACATATAAAGTTTAAATCATATAAAACTTGTATAAAATCGTTCATCCAGCATAGATAGCAATTATACAGATAATATGCACACATAGCATGTAGTTTATATAAAATACTTCATATCTATGTGTAAGATGAAAGGGACCATGCACTCACCTGGTAAGGCGGTGGATCGACACTCGGACAACACTTCGTTACTCTTAAAACAATTATCGCTTGACGAAACCTAGTATCATTACCACTAGAGTTTAGTCTAATGTTTGACGAGACTAATTAATAGTCTAGCTATTATTACTATTATATAAGTGTTAAACAATACTTATATAACCCATAATAATAGCCTAAATACTCTTCATAAGGTCCTATTAAAATTACTATATTGAAACATAAGCTATACTAAAGATAGGGTAGGCATAGCTCACTTACAGCAGGCTTTCTCAAAAATCGGGCTCTGTCGGAGCAGAGTTTCTGAGCCGAGGGCTCTTCTTTTCGGAGCCATCAGGCGCTCCGGGGCTTCCGCCTCGTGCTAGGGAGTTACCCTAGGCTTTGGGGGGTTAGGGAGGCTTAGAGAGAGAGGTTTTAGAGAGAAAAAGAAGGGTTTGAAGGTGTGAGGAAATGGAATGACCCGAAACTTCTATTTATAGGGTGAAATCATGATGGACTCAACGATTCAGGCCATTGACTCGCCGATTCAGTGCCACTTGTCAACTTTCTGGTGGCAAAACGTGTGTGGCCTACATTGTGCCACGTCACCCCTTTTGCAGCAGCACCCTGCCGACTTCTAAACCCCATAACTTTCACATACGAGCTCCATTTTTGACTTTCTTTATATCCACGCGTAGGTAAAAACAGGATCTACAACTTTCATTTTAACTCTGTCGGCTAATTCTCGACCGATCTTAAATTTAACAGTAGGAGGAGATTAGACTGTTAAATGACCGTGAACAATTCGTAACTCCTTCATACGGACTCCGTTTTCGTTTGTCTTTTTATTGTTGAGTTCCTATGAATGAGATTTTCAACTCTCATTTAGGTCTTGTAGGCCAAAAAGCGCTTGAACTAAAATTCGAGTTTCGGGTCGTGCACTACTAAGCCAAATCTTAGAAAATTCATAACTTCTTCACACGAAGTCAGATTTGGGCATTCTTTTTTTTGTATGTTCTCGGTTTAAAGTACACTAAAAATTTTTTTAGATCACTAAGGCCAAAAAGTAGTTTATCAAAAATTCACTATTTACGTCTCCCGGTGCTGTGCTCGTTTTGCCGAAAAACTTTGACGGGCCATAACTTCTTCGTTATAACTCGGATTTCGGCACTCTTCATATGTACGGAACCCTTGAGACATATTATACAACTTGGTTAAGATTATTTATTCTAAATAATCTTTTGTTACAAAGTCGTTTTCGACCCCTATTATCTCTAAATTGACTAGCCCGGATTTGCGGGCGTTACACCAGCCAAGAGATTTTCGAATTCAACAAGGGAAGGTTGAGTTGCCCAACCTTGAATCGCTGCTATGAAAGTTCTGAATTCCGGTTTTAGCCCATGTATGATTATTCTTTTCATCATTGCTTCACCGATTTGAGAGTCTAGATCAAGTTCCACAATTTCTCTGCATGTAGCTTTAACCTTGTGAAAGTATTGTGGGATTGTCATATCTTTCCGGGAAACAGATAGGATTTCATTCTCAAGAAGTTGCAACTTCGTATCATTCTTCTTTGAGAACAAGGCTGATAAGATATCCCATGCTTCTTTTGGGTTTGACGCATCTCTGATGTGCTCAAGTACATCTTCTTCAATGGTTGTTTTTAAAACAAACATAGCTTTGCCAGCCTTGATCTTCCACTTACGTAAGATCCCATTATTGTCTTCCGCCTCAAGTTGCTTAGTTTCAATCCCATTCACGACTTCCCACATGTCTTGCCCTTGCATGTAGGACGTGATGCAAGTAGACCATGTGTTATAGTCCTGATTGTTAAGTTTCTTTACACCACCAATGACCTGAAGTTCAGCCGTTGATACACAGGCTCTGATACCACTTTGTTGACCTGATAAAGACAATCTTCCTAGTACACAACTAAGGAATACATCAAAGCAATGAAGAAGAAACACACAGTTACACACACTTGTGTATTCTGATTAACTTGAACAAGAACAGATTACAAGAGGAAGCCATAAAAGGCAAAAACTGAAAAAGGAAACTGCTACTACACTACCACTATCTAGAAAACAGGAAACAACAATTTGACAACTTCCCACTATGTAGACCAATTCAACAAGGAGAAAATACTAGACAAATTAAAATAAACATAAACTAAAAAACAAGGATAGTGGCAGGCACGTAAGCTGCTTCCTTGAATCTAGATGTTGCTCATATAATAAATAATACAGTGTTAATCAAATTTGATGTAAACTTAATGTCTTTTATGCATTTTTCCTATTGATTTTATTATTATTATGATTACATTATCAATTTTATTTAGATATTTAATCATTTTTCTCTTATAGCTTATATATACTTTATCACTATACTTATATTGATGGTATTAGGTGTAACGCACGTAGATCTGGACTAATTAATTTAGAGATAATAGGGTCGAAAACGACTTTTCGAAAAAAGACTATTTAGAATAAATAATCTTAACCAAGTTGCAGTATATGTTACAAGGTTTGCTTACATACAAAGAGCGCCGAAATCCGAGTTATTACGAAGAAGTCATGACCCGTCGAAGTTTCGCGATGGAACCGACACGGCACCGGGAAGTGTAAATAGTGAATTTACGATAGAGTGAATTTTAGCCTTAGCGATCTAAACAAAAGGCGTAGAAAATTTTAAACCGAGAGTATCCATAAAAAGAACGCCCAAATCTGAATTCGTATGAGGAAGTTACGATTTTTCTAAGATTTGGCATAGCGGTGCATGGCCGGAAACTCGAATTTTAGTTTGAGCGGTTTTTGGCTTACGTGACCTAAATGAGAGTTGAATATCTCATTAATAGGAACTCAACGGTAAAAAGACAGACGGAAACGGAGTCCGTAGGAGTTACAAAATCTTCACGGTCATTTAATAGTCTAATCTCTTCCTACTGTTAAATTTAAGATCGGTCGAGAATTAGCCGACGGAGTAAAGAGGAAAGTTGTAGATTTATTTTTACCTACGCGTGGATATAAATAATGTCAAAAACAGAGCTCGTATGCGAAAGTTATGGACGAAACTTAGTCTCTACTTTTCAAGCGCGGCGAATTCGATACAGTTTTGTAAATCCGAGATAGAATGAGAACTAGCCAACGAGGTCTAAATAAAAGTTGTAGTACTCGTAAATACCAACGCTTGGATATAAATAACATCGGAAACGGAGCTCGTATGCGAAAAATATGGACGAAGCTTAGTCGCTACTCTTCGTGCGCAATAAATACGATACAGTTTTGGTAAATCTGAGATAGAAGGAGAATAGCCGACGGGGTCTAAATGAAAGTTGTAGTACTCGTAAATACCAATGCGTGGATATAAACAACGTAGCAAACGGAGCTCGCACGCGAAAGATACGGACGAAGCTTGGAGACTACTTTACTATAAAATTCTTATAAATAAGAGATGAACTCTTCATAATTTCTTCACACCATAAGCCTTTCTTTCTCTCTCTAACTTCTCTCTAACCTCCCTAAACCCCTCCTAAGTCTAGGGAACCTCCCTAGCACAAGAAAGAAGCCCCGGAGCGCCCGACGGCTCCGAGAAAAAAAACTTTCGGCTCAGAAACGCTGCTCCAGTGAAGCCCGGTTTTTATTAAAAACCCGCTGTAAGTGAGCTACGCCTACGCTATTTTTAATATAGCTTCTAATTAATTATAGTAACATTATTAGGACCTTAAAATAATTATTTGAGATATTATTATGAGTTATATAAGAGTGTTGTTTAACGCTTATATAATAATAATAATAGCTAGACTATTAATTAGTCGCGATTAACGTTAGACTAAACCCTAGTGGTATTGATACTAGGTTTTGTCGAAAGAAATTGTTTTAAGAGTAACGAAGCGCTGTCTGAGTTCGGAATCACCACATTACCAAGTGAGTGCATGGTCCCTTTCATCTTACACATAGATATGAAGTATTTTATGTAAATTACGTGCTATGTGTGCATATTATCTGAATACTTGTTGTCTATGATGGATGAATGATTTTATACATGTTTTAAATGATTTAAATATATATTTATTTTATATTTACAAATATGTTGGGATAAAACATGGGTAGATGAAATAGTTGGTGTGTGATGAAATAAAATGATGAGAGATAGGTGATGATAGGAAGGTGATGGATAGGTGATGATGAATCGGTGATGTAGGATGAAAGATACTATAACCTTGTCCATCAATTTGGAGATGTAGTCATCTACTAGAGTATAGATGGCGACCACAGACTATTCTAGACAACCCGTGAAACACCAACAGACTTATAACCTGTAGGTGATGAATTACGAGTCCAGGTGATGTTGTGACTGTATATTCATGTGATGATACTCTAACCCTTACTATGAATTACGAGTTCAGGCGATGTTGTAACTACGTATTCATGCGATGATGCCCTAACCCTTGTTGGGCACATATTGAGGGAGTAATCCCTGAATCAATACTGTCTATGCGATGTAGGCGATGATCCTTAGGGAGAGTCCTTAGGAACAAACATATAAGGAAATGCGATGTAAGGAGATGAAAGGTAAATATGATGTAGGAGACGATCCTTAGGATAAATCCTTAGGGAAGGTACTTAAGAATAAAGAAAATAATGGGGATGAGTAATTGGGTTAATTATTGATGATTAAACATAATAATTATATTATTGTGGGTTGAAAACCCTGTGTACTCACCAGGTTTCCCAACCTGACCCACTCAGTTTACTTGTATCACAGGTGATGAGGTGAAGTTACATTACACTGAGAGATTAAGGAGATATAGATCACTAGTGTAAATGAATGTAAGTTCTGTTTATGCTTATGTTTCTGTATTGACGATGACATCCCAAATGTTTTAAAATGAATAAAAATACATTTATTCGGAAATGATTTGATAATGAAATTATCATGTTTTTCTGGGAACAAATTCCGCAACATTTTTATTAAAAGAGATACTCTAATTTTTATAAAGCATAAACAAAATCGGTCTTTTTTGGCCGTGAAAATGAGGATGTCACAGTTGGTATCAGAGCATTAGTTTAAGCAAACTAGGAATTTGTAGGAAATTTCTAGACTTAAACTTAGAATGCTAAGCGATGATTGTGAGTTGAGTGTCTCCTTTATTTTAGACACAAGCACTAGTTTATTTTAGGAAAGATGGCTAAAATGTTTTATGTGCTAAATGTTTTATGTTATAGCTATAAAGATGCCTTATATGCTATTATTTGTTCGGATCTATGGTCTGTTGCCGAGCGGATCTGGAAATTTTATGTGTTCAGATTTCTAAACGTTTGATTATGGTATTAGAACTGACATATAACTTTTCAGTGTGACAAGGAGATCTATACGTCTATCGTAAATAAAATCTTTCCTATCTTAAAATTGTCGCCTCGGTACACCAAACGTTTGCTTGGGTGTACAAAACCTCATAGTGAAGACAAACTAGGAAATATCTGAGGAAGATGACAACCTGAGCCTAAGAATGTGATGGGTCATGCATCGGTCGTTGCGCCTGCACCCGAACCTATCACAATGACAGGAGTTCAGGAAGTGATGCGAACCATGATAGACTGAGAAAATAGAGGAAATGAGATGGATTATGATAGTGAATGATACATATCGGAAGACATCATAAGGGAGGTATCTTGCCTTTAGAATACGTCTGATAAAATAGAAGTACGTCTAGAGAAATACGGTACATATGAATGTGCACATTTGATTGGCGGGATGATAGAACGATTGGTGTAATTCCTAAAGTTTTCCTGCCATCTGGAATTTCCATCACCAACTGAGTTGAAGCAGAATTGATGATTGAAGATACGCATGGAAGAAGTCCTAGTAGAGTCTAGGGAAAATTTTATGATTATTTGGACACACTCGTATGTGTTAAATTGTTTTGTGATTTTAGGACTTGGGGACTATGAGACAATACTTGGGACGAGTATGAGTAAGTGTGAAAGGTAGTAGATGCATATACTACCAGAAGCACAGGACTCACGCTTGGATCAGGGAAAGTTACAAGGTTACCAAGAAGCTAATAATTGACTCCGTTTTATTCAAGCATGTCGTTACCATCGTTTCGGTAATGACTAAGAAGATTGTTGTTATTTCGACCCTAGTGGTCATATCAAATTGAGTCTGACTACGATGAGTGTGTTACGTGGTTCAGAGAACCAAGTTCGATGTAAAATCTGACTTAAGCCATAGGATTGAAGTAAAAGATAATCGAAGTGATCGTTAGAGGTATCGCGACGTTTGGTTGTAGCTAGAAATGCTACCTTTTTAAGATGTGATTAGAACATGAAGGAAGGTATAGTCTGTTCTGGAATTTGACTCTAAAAGACCTGAGTCCAAGCAATGCATCATATGATGAGAGGTCATTAGAACATGATCCATCGGTCTATTATGATAATCTAAGGAAGAAACTTATCTCAAGTTTGTTAAAGAAGGAGTCTCCAATAAAGATCGAGATCGCGATAGGAAGATCATGACTGAAAGTCTAACATGAGATAGAGAGCGGGTCCAAGATCAGGCACCGCCTGCAGTCAGGAAGTCTTAGAGTTAGATACTCGTTCGAAGAAACTTCAAAGTTATGGTTATTACTTAGGATGAAGAGATAACGTATGGATTCATCATGTGAGCCCTATTTCGTTGATGATTCTGGGACGTAATCATCCTAAGGGGGAGATAATTGTAACGCCCGTAGATCCGGGCTAGTCAATTTAGAGATAATAGGGGTCGAAAATGACTTTTCGAAAAAAGATTATTTAGAATAAATAATCTTAACCAAGTTGTAGTATATGTTACAAGGTTTCCATACATATAAAGAGCGGCGGAATCCGAGTTATAACGAAGAAGTTATGACCCGTCGAAGTTTCGCGACGGAACCGACACGACACCGGGAAGTGTAAATAGTGAATTTACGGTAGAGCGACTTTTAGCCTTAGCGATCTAAAAAAAAGTCATAGAAAATGTTAAACCAAGAGTGTCCATAAAAAGAACGCCCAAATCTGACTTCGTATGAGGAAGTTATGATTTTTCTAAGATTTGGCATAGCGGTGCATGGCCCGAAACTCGGATTTTAGTTCGAGCGGTTTTTGGCTTACGCGACCTAAATGAGAGTTGAATATCTCATTAATAGGAACTCAACGGTAAAAAGACAGACGAAAACGGAGTCCGTATGAAGGAGTTACGAATTCTTCACGGTCATTTAACAGTCTAATCTCTTCCTACTGTTAAATTTAAGATCGGTCGAGAATTAGCCGACGGAGTAAAAAGGAAAGTTGTAGATTTATTTTTACCTACG
The DNA here is from genome assembly GCF_002870075.4 of Lactuca sativa. Classification (NCBI taxonomy): domain Eukaryota; kingdom Viridiplantae; phylum Streptophyta; class Magnoliopsida; order Asterales; family Asteraceae; genus Lactuca; species Lactuca sativa. The sequence goes on along the minus strand of NC_056627.2, from coordinate 130,687,037 downwards.
CATGGATATAAATAACGTCAAAAACGGAGCTCGTGTGCGAAAGTTATGGACGAAACTTAGTCTCTACTTTTCAAGCGCGGCGAATTCGATATAGTTTTGTAAATCCGAGATAGAATGAGAATTAGCCAACGAGGTCTAAATGAAAGTTGTAGTACTCATAAATACCAACGCTTGGATATAAATAACGTCGAAAACGGAGCTCATATGCGAAAAATATGGACGAAGCTTCGTCGCTACTCTTCGTGCGCAATAAATACGATACAGTTTTTGTAAATCTAAGATAGAAGGAGAAATAGCCGACGGGGTGTAAATGAAAGTTGTAGTATTCGTAAATACCAATGCGTGGATATAAAGAATGTAGCAAACGGAGGTCGTACGCGAAAGATACGGACGAAGCTTGGAGACTACTTTACTATAAAATTCATAAAAATAAGAGATGAACTCTTCATAATTTCTTCAAACCATAAACCTTTCTTTCTCTCTCTAACTTCTCTTTAACCTCCCTAAACCCCTCCTAAGTCTAGGGAACCTCCCTAGCACAAGAAAGAAGCCCCGGAGCGCCCGACGGCTCCGAGAAGAAAAACTTTCGGCTCAGAAACGCTGCTCCAGCGAAGCCCGGTTTTTAATAAAAACCCGCTGTAAGTGAGCTACGCCTATGCTATTTTTAATATAGCTTCTAATTAATTATAGTAACATTATTAGGACCTTAAAATAATTATTTGGGATATTATTATGAGTTATATAAGAGTGCTGTTTAACGCTTATATAATAATAATAATAATAATAATAATAATAATAATAATAATAATAATAATAATAATAATAGCTAGACTATTAATTAGTCGCGGTTAACGTTAGACTAAACCCTAGTGGTATTGATACTAGATTTTGTCGAAGGAAATTGTTTTAAGAGTAACGAAGCGCTGTCTGAGTTCGGAATCACCATTTTACCAAGTGAGTGCATTGTCACTTTCATCTTACACATAGATATGAAGTATTTTATATAAATTACGTGCTATGTGTGCATATTATCTCAATACTTGTTGTTTATGATGGATGAATGATTTTTGTAACACCCAAGATTTTGAAAGCCAAGAAAGTAAAAGAAACCCTAAATTTAGGAGGGACTCGGCGAGTCCGAGCGGGATCCGAGTCGAGGATTAAGTGACCAACTCGGCGAGTCGGCCAAGGCGACTCGACGAGTAGGTTCTGTGCGAGGAAAACCCTAAATCCGGGGCTTGGAGCCTATTTAAACGCCTCATTCATCTTCCTAGGGCTCCTTTACTACCTCTCCAACCCAGAACGCCGTACCCTAAGCCTCCATTGTGCTCATTCATGCTTTTGGCCATTTTTGAGTGATTTAAAGGAAGAAGAAGAAGTGGGAATCTTTGAAGCATCAAGGAGTGGCATTGGATCCGAAGTTTGGGGATCATTTCAGAGCATTTGAAGGTATTAAGTCGTTCCTCTCCTTTAGATCTTCCGTTTTTGGGCTTTTAAGCCATGTCTAAGTTTAATCTCGAGCTTGAGGTCCAGATCTGAGGTTGCTACCTCAGATCCATGCTTGTTTTGGTTTAGAATCCAGTAAAGTATCAGTCATTAAGTGGATTATGGGGCCCCTTGGTCTCAAACCCTAGTTCATGGTGTATTTTGCTTAGATCACCATCTTCACACGTAAAGTTTGCAACTTTACGTGGGGGATATGCTTGGGAAGAGTAGATCTACTATTTGGAGTCCCTGCATGACTTGAAAGTCCTCTGCATGTTGTGGAACCGAATAGAATCGGCGAGTCCTTCGAGTGGACTCGACGTGTAGCTTGAAGATAAAGACGAACTCTACGAGTGGGATGAACAGCTCGTCGAGTCGGATGAAGATAGGCATGAACTCGGCGAGTTGGATGAACAACTCGGCGAGTTGGATGAAGATAGCTTTGTGCTCGACGAGTCTGTTCTTAGACTCGACGAGTCAGTTCGCGTAGTCCCAAACCCTTCGAGTTAAGACTCGAGTCAGGGAGTCGAGCAAGGACTCAGTGAGTTGGTCAGGACAGGATTCAGGAATCTGTAGACTCGGCGAGTCAGGGGCTGACTCGGCGAGTCAAGTCGCGATTGGAAGGACTTGAGCATAAGAACTCGGCGAGTCAGTGAGTGGACTCAGCGAGTAGGGTTGATCTGGAAGGTTGACTTTGACCAGGACTTTGACTTTTTCAAGGGTTGACTTGGTTGACCTTTGAAGGTCAATTAGACTAAGTAATGTGTTGGCATTGATAGCTCGGGGAGCTAGTGGAGCAGCAGTTCGGAGTCAGTGGTCGGGTAGCGGTCAAAGGGATTAACATGAGCAGTTCAACAGTATCAGGTGAGTTTCCCTTTGTATGAATGGGTCTACGGCCACAATGCCGACCCATGTAGTTATGAGTAGAAGACCCGGGGGTTAGCCGTAGGCACAGTATGCTAGTATGATATTCGGACGAGGTCCGATGATAGAGGGCGGGTGCCCAAGGAGTGGTTTATGTGATAGTTTATACTTGTTGTCTGTGTGATACTGGTATGTGCCTGGTAGGGAGGTGAGTGGGGGCGAGGTCCCGTATCTCACCAATAGCAGAGTGTGGATGGTGTTCCACATCTCGGTAGCAGCAGACCAGGGGCGGGGCCCAAGTTAGGAAAGGAGTGAGGACGGGTGGGGCCCGTATCTCACTATCAGCAGGAGTACGGACGAGGTTCCATGACTCATCAGTAGCAGGACACGGGCGGGGCCCGGGGATAGGCGAGGCCTTAGAGCAAGAGCTGTTAGTGTATGTTTAGCTTGTGTGATGTTATGTGATATATGTATGTGTTATTATATGCTATTGGGCGGGGCCCTGTGACAGGCGAGGCCTAAGTAAACAGATCTGTATCCGAGCGGGGCTCGAAGCCAGGTGGGGCCTGGAGCGGCGGGGCCGTTGTAGCGGCGAGGCCCGAAGTAGGGGACGAGGTCCCGGATAGCGGGCGTGGCCCAGTATATGCAGTATGTGGTTATGCTTGGTATGTGGTAAGGTGGGGAACTCACTAAGCTTCGTGCTTACGGTTTTCAGTTTTGGTTTACAGGTACTTCCGGTAGTGGAGGGAGGAGCTCGGGGTGATCGCATGGCACACACCATAGAGTAGTCAGCCTGGGAATGTTTACTCTGATCATGAACATGTGTTTTGAAAACTTATACTCAATTTATGTTTTGGAATGATGGCTTTGTTTTAAAGTGTGGCAGGGTGCACGGGGGCGCGTGCAGGAGTGGTAGCGGCGGTGATTCTGGCTGTTTCAAGTGCGGTCGGACTGGTCATTTTAGCAGGGATTGCACCGTTACCGCCACACAGGGATCAGATTTGATATGCTTTCATTGCAACCAGCGGGGCCACAAGAAGGCCCAGTGACCCAGTTTGTCTTCGGCAGGACGGGTGATGCCACCAGCCCCTGCAAATTTGAGGATCACGGATGGCCTTCAGGGCCGGGTAGAGGCACCTACAGCAGGGAGCAGGGCTTTTCAGATGACGACCTTGGAGACGCGAGCGACGCCGGACGTTGCAGGTATGCAATTTCCATTTCCAGTTCTTTTATTTGTGCATGATTATGTTGTTATGATTCTGCATCATCATCAGTATGAGTATTTTATTTATGTGCGGTTGGTTATGGTCGAGTTATATGCCATCTGCATACCTTGGATAATTGTATGGTAGTTAGGGGATGTGCTCTATTGGAGAAGGTTACGTAGGATGCAGTAGCTGTAGCATGCTTGGGAGGGACTTAGTATGTCTCGTTAGATCAGGATCGTGTAGTGTCAGAGATGGATTGGTTAGACCCCTAGCTATGGTAAGCTTGGGTTCCTCAGCAGATTGATTATGGAATGGTAGCAAGGATTGGGTTTTCTCTTTGAGCATTGAGCAACAAGGGGTAAGCAGGATCGAAGTGGGGGAGAATCCTCCGAGTAAGCCAGGGTAGGAGCACGCACACCCAGAAGGAGTGTGCGACCTCCGAGGAGGAAAGGATTAGTTCAGCTTTTGATGGTTTGAGGATTTCAGGGTTGGGAGTTTGAGAAACTCCCCATCAGCTAGTGCGTATGATGATAATGGTTAGTTTATGGTTGGGAATTCGGGTGGTGGATCACCCGTAGGACTCGAGGGAGTCAGAATGAGGGTCTTGAGAGCTAATGGCACATGGGTGCCTTCGTGTTGACAGTCAGTGGTAGGAAGTGATGTGAGACTACGGGGTAGCCGTAGCATTCACTAGCAGTTAGTGGTGAAAGTGTTGTGAGATTACGAGGCAGCCGTAGCATTCATTAGCAGTCAGCAATGGATGGTGATGTAAGCCTATGGTAAGCCGTAGCATTCCTTAGTAGTTCGTTAGCGGAATTGGGGCGAGGTCCTTATCTCCTAGTGATCAGATGGGAATCAGGATGGATAATGGATGAGGATGATAGGGAGTTGCCTGTATAGCCCTAGCAAGGGGAGACCTTGGGAGAGGCCGCTCCAGGATATTGTTGGGTGAGACCCGTGGGCGAGGCCCATATGAGGTTAGCAGTGTAGATAGGACCTGGGAGCAGGGTTGCTCAGTAGTACGATTGGGTGGGACCCGTGGGCGAGGCCCGAGCGAGGGTGAATAGACTAGTGGGACTAGAAGGATAGAGGCGGGTGGGACCCGTGGGCGAGGCCCGTGAGTTTTAGCAGCGCAGGTGGGACCTGGTAAGGACCTTAGTGTCAAGTTAGGGGATCGGGGATCCCAGGTTAGTAGTGCCTGAGTGGCAGAATTGTTTGAGCAGTTATAGGTAGTCGAGGTTTCCCTGGAAGTCGCTGAGAGCGACTAGCGTTGGTGTTGGGACCAGCTACCGGTGGGAGCCGGTAATCTAGATATTGATAGGTTGGTAGGGACCAGAGTGGCCTCAGTTCAACCGGAAGGCAGATGAGGAATGGCAGAAATATCCAGTCAGTAGTAGTGCGGGAAGGCGGGTTATGTTGGAATTCAGTTAGTTGAGTCGAGGGGTGCTCGACACCAAGTTATGACAAGAGAGGAATGTCAGTGGTTAGTGGCGGTAAAGACCCGTACTGGATTTAGCGGAAATAAGGGATTGGTGAAGATAGGATCTTCACAGCGGCTGAGGAGATAGTGGTTTTTGGAGCATCGCCTTGAGAAGGCAAGGGAATTGCGTGAGGAAAGAAGGGGTGAACCCCTATAGGTTCAGTGCAGTACTCGGTGAGTACCCGTCGGATTATCGGCTAAGTAAGCTGTGTTTCCAGAATGTTCAGGGTCAGGGTTGACCCGTGATGGTTATCCGCAAGGGTTAATGCTAGTCAGAATGATCAGGAGGAAGACCAGCGAAGGAAGGCACCTAGTGTTGGGATAATTGGCTGGGTGTTGCAGGCAGACCGCAGGCGGTGGGCCATAGTAAACTTCGAGGACGAAGTTTATTTTAAGTGGGGGAGAGTTGTAACACCCAATATTTTGAAAGCCAAGAAAGTAAAAGAAACCCTATATTTAGGAGGGACTCAGTGAGTCCAAGGAGGAACTCGGCAAGTCCGAGCGGGATCCGAGTCGAGGATTAAGTGACCAACTCGGCGAGTCGGCCAAGGCGACTCGGCGAGTAGGGTCTGTGCGAGGAAAACCCTAAATCCGGGGCTTGGAGCCTATTTAAACGTCTCATTCATCTTCCTAGGGCTCCTTTACTACCTCTCCAACCCAGAACGCCGCACCCTAAGCCTCCATTGTGCTCATTCATGCTTTTGGCCATTTTTGAGTGATTTAAAGGAAGAAGAAGAAGTGGGAATCTTTGAAGCATCAAGGAGTGGCATTGGATCCGAAGTTTGGGGATCATTTCAGAGCATTTGAAGGTATTAAGTCGTTCCTCTCCTTTAGATCTTCTTTGGTTATGAGTTTTTGGGCTTTTAAGCCATGTCTAAGTTTAATCTCGAGCTTGAGGTCCAGATCTGAGGTTGCTACCTCAGATCCATGCTTGTTTTGGTTTAGAATCCAGTAAAGTATCAGTCATTGAGTGGATTATGGGGCCCCTTGGTCTCAAACCCTAGTTCATGGTGTATTTTGCTTAGATCACCATCTTCACACGTAAAGTTTGCAACTTTACGTGGGGGATAGGCTTGGGAAGAGTAGATCTATTGTTTGGAGTCCCTGCATGACTCGAAAGTCCTCTGCATGTTGTGGAACCGAATAGACTTGGCGAGTCCTTCGAGTGGACTCGACGAATAGCTTGAAGATAAGTAGGAACTCGACGAGTGGGATGAACAGCTCGTCGAGTCGGATGAAGATAGGCATGAACTCGGCGAGTTGGATGAACAACTCGGCGAGTTGGATGAAGATTGCTTTGTGCTCGGCGAGTCTGTTCTTAGACTCGGCGAGTCAGTTCACGTAGTCCCAAACCCTTCGAGTTAAGACTCGAGTCAGCGAGTCGAGCAAGGACTCAGTGAGTTGGTCAGGACAGGATTCAGGAATCTGTAGACTCGGCGAGTCAGGGGCTGACTCGGCGAGTCAAGTCGCGATTGGAAGGACTTGAGCATAAGAACTCGGCGAGTCAGTGAGTGGACTCGGCGAGTAGGGTTGACCTGAGAGGTTGACTTTGACCAGGACTTTGACTTTGTAAAGGGTTGACTTGGTTGACCTTTGAAGGTCAATTAGACTAAGTAATGTATTGGCATTGATAGCTCGGGGAGCTAGTGGAGCAGCAGTTCGGAGTCAGTGGTCGGGTAGCGGTCAAAGGGATTAACATCAGCAGTTTAGCAGTATCAGGTGAGTTTCCCTTTGTATGAATGGGTCTACGGCCACAATGCTGGCCCTTGTAGTTATGAGTAGAAGACCCGGGGGTTAGACCTAGGCACAGTATGCTAGTATGATATTCGGACGAGGTCCGATGATAGAGGGCGGGTGCCCAAGGAGTGGTTTATGTGATAGTTTATACTTGTTGTCTGTGTGATACTGGTATGTGCCTGGTAGGGAGGTGAGTGGGGGCGAGGTCCCGTATCTCACCAATAGCAGAGTGTGGATGGTGTTCCACATCTCGGTAGCAGCAGACCAGGGGCGGGGCCCAAGTTAGGAAAGGAGTGAGGACGGGTGGGGCCCGTATTTCACTATCAGCAGGAGTACGGACGAGGTTCCATGACTCATCAGTAGCAGGACACGGGCGGGGCCCGGGGATAGGCGAGGCCTTAGAGCAAGAGCTGTTAGTGTATGTTTAGCTTGTGTGATGTTATGTGATATATGTATGTGTTATTATATGCTATTGGGTGGGGCCCTGTGACAGGCGAGGCCTAAGTAAACAGATCTGTATCCGAGCGGGGCTCGAAGCCAGGTGGGGCCTGGAGCGGCGGGGCCGTTGTAGCGGGCGAGGCCCGAAGTAGGGGACGAGGTCCCGGATAGCGGGCGTGGCCCAGTATATGCAGTATGTCATTATGCATGGTATGTGGTAAGGTGGGGAACTCACTAAGCTTCATGCTTACGGTTTTCAGTTTTGGTTTACAGGTACTTCCGGTAGCGGAGGGAGGAGCTCGGGGTGATCGCATGGCATACACCATAGAGTAGTCAGCCTGGGAATGTTTACTTTGATCATGAACATGTGTTTTGAAAACTTATACTCAATTTATGTTTTGGAATGATGGCTTTGTTTTAAAGTAAGGTTTTATTAAAAGAAATTTTTGGGTCGTTACAATTTTATACATGTTTTAAATGATATAAATATATATTTATTTTATATATACAAGTATGTTGGGATAAAACATGGGTAGATGAAATAGTTGGTGTGTGATGAAATAAAATGATGAGAGATAGGTGATGATAGGAAGGTGATAGATAGGTGATGATGAATTAGTGATGTAGGATGAAAGATACTATAACCTTGTCCGTCAATTTGGAGATGTAGTCATCTACTAGAGTATAGATGGCGACCACAGACTATTCTACACAACCAGTGAAACACCAGCAGACTTATAACCTGTAGGTGATGAATTACGAGTCCAGGTGATGTTGTGACTGTATATTCATGTGATGGTACTCTAACCCTTACTATGAATTACGAGTTCAAGCGATGTTGTAACTACGTATTCATGCGATGATGCCCTAAACCTTGTTGGGCTCGTATTGAGGGAGTAATCCCTGAATCAATACTGTCTATGCGATGTAGGCGATGATCCTTAGGTAGAGTCCTTAGGAACAAACATATAAGGAAATCCGATGTAAGGACATGAAAGGTAAATATGATGTACGTCACACCCCCGAACCAGACGGCGGAAACGTACGAGGGCTGTTGTGACTCAATTGAATACCATCACAATGAATATACATGAAACATAACATCATTAATCACCATGCATTGAAATAGTACAACTGGTAGTGTTTACATTTAGTACATTCTTTGATACTAGTTAAACAAACAACAAGACATCACTGAGTACATTTTTCCCTTCGATTTACCTGTTACCTGAGAATACAAGTATTTTGAAAAACGTCAACATATGAAATGTTGGTGAGTTCATAAATAATGTTGAAATATAATGTTTTGTATTGTTTGAAAACCACCAGAAAATCCGATATTTTCTGAAAAGAGTATCGTATAAAAAGTGTGAAGATCCGTAAGTATGCTTGTTTGTTTCTATAAATAAAAAAAAATTGTTAGACTTGGTATGTATCTTGTAGGTGTATGAATTGAAAACCCTAGGGAAACTCGATGTTTTCCTAATACTTTGAATTACGCATTTTATATTTTGTTATACCATTGTGACGTGTGTGTTCGATAATTCCAGGTGACATTGGATTAATTATGGATTGTGAATTGTTATAAACACGCATTAATGAAAACGACTAGTTTACAACTATACAAACGATCCCTTAGGCGTCGTCCGTACTATTCACTTAATCCAACCACCCTAACTTCTCATAGCCCCACAACCGAGGAGAAAAGCGGATGCGAAGCCCCCGCTATTTCCATAAGTTATTCAAGGCTATCGTGAATGCGAAAGGCCCTTCGCCCGACTCACATTTGTGAATTCTCGTCGACTTTGCTAGCAGTACCAAAAGACCCTTGGGGCCCAACAGCACAAAAGCCATTGAAAGTCCTTTTACATGGAATTAGGTCATGTAAGACCCAACAACATGTAAGCGAGTTTCCTTCGGGCCTAAAGATCATGTCATTGGGCTAGCTAGGCCCATCAAGCACGATTTGAAACTTTCGGGCCCAAAGATGGTGTATCGACGTCTGGTGAATTCCCACGTGTGTATTGACTTCCCGTAATTTCAGCATGTGTATTGTAGTATCATCGTGTATAGATTTTTGATTCATTATTGATTCGAGACCGAATCAATTCGTTTTGTAACGATTTTTGGTGTTGAAGGTGTATTATGTTTCGTCGGTAGTCGTGGTACTAGTATTTCATCATAACGGTTTTATTGTTTAAAACGTTAGAATTTTACTTTTTGCAGCCCCTTTCTTTTGGATAAATTTACACTTTTGACCCTTTGTATAAAAAAATTTCCATTTTAGTCCTTAAACTATTTTTCTTAACACTTTAGTATCAAAACTTGTTGAAAAGGTACGTTTCAGCTCAAATTTCCTTGAAAAATAGTTTTAGTCCCTCAGAATGAAGTTTTCTCGGCTGAAACCTCTATTTTCGCCATTTTTACACTTTTGGCCCAAAATAGAAATTTTTTGCATCTTTGGTCCCTTTTAAATATGAAAGGTATTTTTAACCCTTGAAATGGACTTGGAGCACTAGTAGTCCCATGTTTTACAGAAAGTACAGTTTCAGCCCCTCTAATTTGAAAATCTCGCAATTTGGGCTTTATTGGGCCGAAAAGTTCATTTTTGGCCCATTATGCTTAAAAATTTACATTTTAATCCTTCAAAAGTGTAAATTTCCAGAAAATACATTTTTGAAACTGTTTTGACTCCTCTCAACCATCAGAATTTGCAATTTGTCATTTTGGGCCCTTTGAATTTATATTTTCAACATTTTGAGCCCAAAAATGGGTTTTTAGCCCAAAAATGTTCATATTAACCAACTTGGTTATTTTTCTAGAAATGATTTGTGTGTAATAATATGATGTATACTTGTTTCATACAACCTAATGTAAATCTCGGTTGTAAGGACTTTTTGACTAGATTAAACACCACAATCACATAAGAACATGTATATAAACATAGAAATCACACAAAGCATACATATACTCATAGATCTACACATTTTCTTGTATTCCCCCCCCCCCACAAAACTTATAAAAACCGAAAAATAGGGGGTATGAAGCTCACCCTGAGTTGGATTTCGGTTTTGGAGGAGTTTGGAAGAAGTTTGATGTTGTTTTCGGCTCTAGCAACTTCTTGAGGAGGTTTTCGAACTTAGATGGTTCTAGGGAGTTAGACAATAAATTTACATGAGTTAAGATGAGATGTTTGATATAACAAGGAACTTAGATCATAGATTTAAGTATAAACTTACCTTAGATGATGATTCTTGTGGAAAATCTCTTTGAAAAGCTCTTAAGTCTCGAAAATTAGATGAAGAAAGGTGAGGGCGCTCCTTGAGAGAGTTTGCTACAAAAAAAGTGGATGAAGTGTGTGTGTTTGGGAGCTCTCGGCCGAGAATCAAGAAGAAGAAGAGAGAGAGAGTTGAGATGACTATCCTAGATGCATGTTGGTCCATGCATGGAGGTATGGGATGTATTAATGAGGTGGCAATCTCACAAGTCAACTCTTCATCCCTTTAGTTTGGGCTTGGGCCGAGATTTGGAGAGGAAATTTTTTTTTGGGCTTTATTGCCCCTAAGCCCATATTAGAGTTAGGTTGAGTGATTGTTGGCCCTATAAAATATAAGTGTGATTTTTATACTTTGTTAGGCTAGTTTAGGTTAATTATGGTTCCAATATGGTTCATAATATTTAATTTATTTCATTCTAGGCCCAATATGGCCCCAAATGTTGAAATAATTGAAAGTGGGTCCAATTAGAGCCCATTTAAGGATTCTAAGCCCAAGATAGTCAAATTGGGAGCTTATTGGTCCATTGGGCCCAATAAGGAAGTCCTAGTCCAAAATGGACCTAAACAAGAACTTCTAGGGTTTCCCATTTGCTTGTTGACTATTTGTAATGCTTGTATGGTGTATTTGATTGCAAATTTTGATGTCATAAAGTAAGCATCATACATGCTCTTAAGTTTTTGATTCAAAATTTTACTTATGTGTTGTAGTTACAAGGCACGAAATTTCTAGTTGTGACATCATCCCCCCGTTAGAGGGAATTTCGTCCCGAAATTCTGTTTGAAAGCTAGATTTGAGAATGCTAGAATAGGTGGGGGTACTTTTGCTTCATTTGATCTTCGCGTTCCCATGTGAATTCTGGCCCACGTTTCGCGTTCCACCGTACTTTCACGATCGGGATGCGACTTTGCTTAGTACGCTTCACCTCCCTGTCCATGATTTCAACCGGTTGTTCAACGAACAGGAGATTCTTGTTGATTTCAATCTCGTCAAGGGGAATGACGAGGGTTTCATCCCATAGGCACTTCTTTAGATTAGAGACATGGAACACGGGGTGCACACTGTTTAGCTCTGCGGGTAGTTGCAGTTTATACGCCACTGGACCTATTCAGGCGACGATCTCGAAAGGTCCAATGTATCGTGGGTTCAGTTTTCCCCGTTTTCCGAAACGAATGACTCACTTCCAAGGTGAGACTTTTAACAGTACTCGATCCCCGACCTGAAACTCTAAGGGATTTCGCCGTTTATCGGCGTAGCTCTTTTGTCGGTTGCGCAATGCTTGTAATCGAGCTCTGATTTGAACTATCTTTTCTGTGGTTTCACGAATGATCTCCGGTCCCGTTAGTGCCTTGTCCAATGTGAGTGCCTTTTCTAGCTGGGTGTCGCCCACCTCAGCCCAACATAACGGTGATCTACACTTACGCCCATATAGTGCTTCGAAAGGAGCGACCTTGATGCTCGAATGGTAACTGTTGTTATACGAGAATTCGACTAAAGGTAAGTGGGTATCCCAAGACTTCCCAAAGTCTATCACACATGCCCGAAGCATTTCTTCGATCGTTTGAATGGTTTGTTCGCTTTGACCATCCTTTTGTGGATGATAAGCGGTGCTCATGTCGAGATGAGTTCCCAGTGCTTTCTGGAGTGATTTCCAAAAACGTGAAGTGAACCTACTGTCTATATCCGAGATAATAGATACTGGTACTCCGTGGAGTCTCACGATTTCTCGAATGTATAAACGTGTCAATCTCTCCATCTTGTAGGATTCTTTTATTGGCAGGAAATGGGCAGATTTCGTCAGTCGGTCGACTATTACCCATATGGTGTCTAGTCTATCCGACGTCTTGGGTAGCTTGGTCACGAAATCCATAGAAATCCCCTCCCATTTCCACTTAGGGATTACCGGTTGCTGTAATAACCCTGAGGGCTTCTGGTACTCCACCTTTACCATGGAACAAGTAAGGCACTTACTAACATAGGTGGCAATTTCCGCCTTCATGTTAGGCCACCAATAGTGTTGTTTAATATCCAGATACATCTTGTCTAAGCCGGGATGGATGGAGTATCGCGTCTTGTGGGCTTCCTTCATGACTACCTCCCTAAATCCTCCGAGTTTAGGGACCCAAATACGGTTCATGAAATAGTATACTCCGTCCTCTTTCGCCTCTAGATTCTTCTCCATTCCGTGTAATGCTTCGCTTGCTCTGTTTTCCGTCTTCATGGCCTTTGATTGTGCTACTCCAATCTGAGTGGTTAAGTGAGATTGGATGGTTATTGAGAGAGTTTTCGCACGAAGATTAGAGTACTCCTTCCGGCTCAATGCGTCAGCTACCACATTGGCCTTGCTCGGGTGATACTTGATTTCACACTCGTAATCGTTTAATAATTCGACCCATCTTCGTTGCCTCATATTCAACTCTTTTTGATTCAAGATATGCTGGAGACTTTTGTGGTCCGTGAAGATGGTGCATTTCGTACCATAAAGGTAATGCCTCCAAATCTTGAGAGCAAAGACCACGGCTCCCAATTCTAGATCATGGGTTGTATAATTCACTTCGTGCGCCTTTAGTTGGCGGGATGCGTAAGCTATCACTCTTCCATGCTGCATGAGAACGCAACCTAAGCCCTGATTCGACGCGTCACAGTAGACCACGAAATCTTCCATTCCCTCCGGTAGAGATAGTACCGGGGCACTACAGAGGGCTTGCTTCAGGGTGCGGAATGCAACCTCTTGCTTGTCCGTCCATTTGAATGATACACCCTTTTGCGTAAGTGAGGTAAGTGGCTTGGCGATCTTAGAGAAGTTTTGAATAAACCTCCTATAGTAGCCTGCTAGACCTAAGAATTGACGAATTTCCATGGGTGTTGTCGGGACGGCCCATCCTTCAACGGCTTTGACCTTGGAAGGATCCACATGAATTCCTTCTTGACTAACAACATGACCTAGGAAGTTCACACTATGGAGGCAGAACTCACACTTGGAGAGTTTTGCGTATAGCTTTTCCGATCGCAGAGTTTCTAGAGTTTGTCGGAGATGTTGACCATGCTCTTCCTCGCTTCGGGAATAGACGAGAATGTCATCAATGAAGACAATGACAAAGTTGTCGAGGAATGGTCGACAGATTCGGTTCATCAGATCCATAAATGCGGCAGGAGCATTCGTTAGACTGAAGGGCATTACGACAAATTCATAATGTCCGTAACGAGTTCGAAAAGCGGTTTTAGGAATATCCTCTTCCCGGACTTTGAGTTGATGGTATCCGGACCGTAGATCTATCTTAGAAAAGTAACTAGCTCCTTGGAGCTGGTCAAATAGATCGTCGATTCATGGGAGTGGATAGCGATTTTTGATAGTGAGTTTGTTTAACTCTCTATAATCGATGCACATCCTAAAAGATCCGTCCTTCTTTTTGACAAACAGGACCGGAGCTCCCCATGGCGAGTAACTAGGTCGGATGAATCCCTTGTCCAGGAGTTCGCTGAGTTGACTGGACAATTCTTGCATTTCAGCAGGAGCTAGCCGATAGGGCGATTTAGCGAGAGGGGTTGCTCCTGGAACGAGGTCAATTCGGAATTCAAATTGCCTTTCTGGGGGTACTCCAGGAAGATCTTCAGGAAATACGTCTGGAAATTCACGTGCTACTGGAATATCTTGAATGTTAGTCTCTTCCTTGGTTTTATCTACTATGTGAGCCAGGAATGTCAAATATATCTTTCGTAGATGCTTTTGTGCCTGGATGCACGAGATGAGGCGAAGGTTCGTGCTGGGTTTGTCTCCGTAAATAACTAGGGTTTCGTGATTAGGAAGGCGAAGACGAACGACCTTCTCATGACACATAATCTCAGCATGGTAGAGGCTTAACCAGTCCATGCCAATAATCACATCGAAACTCCTAATGGACATAGGCATTAAGTCTATTTGAAAGACATGTTGGTTCAGGGTTAGGGTACATCCGATGTAGATTTCCCCCGTGGATTCGGTTTTCCCATTGGCCATTTCCACCGTAAAGGTTTCATTGAGCTTCTGGGGTTGTTGTTTTAATAAATGCTTAAACTTATTGCTTACGAAACTTCGCTCCTCTCCGGTGTCAAACAGGATGCATGCATAAGTGTGGTTTAGGGGAAACGTACCGGTAACGACTGCGGGATCCTGAATTGCTTCCCCCTAGCCCATGGCCAGCACCCTTCTCGTTCCTCCATTTCTGTGATTGTTGTTGTTAGGGCAATCTCGGCGGAAATGCCCAGTCCTCCCACACCCATAGCAGGTGTGGCTAGGCCCTGCATTGTTGCCGCCGGTGTTGATGTTGTTGTTGTTGTTGTTGTTGTTGCTGTTTCCTTGTTGTTGGTTCTGGGGAGGGTAAGTCCTGCAGTACCTCGCCGTGTGTCCCCTCCGATTGCAACTGGTGCACTGCAACTCCTTGCATTCTCCATTATGATGGAAACCGCACTTGTTGCACTTGGGAAGACTACCGGAATAAGGTCTAGGAGCATTTGGGGCAGCTAAGGCTGGAGCATGTGGTGTAGCTGGAACCTGCGCGGTGGCAGCATTAACCGCCACTGTCTGCTGCTTCTTGGAAGTCTCGGAGCCTTGGCGCCCCTTCCTTTTGTTGTTCTTCCCTTTCTTGCCATCACTTTCCTTCTTGGCCTCAGTCTCCGCTGGCTTCTCACCCTTCTTGTTGTTGTGGTCATACAGCTTCTTCGCCAATCTTTTAGCACTGTCGAAGGTTTCGGGATTTGCAGCTCTCACATTTCCCTGGATCGGAGAGGTTAGTCCCCAGATGAATCGCTCAATCTTCTTTCCTTCCGAGGTGTTCATACCCGGGCATAACAGAGATAATTCACTAAATCTCGATATGTAGGCATCGATATTCGCATTCTACACAGTGAGGGTCCACAACTCTTGCTCCATTTTCTGAATTTCACCTCGTGGGCAGTATTCAGCCATCAACATTTCTTTCATTTCCGACCACGGCATGGCGTTGGCTACAGGGAGTGTCATGGCTTCCACGTGTCCATTCCACTAAGTGAGCGCTTGATCAACAAAAGTGCAGGCTGCGAACTTCACCTTCATCTCCTCAGGACAATCGCATATCTCGAATACTGATTCCACCTTCTCGATCTGTCACTTCAGAGTGATCACCCCTCCAGTGCCGCTAAAGGTTCATGGTTTGGCGTTTGTGAAGTCCTAGTAGGTACATGTTTTGGTGGGTCCTTGATTCATTCTGTTGTTCGAACTCCCGGCCCCTTGTCCGTTGACTCCTCCATTGTTCCCCTGATGAATTTGTGCCATCGCTGCAGTGACCGCAGCAGAGACCGCTGCCTGGAATGCGGCTGAGTCAACTTCGGGTGGGATTGGTCCAGGGTTTCCGCGAGTAGGTGGGTGAGGCATCTTCTTGTCACGAAACGGAAAGATGTTGAGTGTTTGTGGGTTCTGTGAGGTTGTGATCCTACTGACTAGGTGCATGGTACGAACTTAAGTACTTCTACAAATTAATATACAATCATGGATTCGCAACACATAGCAATTTGTAATGTCATAATAAAACACATAAAAGTTCACTAATATTATCCTATGCCTCTTCCACTATTGCAGACTAAACAGACGTTCTCTTCTTCATGATAAAGGGGTATGCTTTTAGGTTCCCTAGCTATCACGATCTCCTCAGGTCGTGTGGTAGTGATACCTTGGAGGGAATGTAGTTGATCAGGCTACATCCACTTCTTGATACCACTAAGAACAGTCCTGAATTAACCGGGATACTAGCGTTATCTTGTTTGGTTCGGCGTTATGTTCTTATTCCTAATGCAAGCAGGGGTGTTTTATTGTTATGTTTTACTTGTTTTGTTCAGAGTTGGGTTAGTCCCTCTTTTGGTTTATAGTTGCATATCAATGTGTGGCTAGATATGCTAGTTCACTATAAACAGAGCTCTGATACCAACCTGTCACACCCCTGAACCAGACGGCGGAAACGTCCGAGGGCTGTTGTGACTCAATTGAATACCATCACAGTGAATATACATGAAACATAACATCATTCATCACCATGCATTGAAATAGTACAACTGGTAGTGTTTACATTTAGTAAATTGTTTCATAACATTACATTCCCAAAAAGTAGATTGTTCGATACTAGTTAAACAAACAACAAGACATCATTGAGTACATTTTTCCCTTCGATTTACCTGTTACCTGAGAATACAAGTATTTTGAAAAACGTCAACATATGAAATGTCGGTGAGTTCATAAGTAATGTTGAAATATAATGTTTTGTATTGTTTGAAAACCACCCGAAAATCCGATATTTTCTGAAAAGAGTATCGTATAAAAAGTGGGAAGATCCGTAAGTATGCTTGTTTGTTTCTATAAATAAAAAAAAATGTTAGACTTGGTATGCATCTTGTAGGTGTATGAATTGAAAACCCTAGGAAAACCTGATGTTTTCCTAATACTTTGAATTACGCATTTTATATTTTGTTATACCGTTGTGACGTGTGTATTCGATAATTCCAGGTGACATTGGATTAATTATGGATTGTGAATTGTTATAAACACGCGTTAATGAAAACGACTAGTTTACAACTATACAAACGATCCCTTAGGCGTCGTCCGTACTATTCACTTAATCCAACCACCCTAACTTCTCATTGCCCTACAACCGAGGAGAAATGAGGGTGCGAAGCCCCCGCTATTTCCATAAGTCGTTCAAGGCTATCGTGAATGCGAAAGGCCCTTGGCCCGACTCACATTTGTGAATTCTCGACTTTGCTAGCAGTACCAAAAGACCCTTGGGGCCCAACAGCACAAAAGCCATTGAAAGTCCTTTTACATGGAATTAGGTCATATAAGACCCAACAACATGTAAGCGAGTTTCCTTCAGGCCTAAAGATAATGTCATTGGGCTAGCTAGGCCCAACAAGCACGATTTGAAACTTTCGGGCCCAAAGATGGTGTATCGACGTCTGGTGAATTCCCACGTGTGTATTGACTTCCCGTAATTTCAGCGTGTGTATTGTAGTATCGTCGTGTATAGATTTTTGATTCATTATTGATTCGAGACCGAATCAATTCGTTTGGTAATGATTTTTGGTGTTGAAGGTGTATTATGTATCGTCGGTAGTCGTGGTACTAGTATTTCATCATAACGGTTTTATTGTTTAAAACGTTAGAATTTTACTTTTTGCGGCCCCTTTTTGGATAAATTTACACTTTTGACCCTTTGTATAAAAAAATTTCCATTTTAGTCCTTAAACCATTTTTCTTGACACTTTAGTATCAAAACTTGTTGAAAAGGTATTTTTCAGCTCAAATTTCTTTGAAAAACAGTTTTAGTCCCTCAGAATGAAGTTTTCTCGGCTGAAACCTCTATTTTCTCAATTTTTACACTTTTGGCCCAAACTAGAAATTTTTTGCATCTTTGGTCCCTTTTAAATATGAAAGGTATTTTTAACCCTTGAAATGGACTTGGAGCACTAGTAGTCCCCTGTTTTACAGAAAAGTACAGTTTCAGCCCCTCTAATTTGAAAATCTCGCAATTTGGGCTTTATTGGGCCCAAAAGCTCATTTTTGGCCCATTATGCTTAAAAATTTACATTTTAATCCTTCAAAAGAGTAAATTTCCAGAAAATACATTTTTGAAACTATTTTGACTCCTCTCAACCATCAGAATTTTCATTTTCTCATTTTGGGCCCTTTGAATTTATATTTTCAACATTTTGAGCCCAAAAATGGGGTTTTTAGCCCAAAAATGTTCATATTAACCAACTTGGTTATTTTTCTAGAAATGATTTGTGTGTAATAATATGATTTATACTTCTTTCATACAACCTAACGTGAATCTTGGTTTTAAGGACTTTTTGACTAGTTCCAACACCACAATCACATAAGAACATGTATATAAACATAGAAATCACACAAAGCATACATATACTCATAGATCTACACATTTGCTTGTATTCCCCCCCCCCACAAAACTTATAAAAACCGAAAAATAGGGGGTATGAAGCTCACCCTGAGTTGGATTTCGGTTTGGAGGAGTTTGGAAGAAGTTTGATGTTGTTTTCGGCTCTAGCAACTTCTTGAGGAGGTTTTCGAACTTAGATGGTTCTAGGGAGTTAGACCATAAATTTACATGAGTTAAGATGAGATGTTTGATATAACAAGGAACTTAGATCATAGATTTAAGTATAAACTTACCTTAGATGATGATTCTTGTGGAAAATCTCTTTGAAAAGCTCTTAAGTCTTGAAAATTAGATGAAGAAAGGTGAGGGTGTTCCTTGAGAGAGTTTGCTACACAAAAAGTGGATGAAGAGTGTGTGTTTGGGAGCTCTCGGCCAAGAATCAAGAAGAAGAAGAGAGAGAAAGAGTTGAGATGACTATCCTAGATGCATGTTGGTCCATGCATGGAGGTATGGGATGCATTAATGAGGTGACACTCTCACAAGTCAACTCTTCATCCCTTCAGTTTGGGCTTGGGCCGAGATTTGGAGAGGATTTTTTTTTGGGCTTTGTTGCCCCTAAGCCCATATTAGAGTTAGGTTGAGTGATTGTTGGTCCTACAAAATATAAGTGTGATTTTTATACTTTGTTAGGCTAGTTTAGGTTAATTATGGTTCCAATATGGTTCATAATATTTAATTTATTTCATTCTAGGCCCAATATGGCCCAAAATGTTGAAATAAATGAAAGTGGGTCCAATTAGAGCCCATTTAAGGATTCTAAGCCCAAGATAGTCAAATTGGGAGCTTATTGGTCCATTGGGCCCAATAAGGAAGTCCTAGTCCAAAATGGACCTAAACAAGAACTTCTAGGGTTTCCCATTTGCTTGCTGACTATTTGTAATGCTTGTATGGTGTATTTGATTGCAATTTTTGATGTCATAAAGTAAGCATCATACATGCTCTTAAGTTTTTGATTCAAAATTTTACTTATGTGTTGTAGTTACAAGGCACAAAATTTCTAGTTGTGACAATGTAGGAGACGATCCTTAGGATAAATCCTTAGGGAAGGTGCTTAGGAATAAATAAAATAATGGGTATGAGTAATTAGGTTAATTATTGATGATTAAACATAATAATTATATTATTGTGGGTTGAAAACCCTATGTACTCACCAAGTTTCCCAACTTGACCCACTCAGTTTACTTGTATCACAGGTGACGAGGTGAAGTTACATTACACTGAAAGATTAAGGAGATATAGATCACTAGTGTAAATGAATGTAAGTTCTGTTTATGCTTATGTTTCTATATTGACGATGACATCCCAAATGTTTTAAAATGAATAAAAATACATTTCTTCGGAAATGCTTTGATAATGAAATTATCATGTTTTTCTCGGAACAAATTCCGCAACGTTTTTATTAAAAGAGATACTCTGATTTTTATAAAGCATAAACAAAATTAGTTTTTTCTGGCCGTGAAATTGGGGATGTCACATTGGGTCCATTGGCATGACCCAATAGCATGACTACTTGGCTGTCTGGTAGCAGTGCTGATCAGCCCTACCTAGATGCAACATTGCCTGCCTGGCACCATTGTGCTATTGCCCATCTAGATGGCACTGCCGCCAGCTAGCTGAGCCTGAATTGGGCTGGCCCAATTCAGGCCTGACCTAATTGTCTCCTATAAATAGAATGCTTCCTTCTCCATGAGGGGGTATCGACTTCCTCAGCCTCCAGTTACACTCAAACTTCTCGCAACTTGGGAGACCACTCTCTATTATGCTATACACACTCCCAATATGCATATGTATTTCTCGGTCTAGAAGAGACCATCTCTTCACTCCTTGGGGAATAGTCACTGGGGAAGTTCTAACGATTTTGTTATTTGTTGCACATCGGAATCCTATCGGGAATCAGCTAGCGACACTCATCTACGATCCAAATCCAACACCAAGACCCTATGACTGGATTCCGATGTCCCATCATTGCCATCCGTGGGATCTTGAGCGAATAACTACTATCTCGCTTGGTCTCAACCTCGTTTTCGCCCCGATCTGTTCAAATATGTTGCGTTTCACCTTAGGTTTGTAGATTTGCTCATTTCTACCATCATTTGTTTAGATACATCATTCTTTTGGTAAGATCTTTCCAGTCACGTGTCAGCATCGCTTAGATATCTTGATTTGCTCCATTTTTTTTCATTCGGACATGTTTCAAGTTTGCAAAGATCTTCTCGGGTCTGTTTCATTTATATTTCGGAGATCTCTTAAACAACTTGGGAGGAAAAGAATTTCTATGAATTCTTATCCATCTTCAGTTCTTATTCTCCAAAAACCTTTTATTTTAGTTGAGATTTTTTGTGAATATTTTTATTTATGAAGCAGCTGTTTGTAAACCCAACTATGATATATTTACATCCCATAAGACCCTCCAAGAAATCATTGATTCTTTTTACAAAAATAAACCCAATTACCTTCAGCACAAACCTAAAAAAGCTACATTTACCACATTACCTTTACAACTCATTGTTGTACAAATAGCAGTGTTGCAGAAATCAGCCTTGGCGGCCGATTAATCGCTTGGCGGCCTTAAACCGATTACGATTAGGGTGCTTGGCGGAAATTGGTCAAAATCGGTCAAAGTCGACTTTGGCGGTCATAGGCGAGAATTTTTTTAAAAATTCAAAAAATTTTATTACACCAAAATTTTAAGCTTTCAAAATTTAAAATATTAAACTAAAATTTTTAAAATTTTAAAATTTTAAATTTTCAAATACTTAGTTTTTAAGGGAATATTAGTTTTTTAAATAATTTTATTAATAATTAAGGGTCCCTGATTAATCTCCGATTAATCCCCTCCTAGTCCGATTAATCACTTATCGCCGTCGACCGCCGAGCTACCGCTGAGCGATTTTTACAACATTGACAAATAGTTATAAAGATTACAAGGTTACTTAGTCTTGTCTCCTCTAAACCGACAAAAGCAAAAGAAATAAAGAAAAGCGGCTGACATCTGTACAAACACATATCATCAAAAAGGTGGGCCCTACGGTTTAAAAAGTTTAATTAGTCAGAAGAAAAAGACAAAAAAGAAAATTGGGTGTCCATTTTTCTCCTTAGATGTGGTATCTTCGAGTAAACCAGATGGCGACCTTCATTCTCCAACACCATCGCCAATCACTCTTATCCAGTCGTCGTTGATCCCGACAAAACAGTTTGATGCATTTGTCGTCTCCGTCGGTAGCTATCTCTGACCCCTATTTTTCTGATTCGCCATCATCAACCGGAGGTACAATATCACCACTAACAGCTGAAAGCAAATCATCACCGTCCAAATTTCTTCTCTGACTAGCACACCTTAGGCCTTATGCAAATTGTCGATCACCTTCAATAGAGTGTGCAAGCTTAAGAGGTCTATTTATGGGCTCAAACAAACATCACGTAGTTGCAATATTTTCTTTCATGAAAAGGTTAAAGAATTTGTATTTTATAGAAGTGAGGATAAGTCTTGTGTATATGTCAAATCCAGTAGGAGTAATGTGGTCTTACTATTACTATATGTTGATGACATAATCCTTATAGGAAATCAGTATTCCAACCTTAAAGAGTGTCAAAACTTGGCTTAGAAAATGTTTCACTATGAAGTAGTTAGGAATGGCAATTTATATATTGGGTATTAGGATCTATAGAGATAAATCTAAAGGTATAACTGGACTAAGCCATAGTAAATACTTTGATAAGGTTTTGAAAAGATTCAAAATGCAAGATTCTATTAAAGGGTATCTACCCATGCAACATGACATAAGATTAAGCAAGGATAAGTCTACAAAAACTAAGAAAGAACTGGAAAGGATGAGTTAAGTCTCATATACTTTTGGACTGATCATGTATGACATGACATGTACTAGACATGATTTTTCATATGCTTATAGCATGGTGAGTCAATATCAAGATAATCCTAGCAATAGTCATTCGTGAAGAATATCCTCCGGTATCTGAAAAGAACTAAGGATAAGTTCTTAGTGTATGGTGGAAAAGAAGAGTTCCAAGTTACAGGATATTTAAATGCAAGTTTGTAGACTGACAAGGACAACACATGCTTATAGTTAGGTTAGGTGTTTTTTTTTTGAAGGGAGGAGCTGTTACATGGAAAAAGTTACAAACAAAAGACAGTGAAAGACCCGTCATGTGAGTCTGAGTATATTGCCGCATATGAAGCGATAAAGGAGGCTGCACGGTTAAAGAACTTCATTAGTGATCTTGGAGTTATATCAAACATCAAAGAGCATATGGAGCTATATTATGATAACGAGGATGCAATCGCCTTTAGCCCAAGGACCATGGTAATTTAAGACACATACTAAGAAAGTATCATTACATTCAAAATAGAGTGTAAGATGGAGAAATTATTGTGAATAAGGTATCATTTGAGGAGAATCCTGATGTCCCGTTCGTGAAGCCACTATCAAGAAAGAAACATGATGGTCATGTGAGGACCATTGACATGAGACCAGATAATGAATTGATGTAATAGTTTAGTTGTTAGTTTAAATTATTATGAAACAAATAACAATATGAATTGTAATCATTTTTTTTGTTTATTTTGTATTGACTTAATAAACAGCTCTTGTCGCTATCAAAGTTGTGCTAATTCAAATATTGTGCTTCACTTTTGCATGTTTTGAACCTTACTTCCATAATATTTAATTATGTTCAAACTTTCACAGTCGGTCACAATGTAGGAAGTGGGTGAGTGATTTAAGACTGTTATGAGTATTGGTTGATTGATCAAGGTGCTTTGGGCACGCTGTGACAACCCGAAGTTCGTTCCATCGCCGTAACCCGTTTCCGTCCATAAAATTCATCTTTTCCGAATCATTTTCGTTTACATTTTTAAATTAAGTCATTTATTTCGAGACTTCTATTATGTATTAATTAGTATCCAAACCCATTAGAAACTCAAGAAAACACCCCAATCTAATAATTAGAAAAATTTTAGTTTCGACCATATCGGGTTACGACAACTTAATCGGGTGCGACCAAAAGCCTCTCTTAACATCCGTATCGGGTAGAATTCCATCGTTTCCCAAACTTTAACCATATATAAAGTTGTTTAAGCCTCATTTGAAGCTTTTTAACTCTCTCTAACCTCTCTCCTCAAATCCAAACTCTAAGTCCAAAATCATCAAATTAAGGCTCCAAATCATCAAGGTAACTATCCTAGCTCCTAGTGTAACATCCTTAGCCTTCAAATTCGTGGTTAATCTTTGAAATAGGACCATTATCATGAGTTTACGGCCCTAGAACAGTCCTAGGCTGTGAACTCAGATAAAATGGGTTTTGGAGCCCAAAAACCCTTCCAAACCACCTTTGGAGCTTAGATATGGCTTAAGGACTTATTGGAATGGATTTAGTACACCTTAAACTCATTTTTAGTGGAGTAAACATGAGTTTACTGCCCAAGAACATGCTTGGGCCATAAACACCCATTCATGGGTAGTAAACTCCTTCTAAGGTGTTAAATTGCCACTTACACACCTCCTAAGCCTTGGATTAAAGTCTAGAAGCAACCACAAACAAGTTAGAGGCCTTAAACTTAATGAAAACCACTCCCATAGGAGCTTACGGCCATAAACCCCCCCAAGGATGGGTTCCTGGGCCGTAAACTCCTATAACTTAGTCAAATGGTGCCTTAAATTCATTCTATGGCTTGTAGATTTAGCAATAGACACTTGTAATGACCTAGGACCACCAAAACATCAAAGGAAAGTGTGTGGGGGAGTTTACGGCCGTAAACTCCTAGTTTACTGCTGTAAACTCCATTAAATGGTCCATATGTTAGTTTAATTCATTCCTATACCCTTGAATTGATCCTAACTAATTTTCCCAAGTGATATTTTGACCATTTAGCACCATAAAACCCCTCATCCATGAGTTCACGGCCGTGAACTCATGTGGAGTTGTTCTTAGGGCCGAAAACTCCATAAGGAGTTTACTCTTAAAGAGTAAACACATTATCCAAGCCATATACGTCCGTAGATGTCACCCGGTTCACTCCAAACACTCGATTTGAAGTGTTTTCACTTCTTGGAGTGTATAATCATATCTAATTAGTGATTTAAAATCTAATTAGATACATTTGTATATCATTTCACATTACATAGGAACCTCACGCGTTATCAAGCCCCGATCTGACGTTTAGCACCCAAACCGACACGCTTCTCGACCGGTGAGTTCATACCCCTACCCTTTTTCCGTGTTTTTCAAATGTTTTCAGGGGGGAATACAAGCAAAAGTACAAGAAAATCTTGTACTTAAACTTATTAATTTCTGTTCAAATGTTTCATAAATTGTATGCTTTTATCATCAAAACTCGTATTAACCAATGGTTTGAATTGCAAAGTAAAGTTTCAGACTAAATGTAGATTTCTTTATAAAGTGCTATAATCTATGTTAGATTTCATAATTTACGAATAATTCATACTAGTTATCAATTAGGATTAATACGAATACGAATACGAAAGTACAGCTAGGAACAGAACGAATACGAAAGTACAGTTAGGAACAGAGCGAACACGAAAGTACAACTAGGAACAGAACGATTACGAAAGTACAGCTAGGAACAGAGCGAATACGTAAGTTCAGCTAGGAATAATACGAATAGGAAATACGAATATGAATACGAATACGAATACGAATACAAATAGGAATAGGAATAGGAATAGGAATAGGAATAGGAATAGGAATAGGAATATGAATAGGAATACGAATACAAATACAAATAGGAATAGGAATAGGAATAGGAATAGGAATAGGAATATGAATACGAATACGAATACGAATACGAATACGAATACGAATACGAATACGAATACGAATACGAATACAAATACGAATACGAATACGAATACGAATATGAATACGAATACGAATACGAATACGAATACGAATATGAATACGAATAGGAATAGGAATAGGAATAAGAATAGGAATAGGAATAGGAATAGGAGTACGAATACGAATACAAATACGAATACGAATACGAATGCGAATACGAATATGAATAGGAATAGGAAATACGAATACGAAAGCACGCCTTTAGATACATTCGAGTGTAGAATAACTAGGATATCAGAATACCTAACTAATACAACAAGTATGATAGATAATTGAACATTATATTTAGATTCAATAACTAAACTTTACTTTTAGGAAAATAAGGGTTTTTTCTGGGATAATAAACTGTACGTAACCAGATCGTATAATAAACGGATAACTCAACTAAACTTCTAAGAAAATATGGGATTTTCTTGGATAACAAACTTTTTCGGAAAACCAAAGGAAACTTGTAAATTTTCAGAAAACAAACCTCTTATGAACTCACCAACTTTATACTGATTTTCAAACTGCTTGTATTCTCAGGTCCATATTAGACAGGTACATCGCGATCCTTTGGAGAGGACAAAATGTATAGAAGACTCGTTTTAACTTTTGTTCATATGATATATATATGTATAACCTTTGTAACTCTTTGTTTTCAAACAATGTAAATATTTCTATGTAATGTAATGTTTTGTGTTTACTATGCTTACTATGTACATTGGTTGCGATATACATGATGTCCTCCGCCCCGGAACGTTTCCGCCTTAGGTTTCGGGGTGTGACACACGCCGATAGAGATTGTGATAACACTGCATAAGTACTTGAAAATGGAGGTTATAAGTGTTAGAACAACCCGCACTTAGAGACCACTTCATGGATTTAGTCACAAGTAATTCTAAGATAACAATATCTTTTATTCTTCAAACTAAGATACATATTTGGGGTTTTGTTTGCAAATCAGTTGTGCATTGGTGTGCTCCAACGCTATTTGTTACTGGTAGTCATAAAGGATATTTCCATGTATGATTAGATGAGTTGACAAAAACTATGTAGTTAAATTTTATTTGTTCCTTCTTGTAACTGGGAATCCATATCTATGGACCCCTCGATGATTTGGTGCTGACACTTGAAGTACTTGGCTGAGCCTTGCCTAAATTAATGTGTACGATTTAGTAGTCAAATGTAATGTCAGAAATTATAAATCTGGAAACATAATGTTGACCATTGAGATTAATCCATATCCATGGTTCATGTTCATAGAGATATCTAGAACAAAGGAATAAGCTTATCACTTGCCTTAAAGACCAGATTCTAATTAGAGTTTGACTGTTGCAATGGATGACTACTCGCTATTGACTGTTAGTGAAATATTTAGATTGTGAAAAGTTAACAGCTTATCAAAGTGGGAGACTGATGGAAATAATGTCAAATATCATTAACTATTTTGAAAATATTTCTGATAACGCCTGGGTAATTTTGGGTTGGCCTCATGACGCCAAATAGCATATGGAAATGGGGATAAATAAGTTGTAACTTTATTAAGGAATTAATAAATTAATAAGAAATTATTTTGGTAATTAATTAAGTGGTTTTAAGTAATTAAAATTCTTAAGTTTTAATTAATTAAAGGGATCAACTGAAATATTCCAAAAGCCTTTGAAGGCTATAGGGGGAGGATTTTCATGTGTCCCTAGATAGGGATAAGGCAGATTTGAATCAAATAATGATTAAGCCTAGAGTTTGAATCCATTTTGAATTCTATCTGTAGCCTATAAATATATTGCCATGGATAAATACTAGAGCTGCTTTTTCCCTCACTAAAATCTTCCAAACCATGTCTCTCTCTGTTTGTTTTTCTGTCTGTCTGTCTGTCTGTCTGTCTCTCTCTCTCTCTCTCTCTCTCTCTTTATATATATATATATATATATATATATATATATATATATATATATATATATATATATATATATATAATATCCTTGGACAAAATCACAGCCTCTCTCCTAAGGGTTGGTGTCCAAACCCTAGTTTTGGGTTTCTTCCTTTTCTTTTGGTGTTGTGGGTCCGATTCCATTAAAGGGGTGTTGTGTTGGATCGTTCATCCTTGTAACAAGATGGCATGCACAAGATCACAAACAAGCAATCATAAGGTTTGTAGCTTTTATTTTGTTTATTTTTTAATGTATGTTGTTAAAACTAGCAAAAACTAGATTCTAGGATTCATGTGCACTTAGGTAAATATGTTAATTGTTTCTGCCACCTTTATATGTGTATTTGATTCTTATAATCCGTAACTCTTAAGTAAAACATATTTTGTGTTTGTCTTTACGAATGTATTTTATGCGATTATTTGTTGTAGTGTGATGTGTATTATATGTTTGCTTAAGAATATGTTGTTTTGCATACTCTTTTTTACATTTACGATGTAACTGAGCCTCATATGAAGATGCTCTTTCGTAATTTCTTACATGTGTTGTAGCATGCATGTACAGTTAAACCTATAATCTCCGGGAATATTTTCTATTGAGATTTGGTGATGTACTGTGCTCCACGTCTCTCTCTATAATAGGTTGATTTGTCACACTTACCTTTTTCCTAACAATATAAATAGGTAGTGTGACCCTAGGATCATGTGTGCATAACCAATTCATTTCTTGCACTATAATCCTCCATTATCCCTAGTTTTCCTTGTTCATGTTAATCATCTGAGCAATTTGAAATAAAGAGAAAATTTCGACAAGTTACTATGATTGTTGGTTTTGTTTCCATATCATATTTGTCATAATTTTGCTCATGTGTTGTTAACAAGTGGTATCAAAGTGGGTATCAAATATCCTTCTGGAATTTTTGATATGTTTACGATCCTGGTTTTCCAAGTTTCACTCATATTCAATTTCTCTAAAGCGTTTATTGATTGTTCAGTCCTATTCAACAATGGCAAATTTTAATCAACAAGTCATTTATCTCAACTACTCAAACAGCTATGGATCAAAAAACAAAGCACCAATATTACTTCCTGGTGGCTATGATGACTGGGTAGGATGCATTAAAGACTATCTCTATGCCATTGATGAAGATGTTTGGAAATTTGTGAAGCATCCTCACATGGGTGGAATTGCATCTTGTTTTGGTAAAGATGAAGAAGAAGATACCTGAGATGATAAAGCAGTCACCTCCGCTGACAAGAAGAAGATTGACAATGATCGAAAGGCGAAGTGAGAACTTCAGTATGGTTGTAACACCCCAAAATACGAGCCAAAAATTTCAATTTTGAAAACATATATTTAGCAAAACATTCGAATAAAACGTTTAATGATCATAACATTTTATAAAGATATTGCATGTCTGGAAAAACATTTCAATAACATAAAAAAATGTCAGAGTACAAATCCCCAGGAAGGTCTCATGATGCGGAATACGAAACATGTGTGTGATGGGCTGCTACTGCGCCAGCTCCTTCCCCTTCGAAGAAGAGGTACCTGAAACCAAAACTGAAAACTATAAGCACGAAGCTTAGTGAGTTCCCCCATCGTACCTCATACCATACAATCACATATCATACATATTGCCAGTCATTTCTGGGGTGCCCGACCTACCCGGTACGACCATTCTGGGGTGCCGACCTACCCGTGTCAAGCCATTTTGTGGTGCTGACTACCCATGTCACGCCGTTCTAGGGTGCTGACTACCCTTTGGTCATGACAACCGAACCTCGGGGACTATTTCACCCCTACTGATACTATCACATATATCATAACATAACATATTATCAGACATATCTGGGATGCCTAAACCACCCTTCGGTCCTAGCAACCGAACTCGAGGACTAGTCCCCTCCTACTACCTCTATTGCATATAACGTAAGAAGCCAGCATGCAAACATATCATCATATACTGTCAGACGTATCTGGGGTGTCTGACTACCCTTCGGTCCTAACAACCGAACTCTATTACTATCACATGTAACATATCATACTAGCATATAACATATCAGGTAGTAGCAAACCTAGATGATATCACAAAGACAATCATCTATCATACATTTCCTACTGGTGGGCCGGAATTGTGGACTTAGACCCACCGCTACTGGAAGGTAACTCACCTCGAAGTAGCTGCTGATCTGTGTGGGAATGGTCTGTCTGCTGCTGCTGCTTTGGAAATCCTCCGACTGTAATTCCCACCAAACACTTAATCAAATACTCCTAACCGCCCTCAGGGTAAATTGTCCATTTACCCTTAACAAGTCATGAGTCCAGTCACAGTCAACTGCCAGTTGACCAGACTCGCCGAGTTGGCTAGCCAACTCGCCGAGTCCCTTTTCCCTTAGTCTGACCATAAGTCCGTCTCTACACGTCGAGTTAAGCGTAGACTCGACGAGTTTTCCTTCTATACCCAAGGCCAATAGTCCTTCATCCTACTCGCCGAGTTGTATCAACAACTCGCCGAGTTCATTTTCATCCGAAGAAAACTCTAAGCTATGACTCGCCGAGTTGTTCTTGAGACAAGGAGATTGCCGTGATCTCGCCGAGCCGTTACATTGACTCGCCAAATGACTTCATGAGTGAGTCTGGCTTCCAACCCACTGAGTCATACCTTATGACTCACCACTCCAACTCACAACACAAAAAGGGGAACAACCCGGGGACTCGCGACCCGACTCGCCGAGTCAGATGAACAATTCGCCGAGTCTGCCTCATGCAAAAACTATACACACAATTTTGCTTGAATCCAGTCCATGCCATTCATAGATCTGGGTTCCTAGGGTCTGGTTTACACGTAAAGTTTCCAACTTTACGTGTAGATAATCACCAATGAAGGTTTTAGGGCTCAAAATGTACCAAAAGGGGTAGATCTAGGACTTTCATGCAATATGACTCCATAAAGGCAGTAGATCCAAGCTCCAGGGACTAAATCATGCCTAGATCTAAAGGCTAACAACTTATTACAACCCACCAAGCACAAACAAGCTTGAAGAATGGCTCAAAAAGGACTTTCATGAAGCTATTAGGGACTACAAGCTTGAAAACAGAGGGGAAATGAGCTATACCTCAAGGAAAACGTTGAGATGTCACAAAAATGCTTGGCCTCCTTCTCGTCTTCTTGATTTACTCTTCTTTCTCCTCAAAAACTTCAAGAACACACCCAAAAAACTTCAATCTCACAAGGAAAAGGGCAAAGACGATGTTGGGAGCTCTGAGGGTGAATGGGGGCGAGGTTGGGGCGGAAATGAGTGTTTAAATAGGGTGTAAACCCTTGAAATTTAAGGTTTCAACAGACAGCGGTGACTCGCCGAGTCCAGAATAGGGACTCATCGAGTCGACAACTTCAACGTGACCCCGGACCACGTCCCTACTCGGCGAGTCGGACCTACAACTCGCCGAGTCTAAGGCTAGAATGACAATTACTAAGATAAATTTTACTTACCAGGAACCAGGTGTTACAAATCTCCCCTACTTATTTTAGACTTCGTCCTCGAAGTCTGCCGCTCGATCCTGAAACAGCTCGGGGTAATGCTCCATAATTTCTTCCACCGGCTCCCAAGTCCATTCCGAACCCTTGCGGTGTTGCCATTGCACTTTCACTAGCTCCACCCTCTTGTTCCTTAGATCCTTTGACTTCCGGTTGAGAATTGTGACTGGGCGCTCAATGTAATTCAGGTTGTCATCAACTTGTATATCCTCTAATGGCACCACCGCTGAATCATCCACGACACACTTCCGTAGCTGGGATACATGGAAGGTACTGTGGATCTGGCTGACCTCGGCTGGCAGATCCAGCCTATATGCCACCTTGCCTACCCGGGCTACAACCCTGAACGGTCCAATGAATCTCGGGCCCAACTTGCCCCGCTTCCTAAATCGAATGACGCCTTTCCAAGGCGACACCTTCAGGAGAACCATATCCCCGACCTGGAACTCCAGGTCTGATCGACACTTGTCGGCGTAACTTTTCTGCCGACTCTGCGTAGTCTGAAGCCTGCTCCGAACCTGCTGGATTCTCTCGGTCGTCTTGAGCACCACCTCGGTGCTCCCCATGACCCTTTGGCCAACTTCACCCCAACATATCGGGGTCCTGCACCTCCTACTGTACAACATCTTGAATGGGGGACGATCAATACTCGCGTGATAGCTGTTGTTGTACGAGAACTCAGCCAAAGGAAGATAGGTATCCCAGCTACCAACGAAATCTAACACGCACGCCCGCAACATATCCTCCAAAGTCTAGATGATCCGCTCACTCTGACCATCCGTCTGAGGGTGAAAAGCGGTGCTAAAATGCAGACGAGTGCCCAAATCATCATGAAACCTCTTCCAAAACCTGGAAGTGAACCGCACATCTCGATCTGATATCATTGACACTGGCACTTCGTGCCGCGCCACTATCTCCCTGATATAGATATCGACCAACTTTTCGGCCGAGATACTCTCCGGAATCGGAATAAAATGGGCGCTCTTGGTCAACCGATCCACGATGACCCAAATCGAATCTACTCCTCGCACCGTTCGTGGAAGCTTCGTGATAAAAACCATCGTAATATCCTCCCATTTCCACAACGGGATATCCAACGGCTGCATCTTGCCGTGCAGTCTCTGATGCTCGGCCTTGACCTTCCTGCAGGTCAAACACCGCTCGACGTACCACGCCACATCCCGCTTCATGCAGGGCCACCAATAGTCCAAACGAAGATCCCGATACATCTTTGTTGCCCCTGGATGAATAGAGAATCATGATTTGTGTGCCTCCTCCATCGATATCTAGCGCACGCCTCCATGATACGACACCCACACCCTTCGGTGTAGTGTCAACAACCCCTGACTATCATAATCAAAGGAGGTGACTTGACCCACTACTCGTTCACTCTTCCGATGCTCCTCCTTCATAGCCTCCTGTTGAGCCTCCCGAATCTGCTCCAACATGGGAGTCACCACAATCATCCTCATGCAAACATCCCCGATCGGCGCCGCCTTGCGGCTAAGCGCAGCGGCCACCACATTGGCCTTCCCCGGGTGGTAAAGGATCTCGCAATCATAATCCTTCACCACGTCCAACCACTGACGCTGCCTCATGTTCAGATTCGGCTGATCCATGAGGTACCTCAAACTCTTCTGGTCCGTGTAAATGGTACAACGAACCCCGTAAAGGTAATGCCGCCATATCTTGAGGGAGAAGACCACCGCCCCCAACTCTAAATCGTGTGTCGGGTAGTTCGCCTTGTGAGGCTTCAGCTGCCTCGAGGCATAAGCAATGACATGCCCCCTCTAAATCAACACTGCGCCTAAACCTGAGATCGACGCAACGCAATATACCACAAAATCCTCCACGCCCTCGGGCAGGGCAAAGATCGGCGCCTAGCACAATCTCTGCCTCAGAGTCTGGAACGCTACCTGCTGCTCAGGCCCCCATCGAAAGACCACGACCTTCCTAGTTAACCGTGTCAGGGGTACGGTTATCTTGGAGAAATCTTGAATGAACCTCCGATAATAGACTGCTAATCCTAGGAAACTCCGAATTCAGATGGAGACTTCGGGACCTCCCACCTCAACACGGCCTCCACCTTGGTCGAGTCTACTGAAATCCCGTTCTGGTTGACGAGGTGCCCAAGGAACTGCATCTCGTGCAACCAAAACTCACATTTGGAGAACTTGGCGTACAAGCTCTCCCTCCTCATGATCTCCAAAACCTCTCTCAAATGCTCCTCGTGCTCCTCCTGTGTCTTGGAATAAACCAAGATGTCATCAATGAAAACTATCACAGACCGATCCAGCATCGGCCTGCACACGCGGTTCATGAGGTCCATGAACGCGGTAGGAGCATTGGTGAGACCAAACGGCATCACCACGAACTCATAATGGCCATAACGCGTCAAAAACACGGTCTTCTGTATATCCTCCTCTCTAACCCTCATCTGATGATAGCCTGAACGCAAATCGATCTTGGAGAACCAAGATGCTCCCTGCAACTGATCAAAGAGATCATCAATCCTCAGGAGTGGGTAACGGTTCTTCACCGTTACCTTATTCAGCTCCCGATAATCTATACACATCCGATGGGACCCATCCTTCTTCTTCACAAACAGGATCGGGGCTCCCCAGGGTGAACTGCTCGGACGAATAAATCCCTTGTCCAGCAGCTCTTGCAACTGGGTAGACAACTCCTGCATCTCGGGAGGAGCCAACCGATAGAGTGCCTTGGCTATCGAAGCCGCACCATGAACTAGGTCGATCCTGAACTCTACCTGACGCTCCGGAGGTATTCCAGGAAGCTCCTCCGGGAACACATCAGCGTAGTCTCGTACCACTGGAACCTCGCTCACCGTCGCCTTACCCGTCTCCCGGGTATCCATAACATACGCGACATACCCCACGCATCCCTGCTGAAGGTAGCGCCTAGCTCTCGCTGCTGAACATACTATAGGTCCACGCTGTGGCCTCTCGCCATGGATCACCAACTCTCCCCCGCTTGGGGTCCTAACCCGCACTAGCTGTTGTGCGCAATCTATCACCGCCCCATTAGGGCTAAACCAATCCATGCCTATAATCACCTTGTTCCCCCACAACGGTATGGGAACCAAATCCACCAAATAACGCTCCTCAAATAACCTCAAAACACAACCCTTGAACACTGTTGATGCTCGCACCGATCGATCATCGGCAATCTCTATCTCTAAAGGGCGATCCAACATGCCCGAGGACTCAGTAAACCTCTTGCTAAGCGCAAGGGAAACAAATGATCGGGTGGCACCCGAGTCAAACAACACCTGAACCAGAATACCGTTCACATGGAACGATCCTAATGCGTATACACAGAGCACAAATCAATAACATAACATCATAAAATAAAATAAAGGGAAAGAATCATACCCGTCACCACATCGGCTGCGGCGCGTGCCTCTTCTGCTGTCAGCTGAAACGCCCGGCTCCTCACCACTGGAGCCTCTACCTTGCCCTGATGGCCATCCGTAATCCGCAGGGTAGCTGAAGCTGGCGCCTTAACCGACGCTGATGATGTCAACTAGGGGCAATTGGCCTTCTTGTGGCCCCTCTGGTTGCAGTGAAAACACAACAACTCCGACGTCTGAATCACAGGTGCAGGGGCGGTACAATCCCTATTGAAATGCCCCGTCTTGCCGCACTTATAGCAGCCCGACAGTCCCAATCTACATGCCCCCTCATGAGGCCTGCCGCATTTCCTGCAGCGGCTCGGTCCTGACTGGCCTTTCAGCCTACCATCTGGTCCCTTGGGCATCTTCCCCGAAGCCCCTCCTGTCTGTCCCTCCTCAGTCTTCCTCTTTCGGACGTGCTCTAGATCTATCTCTCTCTCCCTCGCCCTGGCAATCATAGAATGTAAGGTAGGGCAAGCTGAAAAACTGACATGCTCTCGAATATCAGCTCGGAGCATGTCATGGTAGCGGGTCCTCCTCATGTCCTCATCACCCGTATACTGGGGCACTAATAATTCCCTCTCCCGGAACTTGGTGGTGATCTCCGCCATAGTCTCTGTCGTCTATCTCATATCTAGGAACTCCCTGGCCAGCTGTTGAAGCTCGACAGCCGGCGCAAAATCTACCCTGAACCTGTTCACGAAGTCCGACCAAGTCATAGCCTCGACAGCCGAGGCTCCCAACGAGTCACCAACGGACTCCCACCAATCCCTAGCTCGATCTCTCAAACATCCTGCTGCAAATCACACCTTTGACCCCTCAGGGCAGAAGCTAATCGTCTGTACAGACTCAATGTCTGCAATCCATCGTCTGGCAGCTATGGGGTCCTTTGCCCCATGAAAATCCGGCGCACCACTGCCCCGAAAGTCCTTGAAGGACAGTGTGCAGGATCCTGACTGGCCAGATGCCATGTCACTCCTGAATCCCCGGAGGCGATCCTCCATCATCTCCAATATCCCTTCCTTGATCGACCCGAAGATAATGGGGGTCGACTCAAGGATGCCTCTGGTGATCTCTGATACGATGAACTCACGTAGCCCCTCATCTACTGGCTCGGAACCTGTTCCCGAACCGGATCCCTCTCCTGTACTGCCAACTGCTGGCCTCGAACGTAGTACTACCATTCTGAAATATAAAAGAAATAACAACTGTTCGTGATACTGATACCTCTGGAGGGATCACACCTACTACAAGTTCCCTGGTCTTATCTTGGCATTCCTCGATTCGGGTACGGATCCTCTGCTTTCAGTAGTACGGGCCCATACTACCTTCCACATCTATCCGTACCTTCTCCAAGGACTGTCGTGACTCCACCAGGTCCCTTTCACTACTGTTGATCTCTGCTACTCTTATCCTAGGCTTACCCTAGGAAACCTCTGACTCCACCCAACCCAGTCCTCAGTTGCTGAAGGCCTCTTGGTGATGCCAATTACCTACCACCTGAATACAATCACATGTGACGAAGCTCGGATAATCCTTCGAGTGAGGGACTCATCCCTACCACGGTTAGGACTCAAACAAGAGCTACGCAATAGGGTCAAATCCAACACTCTGAGATTATTCAACCCTGGTCACATGTGACTTTAACTTATTCACCTAACAACTAACTCCCATCACTTCAAAGCCCACATAGCACAAAGCAACAACATATGGACATAAAGGAAACAATCTCAAGCAGCTCTATCCTCGTAGAGAAAAACTGGACTAGCATACAATGATAAACTCGTACTATCAGGAATAACCTAAATAGGCTACCCTGCTGCTGTCTACTTAATTCTAGCATGCCACTTTTTCATATACTGAAGCATAGAAAGCAGGCACACAAGGCATCACTCCTAGATCCTTAGTCTTATTCTAGCATGCTGTTCTACAGAAACTGATAAACATATATAAACTTGTATGGGTACATTGGGGAATACTTACTTGAGCTCGACCGGTCGCGCACATCACACACTTTGTTCTTTCTTAAAACCCTTTTACTTAGCCTTTAAGAAAACATTTTCTCTTTCCAAAATCTTTTAATCCCTCGATTTGAGTTCAAACACCCCGAAGGTGCGTCCGAATCCCTCAAACTAGGGCTCTGATACCAACTTGTAACACCCCAAAATACGAGCCGAAAATTTCATTTTTGAAAACATATATTTAGCAAAACATATGAATAAAACGTTTACTGATCATAACATTTTATAAAGATATTGCATGTCTAGAAAAACATTTCAATAACATAAAAAAATGTCAGAGTACAAATCCCCAAGAAGGTCTCATGATGCGGAATACGAAACATGTGTGTGATGGGCTGCTACCGCGCCAGCTCCTTCCCCTTCGAAGAAGAGGTACTTGAAACCGAAACTGAAAACTATAAGCACGAAGCTTAGTGAGTTCCCCCATCGTACCGCATACCATACAATCACATATCATACATATTGCCAGGCATTTCTGGGGTGCCCGACCTACCCGGTATGACCATTCTGGGGTGCCGACCTACCCGTGTCAAGCCATTCTGGGGTGCTGACTACCCATGTCACGCCGTTCTAGGGTGCTGACTACCCTTTGGTCCTGACGACCGAACCTCGGGGACTATTTCACCCCCTACTGCTACTATCACATATATCATAACATAATATATTATCAGACATATCTGGGATGCCTGAACCACCCTTCGGTCCTAGCAACCGAACTCGAGGACTAGTCCCCTCCTACTACCTCTATCGCATATAACGTAAGAAGCCAGCATGCAAACATATCATCATATACTGTCAGACGTATCTGGGGTGTCTGACTACCCTTCGGTCCTAACAACCGAACTCTATTACTATCACATGTAACATATCATACTAGCATATAACATATCAGGTAGTAGCAAACCTAGATGATATCACAAAGACAATCATCTATCATACATTTCCTACTGGTGGGCCGGCATTGTGGCCTTAGACCCACCGCTACTGGAAGGTAACTCACCTCGAAGTAACTGCTGATCTGTGTGGGAATGGTCTGTCTGCTGCTGCTGCTTCGGAAATCCTCCGACTGTAATTCCCACCAAACACTTAATCAAATACTCCTAACCGCCCTCAGGGTAAATTGTCCATTTACCCTTAACAAGTCATGAGTCCAGTCACAGTCAACTGCCAGTTGACCAGACTCGCCGAGTTGGCTAGCCAACTCGCCGAGTCCCTTTTCCCTTAGTCTGACCATAAGTCTGTCTCTACTCGTTGAGTTAAGCATAGACTCGACGAGTTTTCCTTCTATACCCAAGGCCAATAGTCCTTCATCCTACTCGCCGAGTTGTATCAACAACTCGCCGAGTTCATTTTCATCCGAAGAACACTCTAAACTGTGACTCGCCGAGTTGTATGAACAACTCGCCGAGTTGTTCTTGAGACAAGGAGATTGCTGTGAACTCGCCGAGTTGTTGCATTGACTCGCCGAGTGAGTCTGGCTTCCAACCCACTGATACATACCCTATGACTCATCATTCTAACTCACAACACAAAAAGGGGAACAACCCGGGGACTCGCGACCCGACTCGCCAAGTCAGATGAACGACTCGCTGAGTCTGTCTCATGCAAAAACTATACACGCGATTTTGCTTGAATCCAGTCCATGCCATTCATAGATCTGGGTTCCTAGGGCCTGGTTTACACGTAAAGTTTCCAACTTTACGTGTAGATAATCACCAATGAAGGTTTTAGGGCTCAAAATGCACCAAAAGGGGTAGATCTAGGAGTTTCATGCAATATGACTCCATAAAGACAGTAGATCCAAGCTCCAGGGACTAAATCATGCCTATATCTAAAGGCTAACAACTTATTAAAACCCACCAAACACAAACAAGCTTGAAGAATGGCTCAAAAAGGACTTTCATGAAGCTATTAGGGACTACAAGCTTGAAAACAGAGGGGAAACGAGCTATACCTCAAGGAAAACATTGAGATGTCACAAAAATGCTTGATTCGCTAAGTTATCTTCTTATTCTATCACCGTGTGGTTCGCTAAGTTGTCTGTACTGTTCTTGTGTCTCCGTAGGTGTTTAAGCTGTAGGGCGATCCGTCTATGGGAGTCATACTAGGTTCTAATTTTGTTCACATGACAATGCGATTACTCGTAGGCTTAGGTAGTTCTCCGTCCTTAAGTTCATATTAGAATTCATACATGGTTTCACAATCACAGTATTGTGTATACGAGTCGTATATAATTAAGTTTGAAAAGGTAGTCGAATAACTGATTCTTCTTTAAGCTCACATCCCATCAGGGAAAAAGAAGTTAAAGTGGAATCATCAATTCTAAACCTGTAGAACCTTAATTATACATCACTCTTTATGTATACATTCCTCAGTGATAGATCAATCGTATAAATCCTTGGATTGAACTTGACGTACTGCACAAGTGGTACTTCGAGGCTTTCTTTGGAAAAGAAAATAACTAAGAGGTACTCCTGGCTTGAGTACTTCGGTGTTCTGATATGACGGTTTCGCTAAAAAGACGTTTACTGATAAGGAGAAGTACGTATGAAGCTGTTTTCGTGAGGATCAAATTGAATCTAATCGTATGATAATGTCGGAATCATACAGAAACTTAAAGACATTAGATTTGAACATAAGGCGTTTACAGACAAAACACAACCGTGTAACCATGAATAGAGTTATAGTACTTTAGACTTACGACAAGACTATTGCTGCGAATAAGATATACTACAAAAGACAAGTTCACGCAGCATGAGAATCCCTATACAGACAAGATCTCGCAAAAAGTAAGACTCTAGTTGCACTAGTTTCGGATAGTTTATAAGTCTGTTACAATGAAACGCCTTAATTACATTAACGTGGGTTCCGGAGCAGGTTCTCCTGCAGCTGTGATCCTGAGAATCTTCCCATCTGCACCCGAGTTCTTCGCTATCGGGCAGTCCTTCTTGAGGTGTCCAATTTCACCGCATTGGTGACATATCTGGACAGCACCAATATTGGTGGTGGAAGTGAGGTGTTTAGCCAGTGTTATGTGGACACGAGTGCCTTCCTCATTACTCCACCTTGGAAATTGCTTCCTAAAGCATTCGGCTTTATAACTACTCTCGTGTGTAGGGTTAGTCCCGATGAAAGGGACTTGAGTGATGGGTCGTGCCGGTGCTCCACAGCCACGAGCATGGTGCCCTATTTTTAGGCAATTGCAACACTGCATCTCATGGCAAGCCCCATGATGATGGAAACTACACTTATCACACTTCAGGAGTTTTCCCTCGTATGGCCTGCTCGGTACTGGGATGGCAGGGGTTTCCACTTGTTGCTGTTGCATAGCTAGCCTTTGGGATTTCTTGCGTTCTTTCTGGGCTTGATGCTTTCGTTTCTTGTTCTCTGTCTTTCGGCTTTGCGAGCCTGTAACTGTTACTGTTTGGCGACTACCTGGATTGATACTACGATTGGAATCTTCAATCCCAACATCATCATTGCTTGTGCTGATAGCGCTATGGTACGCAAGGACAGCTGTCACTGCAGCCATCACGGCAGTTGTAACTGCGGTTTGGAAGGTAGCGGCGTCCATAGGAAAGGTAGAGGTTTCATTGGCCGACTGATTGTTTCCGGATGACGACATGATTTTGTAATACGAAAGATAAGGAATTTGTGAGCGATTCTGGTTGACCCTAGGTGTACGACGATTGTTCAATCAAAGAGTAAGAGTATGTTCTCAAAAGTTTGACCTACATCCTAATGATGCAGTCCTAGCACGGAAATGGAAGTATGATCGCGAAGGTTTGACCTACATCCCTATGATGCAGTCCTAGTAATGAGTAGAAGTAAGTTCGTAGAATGGTCTCAAGACGTTTGTCGTTCAAGCCGAGGTATCGATGGTTGGCAAATAACATGATCCAACCACTAAAAGAGACATGGAAATGTCTCCGGATCTAACTTGCTATAGTCCAATGACTTGACTAAAGCATGTTTCAGATAGACTCTAATGAAAGAATGATAAGAGTACTTGAATGAAGAATGAAATAGAAGTTAGCCGGCTGTCAATATCTTTGATATTCCCGACGTAAAGATTCAGGAAAAATGACCTTGTAAAGGTCTTACATCATATCCAGAGAAGATAATTCTTGACAGCATAAGGACCTAACCTAAAGTACTTACAGTACAAGGTAATTTCATATAAAATGCCACATCGGGCAAAGACAGAAAATGATTACTTTCTAACAAGGGAAGTAAGGTAAAGAATCTACTACTGACGACGGTCATCCCTCAGGTGAATTCTCAGTTCAGCCAGTTGACGTTCTACATCAAGTAGGTGTCTTTCGTACACCCTCTGGCGTACTCAGCGCTCTATGTCTTCGGCTCGAGATTCAGCCAGTGCGTGAAGTAGGGTTTCATGGTTTCTCTCTGATCTCTCGCGAGCATCATCTAGATGAATGGTGCGGAGGGTATGCATTCTAGCATTAGCGACAACTTCGGTAATCTGATGTAGGGTTGTCCTGCCTTGAATCTCATTTCGGGCCACTCTTCGGACGAAGATTGGCAAGGTTCTGCCTGCTGAGCCCCCATTGCTTAGGTCATAAAAGCTTCGGTCGCCATTAAATGGCATGGGCTGATCTTGTCCTTGGCTCCATGTTTCCAAGCATTCCACCCACTCAGGCATCGTGCCATGAAAAGCCAGACGAGGGTTAGGAATTGGAAAGGGAGCTACCTGGGGTAGGTTCTCAACCTTTGGTTCGGAATTAGCACCGTCAGTAGGGTTTTCATCATGGTGATCATTTAAAGGGATAGGATGATCATTCTCTGGTTCTTCTCCAAACCAACCAGCAATGACCTCATTCGGGAGGTACTAGTTGCCGTGGGGATGGAGTCCAACCATGTTATCAATGCGAGATTTGGGGTAAGAAAATAATTATTAGACGAACTATCTAGATAATTATTTAGAAAATCTTCATCAGTTACATCGCTATTTGTGAAGTGCATACCAGTTATATGTAATCGAAACAGGATAGGCCTTTGAATAAGTGACCTTAACTCCATATTCACACAGAATAGGGGTGAAGTAAATTTTTCACAGATTCTAAGTCTATAACATTCTAATTACATATAGCCTTAATGTATCCACTTAGCAACTATC
This sequence comes from Lactuca sativa, assembly GCF_002870075.4. NCBI lineage: Eukaryota > Viridiplantae > Streptophyta > Magnoliopsida > Asterales > Asteraceae > Lactuca > Lactuca sativa. The sequence continues at coordinate 130,645,689 of NC_056627.2, read as the reverse complement.
AACTTAGTAATGGAGATCCTGTTTTAGTTCTCAAGTATAAAGTACTTATAGTAACACCAAATACTCCTATAGTATTTTAAGTTTAATGTTATGTTCTATTGTTCTCATTGTGGTAGGGTTGGTAAGATTTTAGCATTGTTGCAACCACACAACTAAACTTAAGCACATGCTAGTCAACCCTCGGATAATATAGTTGATCAGGCTATATCTTCCCAGTTTTGACCATATGTCTCTAAGCCCACTTGCATTGTCCAACAATCGTACTTCTTCTGTACTGTCCTAGTGACACTGATTTTAGTATTAATGCAGGCACGTATACTTACTTAAATATGTTATTATTTAAAAGTATAACTCTTAGACAAAGTGTTTTAATCCCAATGTATTTATAGTTAGTATATCTTTGATGGGTTGATATACTATATTCACTATAAACAATGCTCTGATACCAATTTGTCACACCCCAAAACCATGAACGGCGGAAACGTTCTGGGGCGGAGGACGTCATGTACAGTATTACAACAATGTAAAGTAGTAAACAAGCAACAACATCATCCATTGCATTAATAATAGAATTATTATACAAGTGTGTTCTGTCAAATTTTGATAAACACTAAAGCATAAATCAAATTGAAAGATGAGTCTTCAACGAGCTTCATCTTCCCTAGTCCTTGCATCGGTACCTGTCTATGATGACCTGAGGATACAAGTAATTTTGAAAGCGAGTATCAGCTTTGAAGCTGGTGAGATCATAAGTATTTTAGTGTCTTAATTTGTATGTAAGAATTTGTAAGTTTATGAATGGTAAGTATGGAAAATGTATATGAATTGTAAGTATTGAAAATGTATATGAACTGTAAATGTAAAAATGTTTGTAAAACAACTGTAAACATTTGACAAACCCTAGAAATCCCTATGATTCCTACTATTATATAAAGCGTGTCTTCTACCAAGACCTAACTGTTCTCAATGTAGTCTTCTACCAAGACTTAACTGTTCTAAATGTTCATTTCTTGTAAAAGTGTGTAATTTTCCCAAGTGTAACTATCATTTACAAAATATAGTTTTTACATTTAATGTTTAAGTGAAATGATCACTAAAATGTGAAAAGGGGAAATTAATGTAGTACTGTAGTGTTGTATTATAGGAACTATTGTTGTACTAAATACCTTAAACCGGATTTATATTAAGGCATCATGTGATCAATTGTACCATACTATTGACTGGTAACAACGACATAAGAATGGTCGTAAAAAGGTATGACGTTTGGCACCCGCAGACCTGTAGGTCCCGCTGTAGCTAGCAACAAGGTGTAGGATAGTCAATCCAGTATAGATCTATACGCAAACTCACGCTCTCCCTTCAAGAGACTTTGGCTACAACTCGGGCCATGACATTTAAGGCATGCTCCGATACATATCACAATAATTAACGTATTCATATATATGTAATGTATTGAACTGTTCTAGCTGTAATGTACGTGCTCTCTACCTAGCAAGTATAGTAATGTAATCGTTATAGTATCGTTGTATATGTTCTCTTTCTAGTATAGTTGTATATGTTCTTCTCTAGTATAGTTGTATATGTTCTTCTAGTAGTAAGTATTGACTCATGAATGAACTGACTCATAGTATTATATTGTGTTCTAGTAATAGTTCTAGTATCTTCCTAAACCACCCTAATGGTAGTTTACTAGTAATCTAACTGGTACGTATGAACATGGATGTATACCCTTGCTACCTAAGGGCATGGGATGAACTGGAAGGACCTTTATGACTATATATGTACACATGTTATATAACTAATATTTAAACGACCTTCGGACGAGTACCCGATATCCCACCAGACCACATCTCAAGCGCGAAAAGGAAATAGGGTGGATAACCTTCCTAAGTCTTTTAAACATTTCTTATATAACTATACATATAGAGGCATGAAATTTATAATATAAAAGCATAAATAAGTTTTGTAAAACCTTTGAACATAATTATTATCTTAAGAAAAGATCAACTTGATATCAATTTATAAAACGTTTTGAAGGCATGGGTTTGATAAAAACTACTTTAGTATAAGGAAACATTTGTTTGAATCACAATTGTAAATAAGTTTGAAATGAAACATACGGAGTAAAATGTACAGTGTAATAAGGAGTGTTAAACACATAAAGTGTTTATGAAAACATTTGAAGTAAACTGTTTGGTAAAACGGCTAATGAGTAGCCAACCATTTGAATACTGCTTATTAATCACATGTGATTAATATATTAATTAGCAATATTCTACTTGTATCCCCCCATAAAATATTTAAAAATAGTTAAAACATTGATTAAGGGGTATGAACTCACCTGTTGTGGGTGATACGGATGAACTGAAGAGGTAGGACTTCTAGGTGTCAAGTGAAGTCTTGAACACACTTATGATCCTAGTTAACATATAATTTCACATACATGTAACAAATTAGTCTATAAACAACTAATAAACATTTCAAGACACCCTAGGACATGCTAAACACCTTTATCAAGTGTTATTAGCCTCTAGGATTGCATCTAAGTGTTTGTAGGGGAAGCTATTGTGTGTAGGGCTCAAGGAAAACTCCACCATGAAGTTCATGGCCCTAATAACACTACCAAATGCGTTTACGGTCGTAAACTCATGAGTTAACGGTCGTGAACTCATACCTATGTGTCCATTTGATGTTTGATGCTCTATAAGGCCCTAATAAGCATTTCTACTTAATGGCTTGGTCTATGGAAGAGTTTAGGGCATAATATAACTCCTTTTAGGAGTTTACGGCCCTGGGACCATATTCCCTTGGAGTTTACGGCTGTAAACTCCCTTGGAATGATGTTTATGGTGTTTTCAAGTCCTTAATTTCACTAGGATTAAAACTAGGCTTTTGTACTTGGCTTTAGAAGGATTTATGGCACCATTTGGCACCATTTATTGGAGTTCACAGCCCTAGAACCTTTTGGGCCGTGAACACCTTACTCTTGGTGTTCTAAGTGTGTTAGCTAGTCCAAAACACATTAGGGTACTTGTCTAAATTACTCTCTTGGCTTAAGGAAGGTTTTTAAGGGGTTTTGGCACCTAAAAATGGAGTTCACGGCCCAAGAGCTTCCTTGGCCGTGAACTCACTTTCACCATTGATTCCTAATTGTTTTTGTATCCTAAACATGCAATGGTAGGTTCTAGTTCGAGTTCCATGGCTTTGGGGGGGGGGGGGGCATTGGGACACTTTTAGCCCTTAAAATGGAGTTTACTCCCCAAGTGTTCTTGGGCGGTAAACTCCCAAATCTTGGGGTCTTGATCCGATTTTGATGTTTTCTAGTTATATACACACTAGCATACAAGCCTAAAGTAATTACAAATCACGGGGGAAGGGCTAGGCATCTCTTTAGGAGTTTACTCCCCAAGGTGTTCTTGGGCAGTAAACTCCCGAATCTTGTTGTTTTGTTATGAAATTGATGTTATTAAGCACATTATAAGCCATATAATACAACTAGAGAAAGGTACTGACAATTTGGGATAAAAACCCGAAGATCCGTGAGAGAGAATTTGGCTTTTCTCTAATTGGAAATGTAACTAATGAATTATTTGGTTCAGATTTCTATATATAGTCCTGAGATTTTTGGCAGAAATATTTTTATTCCCGGAATGAACTCTAATATCCTAGAGTATAGGAATAACAGTGTCGCACAAAACCCTAGTGCATCCGCTCTCTTGATATCTCCTTAAGTGTACCGTGAAAAACTACCAAACTTATACTCGAAGTCTGAATTTTCACTGTAACTGTTCTACTTCTATTGGCTTCAAATGGTTTGTACAAAATGGAAATTTCAGGTTGTCACAAAAACCGAGAACGGCGGAAACGTTCCGGGGTGGAGGACGTCATGTACAGTATCACAACAGTGTAAAGTAGTAAACAAGCAACAACATCATCAATTGCATTAAAAGTAAAGTTTTAATACATGTGTGTTCTTTCATTGTAATAAGACCCCAAAATATACAATCAAAATAAAAGACGAGTCTTGTCTGTGCTTCGTCTTCTCAAAACCTGGCCATCGTACCTGTCTACTGGTGACCTGAGAATACAAGTTATTTTGAAAGCGAGTATCAGCCTAAAGCTAGCGAATTCATAAGTATTTAAGTGTCATTGTCTTGTTTTGGAAAGATGTTATGAATGCCATGTAAAACTTTAAATGAAACAGTTGATATAAGTATGAAAACCCTAGAAAATCCCTTATTCCCTAGTAGTATGAAATGTAGTATTCTACCAAGACCCGAATGTTCTGCTATAAAAATGATAGTTTTTCCTTCCTTTTTGACTATTACAAATAGTACTTAGTCTAACTCATCGTTATGTGAATGTATCACAAAATAAAGTAATAGGAATAATGTAATCATGTAATTGTTATCCTTTTGTATTAGGATTAACACGACATCGTGATTTGCAAAATGTATAACCTTTAAACATCCGTAGATTGTTCAATTTTCCTCTGTAGCGACAACAAGTTTAAGGAAGGGTTAGTCCCGTAAAGGTACAACTAGTATAAGTATTAACCGTAGGCATCCGTAGATGGTCATTTACCTCTATAGCGAACAGCAGGTTAAAGGAATGGTTAGTATCGTAAAGGTACTTCTAGTATAAGAAATAACCGTAGGCATCCGTAGATGTTCATCTACCACTGTTGCTAACAGGTGGGTTCCGGAATGGTTAGTCCCGTCTAGATATCCCGTTGAACTGGGATAGGCAGGACAATTTACATATAATGTACTAATAAATTATCCTAGTGATTCGAGATACAAGTATCCATGTAAGTGTATACAGGTAAATGTATCTATGTAAAGGTATTCATGTAAGCGTATTCATGTAACATGTAATGTATAGTATAGACTCAGGAATGAACTGACTCTGATGTAATTGCTTGTAATAGGAATAATGTTTTGTATCTTCTAACTATCCCTATAATAGTTAACTGGAAGGTAATTGGTTGTCCAAGCAGGTTTATACACCCTTGCTATACAAGAGTGTGGGGAACTAAATGAAGGATGAAAACTATAACATCAATACATATATAAGAACATAAGTGTATAGATATAGTTTTGTTCAAGAAGGTAAAAATGGTTTTGTAAGACATCTAAGAGTTTTGAACAATAATTAACAATGACTTGATGTCATTTTAATAAACATTTCAAAACTAATACTTTTGTTACCAAGGTATTTTAAGATAGAAAACCATTTCATGCATCACATTTTGAAGTATGTGAAATCTGCTGGATGAAAACACAGTTATAAAATACATATGAGTGATTTAATAACATACTGTTTTCTACTTGTATTCCCCCCATTAAAGCATTTAAAATCATTTAAAACATTGATTAAGGGGTATGAAGTCACTTGCAGAGAGTGGATTGGATTGAAGTGTCGGATACTATGTTAGGTGACAAATGGAGACTTGTACACACGCACGAGCCTAGTTATCATATAATGAACATATATATAACTAATTAGCCAATTTATAACTAATAAATTAATTTGGTACACTCTAGAACATGAAAACACTTTGTTTCAAGTGTTAAAGATCACAAGGGTTGCATCCAAGTGTTTGTAGGGCAAAGCTAGAGTGTTTGGAGTTCAAGGGTAAACTCCTTTGGAGTTTACGGTTTTAATGACCATTACCCAAGGAGTTTACGGCAGTAAACTCAAGGGTTTACGGTCGTAAACTCTACACCTTATGACCATATTTTTTTTTTTAGGTTTTACAAGTCCTTTGAAGCATTTCTACTTGGTGGTTAGGCCTTAGGAAGAGACTAGGACAACAAAACACTCCTTTGAGGAGTTTACGGCCTCATGGTCATTTCCCTTTGGGTTTACTACCTTAAACTCATGAGTTTACTACCTTAAACTCATGAGTTTACTACCTTAAACCCATAAGTTTGGTATTTGGGGGTTTTCAAGTCCTTAGCTCAATCATGGCAATAGTCTAGGTTAGATTTAGACATAGGACTTTTATGCACTTTTTGGGGTGTTTACGGTTTTAGGAGATCCCAAAACTGTAAACACATAAAAATGTAAGTATTTGGTGCTTTTTGTGTGATAAACTCATCAAGGATGAATCTAGACAAGTCCCTAAGGCATGGTGAAGCATCTAGGCACCCTAAGGCACCACTTTGCACCATATTTGGTATTTACGGTTTGGGGAGCCTCCCAAAACCGTGAACACCTTGATCTTGGTGTTCTTGGGACTTTTCTTTGATGTTAATATGTAATACAAGCTTATTAAGACTCAAGGATGGAAGTACTTACTATAAGGAAGCTTGAAATGAGCTAAAAGTCCAAGAACACTTAGTGTGTGTTCTTGGTGTTTTTGGAAATCTAATCAAAACACAAAAATGGATGGATGAAAAGACGTACAATCACTAGATTAGGTGTTATACCAACATGGAATGGCTAGAGCACTAACAAGTTTGAAGATCTTGATTAAATTCTTGGATGATACTTGAGAGTGTTTTTGAGTTTACTCTTTTGGTAATTGGGGAGTAAACATAAATGACTAGTTTGGGGAGTAAACTCATGCTTAAGGCATGAGTTTACGTTTTTGGGTGATTTTCCGACCCAAACATAAAATTTTGGCCGTTAACTTCTAAGACACGAGGTGTTTGCGGTTTAGAAATTTCGAGACCCGAGACGGCCCATCCGTTCACCCGTTCGTTTAAAGATTAATTATTAAAATAATCAAATGAACTTATTTTTCCCAAAAACAAGTAAAAGTGAACTTGACTTATAATATGAAGTGATTGACTTTTAGGGTTTGACCGAATGAAAATTCCAGGTTGTCACATACGACACGCAAATTCGTGTCGTCTTCTTTATAACAGGGCCTTCCTTTACACGTATTGCCCGTCGTAAGAGCGCGTTGTAAATAGACGACGCGCAAAAGCGCGTCGTCTCTCGTTATGACAGGGCCTTGCTTGACGCGCATTTGTGCGTCATCTGAGCGTTTTACGATGCGCATTGCTCGTCGTAAAAGGCTGTTTTTCTAGTAGTGCAAGTACCTCACTCTCCCTCCTAGAGACTCTGGTTATAATTACAAGACATAGAGTGTACGCTAGGTAGGTATAGTGAAGATAGTGTCTCACTAGAGCATTAACGGATTTACGTGAACTTCGACTCCCTTTTTAGTATATAATGAAATGACTTCACTAGTGTAAATTCAAGACATGTGTTTTATGACACACATTTTATAGGTTTCATGGCATGCAGTTTATGACGTATGTTTTAACAGTTTCATAATATACGTTTTATGACGTGTTTCTGTGACACACAAATTTTTCTGTCAATAGTTTGTCTTGTAATCTCTTTTACGAAAACTAGTTATAAAACTTTATATAAGTAGTTATTAATAGTTAAGTCTAGTAGTAAACATAACATTGTTTTCTTGGGATTTTAAACCATCTAAGAATAGTGATGACAAATCTACGACTATTTTACTAATAACTTATTTGTAAAAGAAAAATATCAAACTTTGTAGTTTTGGTTTAACACCTTTTTAACAGTTTGTAAATTTGTAACGCAAAATACTTTTATTTTGGGCCAACTATATTCAATCATGATTTTTTTGTAATCAAAATGATAACAAACATATGTGTCAAAGTTTTTATGTAGTAAACAATTTATATTAACCTTTTTATTCAAGAATGTGTTCCATGTTCATCACATAATCATAGTGCATGAAATTATCCAACGGACAAACGCATTTTAACTTATGACAAGTTTACAAAACACGATTTTTATGCATATAAGCATGAAGTTCTCGACATCAAATGCACAAATCCTTCCATAAACAAGTTGGTGCATGTAAACATCCAATGGGCAAAAGAAACTCGACTTGTATTCCCCTCCCCCCCCCCCCGATGGAAAAGCATCAAAAATACGAAAAACATGAGGGTATGAAGATCACCTTGGTGATTTCGTGAGTCGTAGGAAGGAAATAAGGGAGATATCGAGCCTAAACTTGTACACACTTGAAGAGCTTCTTGAAAATCAAGTGTTCCAAAGAACTACACACGAAAATGTGTGTGTAAACATGGAGTTTTTAACTTAAAGGTGTATAAAGGGTTTACAAGAATACTTACCAAATTTATGAGTTTCTTGAAGGAAAACACCCTTAAGGATGGCACACAAATATTTGAGAGGGAGAATGAGAGAAACTTGAGAATGAGATGAGTGAAGAAGTGTTTGGTGTGTGTGTGTGTGCATCTTCGGCCGTTCTTAAGAAGAGAGAGAGAAAAAGTTGGCTTGGGTGCATGGTGAACAATGTGGTGTATGGTGTGGGTGATGGAAGGTAAAAGCATGCATGTGGTGGTTGTTTATTGGTTAAGAGGGTGTAAAGAACTTAGGTGACACTCCTTTTGTGTAATTTCTTTTTCCTTTTCCTTTTTTTTGTTTGTCTTATGCCAAAACCGATTTTTTTAAGTTAGGGAGGGGTTTCGGTTTTAGGGTGGCCGAAGACACCCCTCCATGTGGTTTTCGGTCCTTGTGATGTGGGATTTCGGTTTCACTATGGCCCAAATAAAAGGGTTTTTGGTTTTTGAGTGTGTATGAGCTTTTGGGCTTAATTTGGCCCAATAAAGGGTTTTTGGTCCAATAAGGCCCACAGGAAAAAGAGTTTTCGGTCTAGGGTATTTGGGCGGGAAACTCTAAGCAAAGGCCCAAAAATTTGTTTTTGTCTAACTATTGGATCGATTTGGGCTTACATGAGGCTATTACTACTTGATTCTTAGTGTATGCATGCATGTACATATGACATTGTCAGTTTTGAATTTCAATAGTTTAATGCAACAAGGTTACACAAGGAATTGTTTGTACATGAATCACAATCTCAACCCTAAATTTGCTAGTTGTGACGTATGTGTGTGTATACACACACATAAGAGAGTTCTATGGAAAATGCATGATTGCGGAAACAACTATTAGAACAAATAAAATAATGACAACACATCGCAGATACACAATGGTCCACATGGTTTGAGGTAATATACTTGTTTGGTTCTTAATTTCTTTTTGTTAGCACAGACTAACCCTAAGTATTACATTTGTTTCACTTTTAGTCCTTGGTAGACATAAATGGACTAATTAAATGGTCTTTCAGAAAAAGTAAAACTCAATGAGTTTAGAATGAAAATTCTTGAAATGAAAATGGAGTTTCTCTTTAGAAATTGCTGAAAATCATATTTGTGTTATTAAAATTAAATATTCTATTAAGAATGATAGGTAGATTCTTGGTTGATTATAATTGGATGTATGTGTCAATAAAACATTGAAATTCTCATATAATTAGATGATATGGAAAAATAAAGAGTATACCAAAAAATCAATTAAATTTATAATTGTTAAGCGATCGAAAATAAAAATGAGATTGATCGAAAATAAAAATGAGATTGATTGGTAGAACAATGTGGTAATTACTTAGTAGGATAATCATTTTTATTACTTTGTTTACATGTAAGTAACTTATTTTTTTTTGTATACATTTTACCATTTAACTTGTTATATATGTTTACATATTGTCATTGTCACCAGATATAGCATATGACAACGGTAATATGTGAACAAATTAACAAGTTAAATTGTTAAATGTGTACAAAAAAAGAAAGCGGCCTAAATGTGAACAAAATGAAAATTTAATTATTCTGGTAAGTCATTTTCTCCAATTTTAATAGCAATTTTATTTTTCATATTTGGTTGTATTATTTTTTTTCAAACATTATTTTTAAAATATACATAATTTCCTTAGTATTAATCAATTATCGATCAATTTTAAACTATACTTTTTAATTAATAAATATGTTTTTGCTTTGTGTAATATTTTATATAGCCTTTTATAATCTTTTTTTCTTTTGTTTTCAATCATATACAATAATTTTAAAGTAAGTAGTAGCTAAAAATAAAATTAAATAAATTAAATATGTAACAATAAATATGAAGGGTCTTTTAAAACAATGAAAGGAAAATATTACTTAGCAAATAAAAAAAAACAAAAAATCTGTATAATGTAAATGTTTTAAAATTATTCCAAATTTTTAATATTTTTTAATTAGAAGTTTATAAACTTTTAATTATTTAATAGAACGTTTTAAATTAGTATATAACGAAAATATTTTAAAATGTTATAAAAAATTTTAAATTGTTATATAAAATCTGTGAAACACTTTAAAAATGTTGTAACAGAAAGTTTAGAAATAAATGTATGAAACTTATAAAAAAATATATATGAAAATATAAAAAAACAAGTTAAAAACTTGTAAGAAAAATTTAAAACATTTATAGAATATTTGGTTTAAAAGCACTTCTTTTAAAATTATATGAAAGTAAAAAAAAGTTTTAAAAAAAATAGAGTAAGTTACACGAATGATCCCTATGGTTTAGGTAACTTCATTTTTTATTATACACGTTTGACCATTTAACTTGTTAATTGTGTTCACATATTACAATAGTAATATGTGAACACAATTAACAAGTTAAATGGTGTAACGCCCCGATTTTTTCAGGTATTGCTTAAATAAGAATTATTGGGTTAAGCTCTACTCGACGAGTTGGTTGACCTACTCATCGAGTAGCAGCTGGATGAAATCGCGTTTTAAGTGACCTACTCAACGAGTCCATATTGGGACTCGGCGAGTAGGAGATGGCAGTGGAAACCCTAAATCTCGGGGTTTGCACCTCTATTTAAAGGAGCCTTAGCCTCCTTTGGCCTCTTTACAGTCTTTGAGAGCCCCTTAAAACCCTAATTCGTGTGTATGTGCCTTGGTGAAGTGTTTGAAGCTTGGAAAAAAGAATCTTGGAGGAAGAAAGCTAAGAGTGCAAAGGAAATTGAAGCAAGGAAGGAGGGGGAAGCAGGATTTACCTCAACTAGCACCCTTTGGAGGTATCAAAGTGCCATCCTTACTTCCCTTTTTCCCTTTTGTTGAGTTTCTAGGGCTTTTTATGGATTTTCAAGTTGGTATGATGAGCTATGGGCTAGATCTGAAGTTGTAACTTCAGATCTGGACCCTCCTTGGATTTTAGAAGCATAAAGTCACAGTTTTGGTTGTGATTGAGGTCCTTCTTAGGCATGAAGCCCCATTAAGAACTTAGATTTGGCACTTGGAGCCTTTAAGGCCATGCATGCACATAAAGTTTGCAACTTTATGTGATAAGCATGCCCTAGAAGCTTGGATCTATGATTTGGAGCCGTTGCATGGCTCAAAACAAGTCTGCATGGAAAGAGGACTGAATGGACTCGGTGAGTCGCAAGGTTGACTTGGAGAGTCACATGAAGATAGCCGTGAACTCGACGAGTTGGATGAATAACTCGACGAGTCCAATGAAGATTACCATAAGACTCGACGAGTTGAAGAACAACTCGGCGAGTCGGATGAGTTTTCTCTTGAATTTGTATGCGTAGGTATCCGTCGAGCTGCAAAGAGGGAACTCGATGGCTGGCCTTAAAGTTTGAACGAGAATCGAAGGAACTCGACGAGTCACCGCGATGACTCGGCGAGTTAGATCGTACTTCAAGGAACTCGACGAGTAGCCGAGGTACTCGACGAGTTGGGGTCAACATGGACTGTTGACCTTGACTGAGGACTTTGACATTGACCAGGGGTTGAGTAGTGGGTTATGGGGTACCTTATAAGGTTAAGTACTTATGAGTATATTGTACTATGATCATAGGTGGTGGAGCCGGTGTCGGGTGGTCCGAGGGTTGGAGTGTATCTTCCGAGTCGATATTTGCAAGGTGAGTTATCCTCACTATATCGATAGGGTCTACGACACCAAGGTCGGCCCTTTAGTTGTTATTGTTATGGTATGATACATGTGGTTATGATCCGTTAGATCGGAATCAGGGTAGACAGTATGTTATGCTTTTATGATCTGTAAGGATTGGTATGTTAGTGACCTGCTAGGTCGGTACTTTAGTTATAAGAGAATGCTATGATTGATGATTAGTGTGATAGATATGTTTGATGGTTATATATGCCAGTATATGATAGTTATGCGCACATGGTTATTTGCTTGTTGGTTGGGTTAAGGCAGTCCTGCTTTGTGCTGAAGGCCAACATACCCTATGAGCGGTTCAGGGAGACTATAGGCCCACGTGGCGGACCAGTCATACCGAAGGCTCGGGATAGATCCAGACAAACTGTAGGCCCAGTAGGGCGGTCCAGTTAGTCCGATGGTCCAGTATGCATGATTGATTGATTGATTATTATTGAGATGGTATTGTCAGTGTGGTGTTGGTATTTTGGGGGTAGCTCACTAAGCCCTCGGGCTTACAGTTTTTAGTTTAATGTTTCAGGTACATCAGGAGATCATGGCAAGGAGAAGGCGTGACCGTACCGCTCCTCATCCTTATGTTATGATTTTGGGACACTCTGATGGATTTGGATTTGAAAACATTTTGTAAACAAACTTTGTTTGATTTTATTTATGATTGAAAAAGTTTAAATTTGGCGTAAAATATATGGATGTTACAAGTGGTCAAAAATCTCGCACAATGTCGCGGATTGGAATAAAGTTAGCGAAATATGTGGAGAATTGGTCGAAAATTATAAATGTCATGGCATTTTTGAAATTATAATAATACAAACATAATTTTTCATAATATTCTTAACTTGACATAGTACATCGATACTGGGAGTACAATATGCAAAAATGATGTTACATTATATATATAAAAAACTGATATATAATCAACTTTATTATGTAGCCTTGGGGTTTTGGAAACTTGATTCAAAAGAAAGGTGGACCATCTAAAAACCTTTTCATCTAAGGCAGACAACAAAGAAATAGTTCCTTCACTAACCATACATAATATGGTTGTTCGAGTTACAACATGTGACTCAAATTTTGAGAATGACCAAAAGGATATTATAGAGCATTTAGCTTGGTGGCTGGCTGTATAAAAATATTTGTTGACTGTACCATATATGAAAGATCTATATTGTAACATCCGGGATTTGTAGGTATTAATATTATTTATTTTATTGAATAATTGGTTGTTTTTTGATTTGGGTCAGGATAGTTGGGCTTTAAGAGTTGGGCTAAAAAAGGCATTACGCGGGGCATACCATGCCAGGTACGCGCAAGAGGATTAGGCGGGGAGGCCACGTACGTATGCCCAGCATACCAAAGGGTACGCGCATCATACACGCACAGAGTCTAAAACCCTAACTTTTAGGGTTTGATCCCTATATAAAGGACCTTATGCCTTTGGTCCAGCCTCCCTTACCTCTAGGCAGCCACCATGAAAACCCTAACCCATATTGTGTGTCCTTGTGATTTGGAAGCCATTTGAGAGTATATTGGTGTAGTTTTGGTGCTTTGGAAGAGAAAGGAGCTTGAAGAAGGAGCAAGGATTCACCAAGAGCTTGTAGATCCAGGAGATTGGCATCATTTCTGACTCTTTTGAGGTATCTAGTTCCAAATTTGACCATTGCATGCTTAGATTTGTTTATATGAGTGTTTAAGGCCACTTTTGGACTCCATTATTGAGGCTTCTTGCATCTTAACGATTTCAGACCATAAGAGTTTTCCTTTTGCTCTTAGAGGCACTAAGAGTCATAAAAATCAAACCTTGATGGTTAATGTAACGCCCACAGATTCGGGCTAGTAAATTTAGAGACAATGAGCGTCAAAAATGACTTTTTGATGGAAGATTATTTAGAAGGAGTAATCCTAACCAAGTTATGGTGTTTGTCACAAGGGTTCCATACATATAAAGAACGCCGAAATTCGAGTTATAACGAAGATGTTATGACCCGTCGAAGTTTTACGGCCAAACGGGCATGACACCAGAATCGTAAAAAGTGAATTTATGATAAAGTACTTTCTAGACTTAGATATCTAAACAAAAGTCGTAGTATATGTTATACCGAGAGCGTGCATAAAAAGAAATCCAAATCTGACTTCGTATAAGGAAGTTATGATTTTTCTAAGATTTAACATATCAGTGCACAGCCTCGAAATTCGATTTTTAGCCAAAATAATCTAAATGAGAAAATAATATATCGTTGATAGGAGTTAAAAATAAAAAAATAGTAAACACGGAGCTCGTATGCGAAAGATATGGACGAAGGTTAGTCTCCACTCTTCAAGTGCGGCGAATTCGATGCAGTTTTGTAAATCTGAGATTTAATGAGAATTAGCCAACGGGGTCTAAATGAAAGTTGTAGTATTCATAAATACCAACGAGTTGATATAAATAACGTCAAGAATAGACCTTGTATGTTAAAGATATGGACGAAGCTTAGTCTCTACTCTTCAAGCGCGGCGAATTCGATAGTGTTTTGTAAATCTGAGATAAAATGAGAATTAGCCAACGGGGTCTAAATGAAAGTTGTAGTACTCGTAAATATCAACGTGTGGATACAAAGAACGTAGAAAATGGAGCTCGTACGCGGAAGATATAGACGAAACTTAGGGGCTACTGTACGATAAAATCCCTATAAATAAAGGATGAATCCTTCATATTTTCTTCACACAATAAGCCTTTCTTTCTCTCTCTAACTTCTCTCTAACTCCCCCAAAGCCTAGGGTACCTCCGTAGCACGAGAAGGAAGCCCTGGAGCTCCCAACGGCTCCGAGAAAAAGAGTTTTTCGGCTCAGAAGCTCTGCTCCAGTGGAGCTCGATTTTTAATAAAACTCGTTGTAAGTAAAATAAGCCTACCATACTTTAAATATAGCTTATATTTAAATATAATATCATTATTATGAACCTATAAATAAGATATAGCATTAATTCAAAGTTGTTATACTGATTGATCTATTTACGGGAATGATGTCTAGGCTGTGATTTAGTGAGGTGTTTAAAGTGGGATTTCCAAACAGTATACTTCGTATATAAAACGGACCTTACCTCCGATATGATCCTACCTGGTTGTTCCTTACTTTATAGATCATGAAAGTAGAGTTTTATTTAATGATGAATCTAGACTAATAATTAGTCACAATAAAGATTAGACTAAAACTTAGCGATAATAATTCTAGGTTTCATCGAAGGAAATTAGAATCGTTAAAAGCGAAGTGCTGCCTGAGTTTGGAATCATCACTTTAACACGTGAGTGCATGATCCCTTTCATCTTACACATAGATATGAAGTATTTCATATAAATTACGTGTTGTGAGTGCATAGTTACTTTCACCTTACACATAGATATGAAATATTTATTTTATATAAATTATGTGCTATGTGTGTATACTGTATGAATATTTGCTGTCTATGCTAGATGAAACATTTTATACATGTTTTAAATGATCTAAAATGTATATGTATTTTATATCTACAAAATGTGTTGGGTAAAACATGGGTAGATTAGAGGTGAGATAAATGATGAGCGATGAAAGATGAGATGAATGATGAGCGATGATATATGAGTGATAAAATATGGTGTGAAGCGATGACCTAAGCGATGAGCCGAAGCGATGACCTAAGCAATGAGCCAAAACGATGAGCCAAAACGATGACCCAAGCGATGGCCCCGTCATCTAGCAGAGTATGGATGACAGCCACAGACCTTTTTAGATAGTCTAGTGGAACACTAGCAGGCTCGCAACTTGTAGGTGTTGTGAATGATGTGTTCACTCGGTGTACTCTAAAACCCATTGATAGGTATTACGAGTGGACTCTCGAAAATGATACTGTCAATAAACAAGATAAACCCTGGCGACTATGCAGACTTAGTGACGATTCCTTAGGATACTCCCTTAGGAATGAATGAACGAGGAATAGCTGAATCTTAGGGTAGATCCTTAAGAGTAAAGGAGATAATGAGGATGGGTAATTGGGTTGATTATTTGATGTTTAACATAATAATTATATTAGTGTGGGTTGAAAACCCTATGCACTCACCAGGTTTCCCAACCTGACCCATTTAAGCTTATTTGTATCATAGGTGTCGATATGAAGCTACTTTACACTGAGGGATTTAAAAGAGATGTAGATCACTAGTGTAAATGAATGTAAGTTCTGTTTATGATTATGTTTCTGTATTGACGATGACATCCCAAATGTTTTAAAATGGATAAAAATACATTTCTTCGGAAATGTTTTGATAACGTATTTATCATGTTTTCCTGGGAACAAATTCTGCAACATTTTTATTGTAAGAGATACCCTGATTTTTATAAAGCATAAACAAAATCGGTTTTTCTGGCCATGAAAATGGGGATGTCACGGTTAAGCCACAACCATGCAAGTTTTTGATGGTCATAAAGCTTGTTAAAAGTACCAAAATCATTTTTTGACCCCAACCATGCATGCAAGCACATAAAGTTTGTGACTTTATGTATTAGGAGGTCTTAAAGGACACAGATCTATATTTTGGATGTAAAGACTTAATGGAATAAGTCACAAATGAAGTCCCAAGAAAGCTGGCCAGTACGCTAAGTGTACACCCTGGTACGTTGCGCGTACTGGGTCAACTCCTCGTTTTGGTCAAGGCCAACGTACGTTGGGCGTATGTGCCAGGTACGCCATGTGTACGCATGCAGAGTGGCTATATTGGGCTTTTTGGGCCTTAGGGGACTAGGCCTGGACTATTGGGCCCCATGGCCCACTGTGGAGCATAGTGCTGAGCCTGGGAATTTGGAATCAGAAGTATTGGGCCTTTTGGGCCATATTGGGCCACTCGAGATTATTTTATTTTGGGCTAAGGACTTATTAGAATTGTAAAAAGGCCCATTTGAAGGGTTGGACCCAATTTAGAAATTTGGGCCATTAGTGGGCCTTAGGGAGCCTTTGATAGGCCATGGGTGCATTGGATTTAATAAGTTAGAATTAGGCCTTAGGAATAGTTAAGTTATGCCAAAGGGGTAAAAATGTTACTTTGCCCTAAGTAGTGTTATAGATTCTGATTGAGTGTTATTATGATTATAGTAGCCGGGAGTCATCGGAGCAGCTGTTAGAGATTACTTTCTGTGAGATTCGACACACAGTTTTACGAGGTGAGTTACCTTACAGTAGAAGTGGGTCTAAGGCCACAATGCCGACCCACTGGTAGGAGCCTGTAGTTAGATGATTGTCTGTGTGAGAATTGTCTGGTATGCCACTATCTATTAGACTAGAAGGAGTGGGAGGGAAGCTTCCCTCACTTTTGGTGGGCCATACCCCTCTTTCCCTCACTCTCCTTTCCCTCACCTAAAAGCCAAGGAATGGGTGGGAAGCCCTTCCCTCACTCTTTTTTTTTTATTAAATAAAATTATTTTTTGTTATGAATTATAATTTTTAAATTAATACTAAACATAAATATTAATTAAAAATAAAAAGCATTTCATTAATTAAAATAAAACTTACATTAAACCTAAAATATAAAAAAGTAGAAAATTTAAAAAAAACACACACACACAAACTAAAAATCAAACAAACCAACAACGACCTACGAGAAATATTTTTTCAGAATTTTTTCCCTCTTCTTCATCACAAGCTCGAGAGCCGGTCCCGAGAGATGATCGACGTTTTCCATCAAAAACTTCATGTCTTCCATTTCTTGTCTCTCCGCCCGCTCCTTTTTCCTTGTTTCTTCTTTTTCATTGTCGAAAGCCAAACGTTCGGAGAAATTTAGATTATATCGATCAAAAGACGATGTTATCGTCCGCATTTCGTCTATGTCCAGGTTGAAATTAGATGCACTCGAAGAAGTCCCTTTTCCCTTTCTCTTCGCTTTGTCCCTACCCATTGGGCGTTCAATTTCTTCTAGCTCGAGTTCGTCGTCCTGATTTAAATCTAGACTGACCGAACGTCAGAGGAGGTTGTGTAACTACTAGAGCCCGTTTTCGTTCACTTTGATTGTTGGACTCCAAAAATAAAATCTCGCTCGTATTTTTTCCACCTAGGACTTTGGATCAATAATTTCCAACAATCGTGCCACTTGAATGGTTTTCCGACTTCCTCAAGGTAAAACTGCAACGCTTCTTGAAGTATTTCTTTGTCGCCTTGGCCGCTTTTTCGTTGGGTTTTTAGGTTGTTGTACAACCCGTTAATTTTTGAAACCCCCTTTGCTATTTCTCGAAACTTCGAATTAAGTTGATGTTTCGTACGGTAGTTGTCACATTTTCCTAGCTCCTCTCGAAATCGTTCTAAAATGTGAAACCAAAAATGTTCTCCCGGTTATGTGTTTCCCTGAATTGAATTTTCAGAAATATCAACCCAAGCTTTGAAGAAAACTAGCTCTTCATGTGGAACCCATGCTGTCGGCTTTTGTTTTCCTGGTTGTGCGACACCCTCGCGCACTTGTTTTTTCCCTTTACGTCTTTGTGGTGGTGGTGTTGGTTGAGTTTCAGGAGCCATGTCTTCATCTTCCGCGTCATCCGATTCATCGACAAGTTGGTGGTGGTGATGGGTTTGGGTTTGAGTTTCAGTTTGAGTTTGGGGTTGAGGTTGATTTGGCGATTGTTGATCCGGAAACACAACAAAGTTTGAAAACATTTGCGTCAGAACATTTGGAACTTGCATCGGGTAATATTGGCCAACATTTTGGTATTGAAATTGTAGTGGGGATTGAATGGGAGCATCGAGTTGGGGGCGGTAAACTCCTTGCGGGGATGAATCGATAGCAAAAATGTTGCGAGGAGAGATGTTTATACTCGAATCATGGCCTTTTTTCCTTCGATTGGAAGTTGAGATTTGCTTGTCGGGATTTATTTTTTTTGTTGATATAAAGTAGAGAGAATAGAGGATAGTGTGATGTTTTTAAGTTATATGTATATATTTATAGTAGTGGTAAAAGGATAAAAAAAACAAATAAAAACACAAGTAGCCGTTACAGCCAAAAAAAATTTACATTTTTTTATCGTTATTCAATGGTTGTTTTTCAACAAAAAAAAAAATAAAAAAATGCCAGCCAATCGCAGCAAGAGAGAGAGAGAGAGCGGGAGAGGCTCCTCTCTCCGTTTCCCGCACAACCCTTTCCCGGTGTGGTGTTCCGCTGGGCAGGAAGCTCCCCGCTTCCGTTCCCTGCGCCCGCTCCGTCCGGCCTTATGTTTTATGTGCCAGTATGCTATGATTCTAAGTGGTTGTGGTAGGGGTGAAATAGTCCCTGATATCCGGTTGAATTAGACCGAAGGAGAGGCCATCACCCAGATATGCTTAGCAGTTATCTGGTTGAAATAGATCGAATGGGTGGCCATCACCCAAATATGCTAGGCAGTTATCCGATTGAAATAGACCGAATGGGAGGCCAACACCGATATGCTAGGCTTATCCGGTTGAAATAGACCGAAGGGGAAGCCGACACCAAGATATGCCTGGCTAAATATGTTATTGTATGATATGTGGTATGATAGGGGAACTCACTAAGCTTTGTGCTTACGGTTTTCAGTTTTGGTTTTAGGTGTGACATCCCCATTTTCACGGTCAGAAAAGACCGATTTGTTTTATGCTTTATAAAAATCAGAGTACTTCTTTTAATAAAAATGTTGCGGAATTTGTTCCCAGAAAAACATGATAAATACGTTATCAAAGCATTTTCGAAGAAATGTATTTTTATTCATTTCAAACATTTAGGATGTCATCGTCAATACAGAAACATAAGCATAAACATAACTTACATTCATTTACACTAGTGATCTACATCTCTTTTAAATCTCTCAGTGCAAAGTAGCGTCGTATCGACATCTGTGATACAAATAAGCTGGAGTGGGTCAGGTTGGGAAACTTGGTGAGTACATAGGGTTTTCAACACACAATAATATAATTATTATATTTAAACATCAAAGAATCAACCCGATTACCCGTCCCCATTATCTTCTTTGATATTCCTTAAAGAATTATCTTAAGGGTCATCTCATATATCATATTTACCTCTCATCTTTTTACCTCACATATCCTTATATGCTCGTTCCTAAGGCATGAGTACGTAGTTACAACGTCGCCTGAACTCGTAATTTATAGTAAGGGTTAGAGTATCATCACATGAACATACAGTCACAACATTACCTGGACTCGTAATTCATCACCTACAGGTTATAAGTTTGCTGGTGTTTCCATGGGTTGTCTAGAATAGTCTGTGGTCGCCATCTATACTCTAGTAGATGACTACATCTCCAAATTGCCGGACAAGGTTATAGTATCTTTCATCCTACATCACCGATTCATCATCACCTAATTATCATCACCTATCTCTCATCATTTTATTTCATCACACACCAACTATTTCATCTACCCATGTTTTATCCCAACATATTTGTAGACATAAAATAAATATATATTTAAATCATTTAAAACATGTATAAAATCATTTATCCATCATAGACAGCAAATATTCAGATAATATGCACACATAGCACGTAATTTATATAAAATACTTCATATCTATGTGTAAGATGAAAGGGACCATGCACTCACTTGAAAAAGTGGTGAATCCGAACTCAGACAACGCTTCGTTTCTTAAAAATAATTTCCTTCGACGAAACCTAGTATTATTACCACTAGAGTTTAGTCTATTATTTTGTCGAGACTAATTAATAGTCTAGCTATTATTACTATTATCTAAGAGCTAAACAATACTTATATAACCCATAATAATAGCCAAAGTACTTATTATAAGTTCCTAATAATATTACTATAATTAAATAAACGATATATTAAAAATAGCGTAGGCGTATCTCACTTACAACGGGTTTTATAGAAAACCGGGCTTTGCTTGGAGCAGCGTTCCCGAGCCAAAATGCTCTTCTTCTCGGAGCCGGCGAGCACTCCTGGGCTTTTGCCTTGTGCTAGGGAGGTTCCCTAGGCTTTTCGGGGGGTTTCGGGGCTAGAGAGAGGTTCTAGAGAGAGAGTAACGAGAAGAAAGAATGGGAAAGATGTGAAGAAAATGAGGGTGGAAGGGGTTGTATTTATAGGGTGAAATTGGCTGAAATTGGTGCCACATGTCACCATCTAGTGGCAAGACTTGGGGAGAAAGTAATGACCAAGATTGTGCCACATCACCCATTTTCGCACAACACACTTCCGACTTCTAAAATCCGTAACTTTCACATACGAGCTCCGTTTTTAACGTTCTTTATATCTACGCGTAGATAAAAATAAGATCTACAACTTTCATTTTGACTCCGTCAAATAATTCTCGACCGATTTTAAATTTAACAGTACGAAGAGATTATACTGTTAAATGTCAACGTAAAATTCATAACTTTTACATACGGAATTTGTTTTCGTCTGTCTTTTTACCGTTGAGTTCCTATTAATGAGATATTCAATTCTCATTTAGTTCGCGTAGGACAAAAACCGCTCGAACTAAAATTCGAGTTTCGGGCCGTGCACTGCTATGCCAAATCTTAGAAAATTCATAACTTCGTCATACGAAGTCAGATTTGGGTGTTCTTTTTTTTTTGTATGTTCTCGGTTTAATGTATAATACAACTTTTATTTAGATCACTAAGGTTAAAAAGTCCTTTATCAAAAATTCACTATTTTACGTCTCCCGGTCTCGTGCCGGTTTTGCTGTAAAACTTCGATGGACCATAACTTCTTCGTTATAATTCGGATTTCGGTGTTCTTTATATGTATGGAACCCTTGAGACATATTCTACAACTTGGTTAAGATTATTTATTCTAAATAATCTTTTGTATTATCTCTAAATTGACTAGCCTAGATCTACGGGTGTTACATCAGGTACTTCTTATTCGATGGGAAAGGAGCCGACACGGAAGCAACGCATCACACACATGATTTCCGCACTACGATGTTCTTGGGATTGCACTCTGACATTATTATTATTCCACGACATGCTTTATGGCATTTGACTTATGGAATTACGGATTGATATAATATCGATGATGTTTTCAGTAAACTGTTTTGTAAGCAACATAATTAAAAACAAAAATTTTTGGTCATGCTTTTTGGGATGTTACACATATGCCTAAGAGTTATTAGAAAATGATATTGTTAGATAATATATGATCCTAAAGGGTCACACAAACAACTTGATAAAATTGATTATTTAATAGAAATTGATTTTAATAAATATTCATAAACTCTTAATATTAATTGGGAATTATTTATTTTTTTGGAAATAATAAATTTAGATGGGTCAAAACATAATATGTTATAAGGTACGATATATTAAGTCATGTATATTATTCAGGACTAGAAAGATTTTTTTATTTTAGCAAAAAGTTAAAGTTTATAACTTATAAATGGATTTCTAACATTTATAAAAAGTTGGTCTTTCTTTTCTTCCTTGAAAGCCGAGAGCTACATAGGGAGTAGAGGTGACGATGTTTTTAATTGTTTATTTAAAAGAGCACAAATCTTAAAATCAAGCATGGAGAACATGATTAAGCATTGGTGATACTAACATGCTAGGTATTAAATTTGAAGAACTTATGAGTAAAGAATGCATGTAAAAAGGCTTTCATGAAGCCTCTATTCTATACTCTTGAAACCGTAAGTAGCATGCTCTCATACTCTCATCTTCCCTCTAGTAAAAAGGTGTTAGAAGAATTGCTCGTATTTTTCTCTCTTTAAGTCATATTTGGATATGAACTTAAAGCTTAAGAGTTTTGACTAGCATCTCAAGTTTAGTTTTTATTGGTGTTTCCATCTATAAAAGAGTTCTAATCCACATTCTACATCAATATTCAAGCCCTCCATTGAGGATTCAAAGGACTACAAAAGTTGTCATCTTTTTATTCATTCTTTGGTTGATGTTTTTCTTTCCGAACTTTGCAAGAAGATCCTAGGTGAGTTTAAACTAGTTTATGTTATTCTAAAATTATAACGTCTTCCGTTGTTAGATTTTGAATTTTTGAAACTAATTTTTGAATAAAAACCTAACAATATATTTGTCGATGACTTCGGAAATCCTGCGACTCATCACAAAGGAGGAGAATGTAGAGTATTGATTTTGTTGCGACTATTTCAAAGATTATATTATTTTGAAGTTGTCTTATACTGAATGAGTGCTGATGAAGATAGAGTGAAGGTTTTGATACCGAAGTAGTTTCTAAAGCATATTATGCTCCTTCGGTACTTAGATTATCACGTGGACTATCATTCTCCTAACAAATCTTGTATGCTAGTGTGAGAAGTTAATTTGTAGTTTCACATGTGTATGTCCATGTGTTGACATCTTAGGATACATCATTTATATATATATATATATATATATATATATATATATATATATATATATATATATATATATATATATATATATATATATATATATGTATTTAAGAAAGTTTTATGGAAAACATATGACTAGAGCAACAACTACTACAACAAATAAGCTCATGACACTGAAATAGGCAATGGTCCACATGGTTTGAGGTAATTTGTGTGTTAGGTTCCTAATTTTTTTATTTTATTTTAACACATTTTTTTATTTTATTTTAACACAGACTAACCCTAGAGGATAATGGACTAATTAAATGGCCCTCAATGAATTTAGAATGAAAATTCTTGAAATGAAAATGGAGTTTTTTTCTTTAAAATTTGCTAAAAATCATATTATGTTTTATTAAAATTAAATATTCTATAAAGAATGATATGTAGATCGAGAACTTAAATTTTTGGTTCATTATATTTGGATGTACGTGTCTATAAAAGTTTGAAATTCTCATTTAATATTTAAATCATATGGCAAAATTAATAGTATACCAAAAAATTAATTAAAGTTATAATTGTTAAGCGATTGAAAAAAACGATATTGAATGGTAAAAGAATTGATTAAATATTTAGAAGTTTCGTTTTATAAAGATCCATTAAAAAAAAATACTGGTTGGATATATAGTTATCTAGTGACATTTTTTTGTAGTTTATATAACTTTTTGTCTTTCCCTACTCCATCAAATGAATAGTTGTCGGTTGAAACCGATAAATAAAATAAATACAGTTAACTTCATGTTAAATCTACGAGCATCTTTTGCAAAACATCGCCTGAATCATAACTTGTATTCTAATACATGTAAGTGGCAGTAAATCACTAACTAACGATGATATTTTAATATCTAATTATTTATGAAAACTATAAAGTTTGTAATTTATAATTTATTAAGGATATATAGGACATGCTTCAGACAATCCTAACTAGTTTATATCCTATGAAATCTAAGGATACAAAATTAATTAAATTAGCTATAATAGTAATAGTAAAAGTTTAAAATTATTAATCAATTATTTTAAATAAATTATAATAGTAATAGTAAAAGTTTAAAATTATTAATCAATTATTTTAAATAAATTTTTTTAAATAAATTATTATTTAAGAGATATTTTTGTAGTTATATAAAATTATAATTGTTGATTTAAATAAATAAATGACCTTGTAATCTTTATTAATTTTATTTTAAAATTTGTTCTGTTGCTATTAACCTAATGTAATTAGGCTGAAAAATTTAAAATTTAAAATTTAAAATAAAAATCAAGATAAGTAGTACTATGACTCATACTACTAATTATCTTCATTTTTATTTTAAATTTTAAAATTAAAATTTTCAGTCTGGTTACTTTACCCTTATTGGTGGGAATCTTGTTACTTGGAGGAGCAAGAAACAAAAGGCGGTGACTCTTTCAAGTGCTGAAGCAGAATTTCGAGGAATAGCAAGCGGTCTAGCAGAGATATTTTGGATATGGAAGCTCTTGACAGAAATCAGGTATCCTCCAACCCAATCCAGCAAAATTATGTGCGATAACGAAGCAGCTATTCAAATTTCATAGAATCCAGTTCAACATGATCGCACAAAACATGTTGAAGTAGACCGACACTTCATCAAAGAAAAACTTGAAACAGGGATAATTGAACTTCCGTTTGTCCGCTTAGAAGACCAACTCGCAGATATATTAACAATGGCGGTCAATGGAAAATTTTTTAATCATTGTCTTGGCAAGTTGAGCATCGAAAATCCCACTACTCAACTTGTGGGGGAATGTTGAAATATTTGATTAAAATACTCCATCATCTCCCAAAATAGACAATTGACCTTTCAAGCCATACTTCTGGTCCTAGCTAATTGCCAGCCATTCTTTCCAATGCAATTTATTGTATTTTCCATATTTAGTTTTTTGTATAGACTGTATATTCAGTACGTGGGCTTGTTCATACATATAAGAAATATAAAGTTATTCTACTTTCTCTTCCATTCCTCTGATCATCAAGGTTGACACAAATCTCTACCGTGGCGTCAGAGGCGGCGTTTAGTACAAGCGGGCAGATATTGGATCCATATCGAGATGGTGTTTAATGAAGTGGCGATCGACCTCAACATGCTTTGTCCTGTCATGTTGAACAGGGTTGTTGGCAATATTTATCGATGCTTGATTATCACAGTATAGATGCATGGGGCTGGTTTGATCAATCTTAAGGTCTTGAAGAATTCGTTTTATCCATAAAAGTTCACATACGCCATGAACCATTCCCCGATACTCCGCTTCTGCTCTTGACCTTGCAAACAAGTTTTGTTTCTTGCTTCTCCATGTGACTAGGTTCCCATTTACAAACGTAAAGTATCCCGATGTCGACTTTCCATCCGTTCCATCTCTAGCCTAATCTGCGTCCGTGTAGCCGGCTACACTTACTTGGTGACTTGTTCCTCTCCCAAAGAATAATCCTTTCCTTGGTGATGATTTTAGATACCGTAATATTCGATACACAGCTGCCATATGATCTTCACTTGGGGAGTGCATGAAACGACTTACAACGCTGACTGCATAGGCTATGTTCGGTCGTGTGTGCGATAAGTATATTAACTTTCCGACTAGCCTTTGATACCTTTCTTTATTAGCTAGAACTTGATTAGGATGAATCATAAGTTTGTGATTGATTTCAATTGGGGTATCAACCAGCCGACAATTAAGCATTCCAGTTTCAGCCAATAAATCCAACACATACTTTCGTTGGCACATGGAGATTCCCGCTTTTGACCTGGCCACTTCAATACCTAGGAAGTACTTTAGGTGACCAAGATCCTTTAGTTCGAATTCAGTTGCGAGGGTTGTTTGTAGGTTTGACATTTCTTTTGGGTCTTCGCCTATGACCACCATGTCGTCGACATACACAATAAGGGCAGTCACCTTTCCTTTGTTTTCTTTGACGAACAATGTGTGATCAACATCACTTTGCTTGTATCCAATTCTTTTCATGAAGTTTGAGAACCGGCCAAACCATGCCCGGGGAGATTGCTTTAATCCGTACAATGCTTTCCATAACTTGCACACTTCCCATTACATTTTGTACCCGACGGCGGATCCATATATACTTCCTCTTCTAAATATCCATTTAAGAAAGCATTGTTTACATCGAACTGTTTTAAAGGCCAGTCCCGATTTGCTGCTATGGAGATGAGAATACGGATGGTGTTGATTTTTGCAACAGGTGCAAATGTGTCTCCATAATGAATCCCATACTTCTGAGTATATCCTTTGGCTATGAGTCTGGCCTTGTATCGATCTATGTTTCCCATTGAATCAAGGTTAATCGTATATACCCATCTACATCCCACAGTTTTCTTCCCCCGGAGGAAGACTCGTCAACTCCCACGTTTGATTTTTTTGAAGTGCTTCCATTTCTTGTTTCATGGCGTTCTTCCATTTTTCATCCATCAAAGCTTCTTGTACATTGTTCGGGATTTTGACGGTAGATAATTCTTCGACAAGGAGAGCATGAGACCTTGCTAAGCGACGAGATGAGACATAGTCGCCAATGGGGTATTTCACCTTCGCTTCTAGATCGAGTTGATATTGCTTCTTTGGTATCCCTCTATTATGTCTTGAAGGGTATCTAGGTTCTGGAGTGTTATTAGTCTCCTGCAAAACAGAAACAAGTATTTCATCCTGTAAACAAGAAGCATTAGGTGTAGTGATGACCTCCGGATTTTTTGCCAATTCACATGTCCCACATTTGAACTCAGAATCCATTACATTCAAAAATAAAGTTTGTTTTAACCTTCTAAAATAACTAAATGAGAGATGTCCGAGCCAACGATTCCATAACCATGCCATATTTCTTTCTACTTGATTTATTCTTGTATGATAAGCTTGACTACGAGGGTGTTCTTTGAGATAGTACAACCTTCCCCGTCTAGTACTACAGCCAAGAATCTGATGCGTCTTCATCTCCTGAAATATGCAGTCATTAGGCCCAAAAATCACATAGCAATTTAATGCTTTTGTGACTTGACTAACAGATAAAAGGTTAGATGAAAGAGATGGGACAACAAGGACTTTATCAAGATCCATAGAGTTTGACACTTTTGCTGGACCTTCGCATGTAACAGATGCTATTCCTCCATTAGCAGTGTGAACACTGGTTTGATTTGGTGGGTTCAAAACTTGTAATTTAGAGGAATCATTTGTCATGTGGTATGTCGCACCGGTGTCAATAATCCAACTATTATTCGGAGCACGGTTAGTATTACACATACCATAATTGTTGACTGTTTTTGTGTGAGCAGCGATAGAAACAGTTGGCCCTTCTTTATTCATTGTGGCGACGAAAGCTTGACTCAATTTTTTTTGTGGTTTTTTCGTGAAATCCCACCAGTCGGGGTATCCGATAATCTCATAGCATCTTTGTTTAGAGTGACTTTCTTCTCCACAATGAGTGCAGGTGTATGTTTGCTGTTAGAGTTATTCCCTTTCGAGGTATGGTTGCGGGTGGCTAAGTGCACCATGCTGTTGGGCTCCGGTTTTGATTCTTCCATAGTGTGTCTTTGATTTTGATCCTTCCGGATGTATGCATAGCATGATTCCAAGTCAAGAGGTGGATCTTTCCTTAAGATCTCACTCTAGGCCTGATTAAACTCGAGATCCAGACCAGCCAAGAAAATGTGAACACGAAGCTTGGCCATGGTTTTATTCAAATACACGGTCTGAGCAACAGTTTCTTCTTGAGTAGTGAGACGAGTGTTAATTTCTTGAAAAATACTCACCAATTCGTTGTAATACGTAGGTAAGGATCTCCCGTTTTGACGAGTGGTGAACGATCTCCGGTTCAATTCGAACAGTTG
The DNA here is from genome assembly GCF_002870075.4 of Lactuca sativa. NCBI lineage: Eukaryota > Viridiplantae > Streptophyta > Magnoliopsida > Asterales > Asteraceae > Lactuca > Lactuca sativa. The sequence continues at coordinate 130,617,704 of NC_056627.2, read as the reverse complement.
TGTCTCATTGGACCCATCATAGAAGGTTTTAGCAACAGCCTCCCAGATTTCTTTTGCGGTTTGGAGTCGAATAAATCTCCGTATCAAGGATGGACTCATCGAATCGATGAGCCAACTTTTGACCCGGTTATTATCGAGCAACCATGCTTCGATCTGTTTTTCGTCTGCTTTGGGTATTGGTGTAGCACCTGTGAGGAATCCCAATTTGTTCCTCGCTCCAATACGCATCTCCATGAGTTGGGACCATAACGGGTAATTCGAATCATCCAAGACCACTCCGGTCGGAAATGGTGCCTCGTGTACGTTTTGAACAATAACTCTGGTGTCGTGAGAAGAACTCTCTTTGTCTGTCATGGTGGTGAGCTTTGTTTAAGGGAAATTCAATTTTAATGGTGGGTATGCTCTAATACCATGATACCATAAAGAACAGAGGATACGATTTGTCTATCAAGTTGTTTTTTACATTCACCAGGAGGAAATATATATACAAGAGTACAAGAAACAAACTACCTAAAATAGACCCACTAATATTGGGACACAATAAACAACAACATAAATTACGGGATTGCATCCTAAAATGGCTCTCGTCAACAATTTGTGTTCTTCGGGTCGGAAGCAAACCGAATAATACCCGAACTGAACCGAACCTTTATTGCTTATATGGTTCGGTTTCGGTTCATACAATTACCCTTATTCGGTTTTCGGTTTATTCGGGTCAGTTCGGTTCGGTTCGATTCGATTCGGTTTCGACCCTAATAACACCCCTACAGTATGACATGAATACGTTAACAATCGACAAAAATAAAATAAACCTATTTTCCCTCCTCTACACGCACAAACAGACAAAAATTGTTTTAGGTTTGCTTGTTGAAGTTAAAACTACTATGGTATATTCAACAATTAAGTTATAACAGTTTTAAAACCCTGCACGTTGTTCAAGAGAATGTTGCCCACAAGTATATTGATTCTTTATTTCTTAAATTTAAGATATGATCTACAAAACAATATCCCCTTCAAGCAAGTGATTCGTTATTTCATTAGTTAAATGGTAATCGAGTCAACTATTTCATTAATTAAGATAATGACATTAGTGGACCAAGTAATTTTTAAGATGACCATGTTTTTCAGTCAATTTATAATATTCGAATTTATTGTCAAATTTACTTAAAAAAGATTAGGGTTGTCAAAAACGCCAAGTATTGTGTATTGCTACCAATTTAATAGTGCAGGTAAATCATTATTTTACCAAAGTTTGATGGGTTATAACCCGGTTAATTAATCTAAAACCTTATTAATAAATGCTCATTTCCTGAAACACTAAGGAAGCATACTTAAAAGTGGATCCATTATGGTAGTATCAAATGAGTGTGATCACAAATACAAAAAAAAAAAAAAAAAAAAAAAAAAAAAAAAAAAAAAAAAAAAAAAAAAAGAAAAACCATAAAAGACAAATTAACTAGCAAGGCACTAGTTATGTATCCAGATATGGGTACACAGACTTTAGGACTACTACACTAGGTCACTAGCTAGTTTCACCAATTCTAGATCCAACTAATTAATCCTTGCAGGTTATATTCTTGATCCACTGAAACGAATACATTTGGATTTTAATAAATAGGTGCTTACTTTTTAGATCAAACTGGTTTGTAAAAGAGATATTTAGATTATTGTTTTTGTACACGATTAATTTCATAAAATGTGTAAACTTGGACAAAAGAGTGATGGCACATGCCATTATAACTTATAATCGAAATTACTCAATTTGATGAGTTACCTAACTAGTAGGATTTGCCCATTTTACATCATCTTTTAAATGAGGTTAGAACTAGGCAGATTATGTATAGCTGCTGTATATCCATAATAAATATTGGTTGGACTTCTTGTGCAATCAACTAATAAATATTATACGGACCATTGGGTTTTATGTTTCTTTTATTTCACAACGACTTCAAAGTGGATCGTTTAACAGGAGGCTTTAATATATACCATGTGTGTCATGAGCATCCTAAAAATATCGACCCAAATCAGTTGACAAAAAGTTGTATAAAACGACCACCAAAGCCCTAACCATACCTTCACAAAACACAAGATTCACTTTGCTTCTTTCCAAATTCTGGTAGCCATGGGATCTTATGACGCCACATCTCCTCCACCTGCCACTGCCGGACCACCAGGGAAACAGTCAGAACCACCACCAAAACACAATGGTAATTCAAGTCCAGTGGTCGCTGTTGTGGGTTTAAGGATGTTTCTATTCACCACAGCTTTGGTTGCAATCATTGTTATGGTCACTTCTAAACAAACCAAACTGATTCCAGTTGCCCCAGGCGTGGCAATACCATTGTCTGCAAAATTAAATTATGTCCCATCTCTCATGTAAGTATTCAATAAACTTTGTTTGTTGAACCGATGTTTTTGAGTTCGAAAATAACAGTTAATAGGAAGTGTCGTTATATATGTAACATGTTGCAGATACTTGGTAACAGCGCTCTCAGTTGCTTGCTTATACAGCATCGTCTCAAGCGTGATATCCGTTTTGGCACTTATGAAGCCAGGAGGAAGCTCCACAAAACTGCAGCTTCATTTTGTGATGATTGATGCTGTAAGTTGACTGGAAGTTGTATCAATCTTTCATAAAAATGAAATTTTCTGACTTAAATATGTATATAATTGTGAATCCAAACCTCCTTAATTAAGCTTTAGTGCACTAACATAGAATCAATTCTTGTGGTGCAGTTGCTATTAGGGATTCTGGCTTCAGCAACAGGAGCAGCAATCGGAGTGGCATATATTGGATTCAAAGGGAACTCTCATACCAGATGGAACAAGGTGTGTAATACATATGATTCCTTCTGCCTACGCAGTGCTGTCTCTCTTATTCTATCACTCGTGTCCTCTATAACACTTCTACTACTGGTTTGGCTCTCCATTCACATGCTTTACAAGAAGACCACAAGGAGATAATTTAATCAACACCAAATATATTTACTTCCCATGTACGTACGTACCAGTTTCATGTTATTGTTTTGCGTCAATAAAATTCAGTCTGTATATGTTCTTCGTTGTGACCATTTGGCTTTGGGAAGATGATACGACACTGTTGATTGCTTTTTCATACCAAGGCCTTACATGTCCTATGTCATTGTAGGTACGCAATGTGAATGCATGTATATATAGATGGTCAAAATCTTTTACTTCTTTTATATACCTATATGTACTACGTATAGTATTTGCTTAACTCCCGTACTTCATATGATAGCTTGAACGATTATTTTATAACGTAAGCAACTTTAATATATAATCACACTACAAGAAAAGAGGTTATTAGAGGCCACAAAAATCACCCCTCATACTTATACTTTTAATGCTCTAAGTCGCCATTAATGCCTTTGTTACCGGTTTCGTCCTAAATTGCTACTAATTCTTATGTTGTCGGTTGCCTCTGTCACCACCAGTAGTTGTAACATCCATTTCACGATTCCCGATATGTAATTATTTTTAATGTTTAAAAAGAATAAATAAATAAATAAAATAATAAAAATAATTAAAATAAATAATATTTATTTAATATAAATAGGTTTTGTAAGTCCAGGGGGTATTATGCAAATTCTAGAAATCAATTTTGTTAAAGGAAATTGTGTCTGGGATTGAATTTGTCAAATGCCAAACCCAAGGGACCGAATTTGTCAGAAAATTGTTGTCTCCTTCCCTTATGAATGAAGCAGCATGCACGACTGCCTTTTTTTTTTTTTCCTTCTTTCAAACCTACAAATTAGGAACCTCTTAAAGCTAACTGTGTAGAAAAGGGAGAAAAAGGGAAACGAGAGACGGGAGAAGGAGAGAAAGGAATGAGAATGTCAATGGTGGATGTTTCGGACGAAATGGTACGTCTGTTGGAGTAATCGTTTATTGGATGGGTCATGGGTCGAGTTTTTATGGGTCATGGGTTAAGTCATTTACACTTGTTTTACTTTGAATAAAAAAAAGGCTTGGTAAAAGGTTTGACCGGATTTTAGGATGTGCACGTTGGGCAGTCTTTATATTTACCTGGTCTTTAGTCTTTAGGTGACATAGTTTAGTATTTTTTATTAGTTTTCTTTTGTTCACAGTAGATGTTTTAAAAGGCTATATATAGGCCTTGTTTAATATGGATATTTAGCTTTCTTCTGCAACTTTGGTACACTCTCTTCACTTCATATTAGAAAGCTTCTTTTTTTCTCTTCTGCAAGTTTATTTTCATTATATTCGTGAGTTGCAAGTTCTAAGTTTTGTGGGGCCTGAACCAACATTTGGTATCAGAGCGGAGATAGATTGAAGAGGGGATGATTTCAGATCAGTAGGTTGTTTTCTTTTCTGTTCTAGTGATCAAAAGGGTAGCAGAGACGAGTCGTGATTCCGACCAAAATCAGCGGGCTTGTTAACCCAGTTTGATCGAAGAACAACATAGGAGGATCAAGAGCAACCAGAAGGTGTTAATCAAAGGGTGAAAGGCAGCAAAAGATGTTTGCAGGTAGCTCTTTCAAGCAATGGGTTTTTAGTTGATTATATAACCTTGGTAGTGCAGTAAATCGCATGAATGGCTCCACCGAAGGATCAAACAACGGTTGTTGTCAAGGAGAGCAACACCATGACTCTTCAATGTCCGGTAGTGTCATCAACAAATTACATAGTATGGGCTATGAGGATGCGGGCTATCTTCAATGCTCATGGGGTGTGGGAGGCAATCGATCCGGGAGTCAATGGGGATGCCAAGAAGAATAACATAGCAATTGCACTTTTGTTTCAAGCCATACCTGAGGAGCAGACATTGTTAATACGGAATCTCACAACCGCAAAGGAGATGTGGGAGGTTATCAAAACTCGTCATTTGGGTGCGGATCGAATCCGGGAGGCGAGACTTCAAACTCTAATGAGAGAGTTTGAAAATCTGAAGATGAAGGACCAAGAGGTGATAGATAATGTAACGCCCCATTTCTGATATGTTGCTTCCGTGGCATTTATCTTGAAGTTTTCGAGAGGGACTCGGCGAGTCTATGGCCCGACTCGTCGAGTAGGGGCGAGTTCTTGAGCACGTGTTAAGTAGGCGACTCGGCGAGTCCATATTCGGGACTCGGCGAGTCTGCCTGCCAGGTAGAAACCCTAAATCCCCGGGTTTGCACCCTATTTAAACCACCTTATGAGCCCCCAAACTCGTCCCCTTCACCCTCAGAGCATCGTCTAGCAAACCCTAATCGTTTCCTTGAGTAATTGAGTATTTCTTGGTGTGAATCTTGAAGTTTTGAAGAGAAGAAGGAGGCTAGATCCAAAGGAGAAGAAGAAGACCCAAGGTCTTGCACCCATTTCAGAGTTTATTGAGGTATTAACCGAATTCCTTCTGTTTCTATGATTGATTTCTCTTTAACAAGTATATTTAGCCTCTTTTAGCCATTTCTTAGCTTGTTCTTGGTAGAGAGATCACATTAGATTGTTTAGCCTTCGGATCTAGCCATGTTTCAGTCCCAAAATCGTAGATCTATCACCTTTATGGAGCTATTTTGCATGATAACCCTAGATCTACTCCTCTAAGTGCCTTTTTAGCCTTTATCTCCTTTTTCATGTATATGTACACGTAAAGTTGGAAACTTTATGTGGTAAATCAGCCTTATGGACTTAGATCTATAATTTGTATGCGCTGGATTCAAGCAGAATCGAGTTTAGAGTAGCTGCATGGATATGACTCGGCGAGTCGGAAGAACGACTCGGCGAGTCAAGTCGCGAGTCCCGTTTTCCCCTTTTTGAGTGATGTCGAGTGGAAGCCTGTGAGTAGTAGAGCTTACTCAGTGAGTTGGAGGGCAGACTCAGTAATGGAGGGACTCGACGAGTTGTTCATACAACTCGGCGAGTCTAAGGCAATCTTCTTAGATCGAAGAACAACTCGCCGAGTTGTTCATATGACTCGGCGAGTCGGATGCAGATTGTCTGAGTTCTTGAATCGAGAGGGTACTCGTCGAGTTGATGCCATACTCGACGAGTAGCCACGAGTAGGGTTGAGAAGTGAGACTAGAGACTCGGCGAGTTGGCGGCCCAACTCGGCGAGTCAGGTCAACTGTGGGTTGACTTTAACTGAGAGGGTTGACTTTGACCGAGAGGGTTGACTTTGACCGAGAGAGTTGACTTTGACCAAGGGTAAAAGAGTCATTTTACCCCAGTGCAGTGATTAGCATTTGATTGAGTGTGTTTATGGAATTGTAGCTAGGGAGATACCTGAGCACCAGCAGTTAGCTTCCAGAGCCATACACACAGCAGCCAGTTCACGAGGTGAGTTTCCTTCCAGTAGGAACGGGTCTAAGGCCACAATGCCGGCCCGTTTAGGTAGCAGTAGTTTCCGGACTTCGGTCCGATGTAGTAGTTAGTATGTTTGAGGCCTTTGTGGCTCAGACAGGATTCATGTGTTATGCTAGTTGATATGTTTATGCTATGTTCAGTCAGCTTCGGACTTCGGTCCGATGTAGGGGACGAAGGTCCCAGTCAGCTTCGGACTTCGGTCCGATGTAGTAGTTAGTATGTTTGATGCCTTCATGACTCAGACAGGGTTTATGTGTTTATGCTAGTTGATATGTTTATGCTATGTTCAGTCAGCTTCGGACTTCGGTCCGATGTAGGGGACAGAGGTCCCAGTCAGCGTCGGACTTCGGTCCGATGTAGGGGACGTAGGTCCCAGTCAGCTTCAGACTTCGGTCCGATGTCCCAGTCAGCTTCGGACTTTGGTTCGATGTAGGGGAAGAAGGTCCCAGTCAGCTTCGGACTTTGGTTCGATGTAGGGGACGAAGGTCCCAGTCAGCTTCGGACTTCGGTCCGATGTTCCAGTCAGCTTCGGACTTCGGTCCGATGTAGGGGGCAAGGCCCCAGTTAGCCCGGACTTTGGTCCGATGCAGTAGGCAAGGCCCAGTATGTGCTTTATATGTTATTGTGTGGTATGTGGTAGTTTGGGGGAGCTCACTAAGCTTCGTGCTTACAGTTTCAGTTTTCGTTTCAGGTACTTCCGCAAGCAAAGGGAAGAGCTCGGGATGATGGCATCGCACACACGATAGCTTCAGTTTTGTCCTGGGAGTTGATTTAGTTTTCTTCATATGTTTGGATACATTTGTGACACAGTTTTTTTCTCACAACATTTTATTATGGTTTTTGAAACACGCAGCATATGGTTTTATTATGTGATACTTAGTCTCGTGGTTTTTGTTATAATAAAAATCGAAATTTTTGGGTGGTATTTTTGGGTCGTTACAGATAACTTTGCTAATAAGTTGTTTGAATATGCTTCTCGAGCCGCCTCACTTGGATTGGTTATGGAAGAAACAAAATTGGTTAAGAAGTTTCTTAATGGGTTACCAAAACGGTTTTTTTCATATGGTAGCTTCTATAGAACATGTTGTAGACTTGAAGACCATCGGTTATGATGATGTTGTGGGTCGACTTAAAGCTTATGAAGAAAGGATCAAAGTTGAGGAGATCCAACCCGAGCAAAATCAGCTTTTACTTGTAAATTCTGATGAAAAACCAAAAGAAAAAGAGCATAGGTGTGAGCATTGTGGTTTTGGAAAATCGAATTAGGAAAACTATGGGTGTGGCCGAGGAGGAGGTCGGGGTCCCGGGAAAGGTCGAGGAGAAGGTTGAGTACAACGGGACAAGAGTCACGTGAAATGCTACAAATGTAATGAGTTCGAACTTTACATTTTAGAGTGTCCAATGTGGGAGAAAAAAGATGAGCTCAACTTGAATCGGTGCGAGGATGATGAACCAACACTTCTGTGAACAACGAAATAAACGATTAAGGGGGTGAATGTTGGAGTAATCTTTTATTGGATGTTTCATGGGTCAAGTCATTTACACTTGTTTTACTTTGAATAAAAAAAGACTTGGTAAAAGGTTTGACCAGATTTTAGGATGTGCACGTTGGGCAGTCTTCATATTTACCTGGTCTTTAGGTGGCATAGTTTAGTATTTTTTATTAGTTTTCTTTTGTTCACAGTAGATGTTTTAAAAGGATATATATATAGGCCTTGTTTAATATGAATATTTAGCTTTCTTCTGCAACTTTCGTACACTCTCTTCACTTCATATTAGAAAGCTTCTTTTTTTCTCTTCTACAAGTTTATTTTCATTATATTCGTTAGTTGCAAGTTATGAGTTTTGTGGGGCCTGAACCAACAACGTCAACAAGTGAAGGTGAAGAATTTTCCTTCTCTTCTGGTGAAACCTCCGACGAGTGGTACAAGTGTGTGTGAAATGACCGAGAAAGAGAGAGAGGCGGAGCGATGTTGTCTTCGGTGGGTTCACCGTTGGCATGTAGGTGTATGTATGGTGTCACATCCACGTGTTCTTTTCCCGGACGCCGAGCTGCAATGAGAGGTTCCAGCATAGTCTTCTCGTGAAGGCTTAGTGCCATGTGTTGTTGGTTAATTCATAGTTGGTTTTCCGATGAGCAATAAAGGGAACATATGAACTTTTCAATGTGGACATCTTTCAACTTCTCGAGAGAAGAACTTTGGATGGAGAGTATAATGTGAAATACTAAGTTAATCTATTGGATCTTTGATTAGCTCAACAATAAAATATATTTAGAATTAAGAATAGTTCATGATGGAGAATATAACAACATTAAAAAAATAAACATAAACAAGTAAATGAAATACTTAGTTGAATCTTGATTAATCTTGCTTCCACACTTTAAATCAATAAATGATGAAGAAGAAGAGCATAAATGGTGACGAAGAGACTTGTATTAAACTAGAAGCAATTACAAGACAAATTGATAAATCTGGACACACTTATAATAAACAACAAATCCATCTATTTATAGAAAGACCAAGTACACACTATTGACTGGTTAATGGAAAAGTAAGGTATACAGCTGGCCAGCTTCCATCCGTGTACCGACAAAATCCTTCCAAAAGATCTTGGTGGATAAGGTTGACAATGTAGTCTTCTTCACATCATATAAGGACAAAAAGGCTTCACAACTTCGCATAGAATCTTTATCTCATTCTTCTGATATCTTAGACCACATATACTTCACATCAATAAAAAGACTTTACTTCGATCTCCAAAACTTTACATCTCACCAAAAATAATTTAGCTGTCGATGGTCACTTTCATACATCAACAATTTCCTCATAAGTGACCTCGCAACTATCTTCTTCATTTATCAAGTTTGAGAAACCTAATCAACAACTTCCATAATTTCCTTACAACTAACAACCATTTGATTCTTTCTCGTAAATTTTCCTTGACTTCTTCAGTGGTATGCTTGGATATGTTAACAACCCTTAGAATCTCTTCCGTCTATGAATTTGTGCATTGATGGAAGGAAGTTGAATCTAGGAAGTTGGTTGCTCCGCCCTTTCTGTCTTGAAAGCTTCTTCGGTTAGTAGGGTGGCTTTAAATGGAGGAAGATCAAAATGATTGATGAGAATAGGATGAATCTTTTCATCAGTCAATGCGAAGTCACAAACCAAGGATCTTAAGTAGTCATAAAATTTTCCGTATGTTGGCTTGAAGTGATGATAATTTTCAATCATCAGGCTAAATTACCTTGTGATGACAAAAAATTCTTTGGGATTCATGCAAATGCAATCTGTAACACCCATTTTCTGGAACTGATCAAAAGTGGACTGGAGGATTTCAAAGATGAGGTTTTAGGGAAAAACCTTATGCCACGACATGGTGAGAAGGTCACCACGATGTGGCCAAGTCATTAATGAAGATTATAGGTCTGACTTGTTGTCACAACATGACAAGAAGGTGGCCACGATGTGGAAACTGCTGCAACCCAAGCCTAAATTTTTTAGGGTTTCTAACAAATTTAAAGGCATTAATCTCAAGATTAGGGCATCCTCTGCAGCCCCCATTTCCCAATTTTGAAACCCTACACTCCCTTTTAAGTTATTGGTTTATTTTGGTGTCTTTTGTGCACTTTGAAGAAGAAGAAGGTTTTGGTGCAAGGATCAAGCAAGCAACTCTTCTCCATTCATGGAATCATCCTACGAACTATTTGTAGGACTTCAAGATTTTATGATTTTGTTTCTTTCTTTGTAGATATAGCTTTATTTGTATGATTTGGACCATAAAGGAAGTTTGAATGTAGGGATGAGAGGGATGAGATAAAGTTTGAAACTTTATGGCTCACCAAGGTCCATTAAGCCTTATATCTTTCAAATCTAGAAGTTGGTTGAAATTTGTAAGCTTTACATGAGTTATATGTAACTTTTCACATGTATGATCTAGATGGGTGAAGAACATGCATGGATCATGCATGTCCATAAAGTTTGGATTTTTATGGACCATTAGGGTCCCTAGAATCCCTATGGAAAGTTTAAGAAAAGTACTTAACTGATTAAGAACCTAAGTAAAAAAGTTGTCTTTAGCCAGTTGCCACGGCATGGCAAGTTGGATGCTACAATGTGGTGAAGATGGAAACCGCAACTGCATGGACTAGATTCTACTATGATGTGGTGGCATGCTTGCCATGATGTGGCAATGGATTTTGATCAGGATTAGATAAGATGGCCACAACATGGGCGTTGGTTGGCCATAACATGGAAAGTTGATTTTGACCGTTGACCATGACCGTTGACTTTGCCTTGGTTTGACTTTTAGTCAAATTGTTAGTTTTAGATGGTATACTAAGAGTTTACCTTGTCTGATTCGTTAGGAGGTGTCTAGCACCTGCTTCTTGAACGTGCGACCTGATTAGTTATTGACTACGTGTGCAATGTGAGTCTTCTCACTATACTATATAAGATGCTAGTTGTCTTTGTGACTCTTGTATGGAAGACTAGGGTTTGACCCCTTATATTTGCATGTAAAACCAATATTTGGTCCTTCGTAATGGTATGGAAGACCAGGATTTGGCCCCTGACACTTATACAAGTAAAGACCATGATTCATCCAATGGTAGGAAGTTATTATAAGGCTATGATTTGGCCCATAGCATTCACCGATGGTTGAAATAGACCCGTTATGTTATGATGGTATGTGGTACCTTGGGGACTAACTAAGCTTTTTGCTTAGGGTTTATGTTTAAAATATTTAAGGTTTTCTTATATTAAAGGAAAGGTGTTGCTCAATTTCATCGCATCCATTGGACATTTCCGTATATAATAACTTCATGACGATGTTATGCAAAATGTTTTTAGATCAAATGGTTTTATCTAGATCTTTGAAGTTGTAATTTGAAAAAAAAATTTATATGAAAATTTTGGTTTGCAATTTGAGACGTTACAAGTTGGTATCAGAGCCTAGGTTTGAGGGATCCAGACACACTCCCGAGTATCCTTGAACTCAAACTGCTGAATTGAATTTTTTTTTAAAAGTAAGCAATTTTCTAAAAATGTTTTATAAAGAAAAAGGGATGTGATGCATACAATCAATTGAGCTCAAGTAAATGAATCCCAAAGTAATCGTACGTGTTGATATGTTATATGTTTTTTAGTTTGATATGCATATTAGAAGTTATAATATGGATTTGCTTAGGTTTGCGTGCTAGAATGCCTACTTAGGAGATATGTGTTTTTATGCCTGATACATGAACTAGTAGAGATGCCTGATAGTTAGTCGGCTAAGGATCTTTAGGAACTACGTGTGAGGATTACCTGATCTTTAAGATGCTTTTATTGCATTCAGTTTCTTTGCTCGAATGCTTCTTGCTTTGTGCTATTTGAAGCCTATATTGATTCTAATTAGCTATGTAACCTCCCAAAATATAAGACAACAATTTCGTTTTCAAAATCATTTAACAAACATAAATATCATCACCGTAGTATAAACTCATAGGACGTGGATCTCAAAATCTCATAAAATCTTTCAACATATCATGGTCTCATATAAAATATCAGAGTAAACTCCCAGGCTAAGAAAAACTGTGGAGTGTGTCATGTAATCAACTCGAGCCCTTCACTTTGCTAGCTGAAGTACCTGAAACCAAAACTAAAAATTGTAAGCACGAAGCTTAATGAGCTCCCCTAAACTACCCCATACCATACAAAGCACATATAACAACTACTGGGCACCGCCCACTGCATCAGGCCCCGTGCGACATCGGGCCAAAGTCTGGAATAACTTGGGTCCCACCCGCATCGGACCGAAGTCCGGAATAGACTGAACATAACATAAGCGTAAACATATAACATATTCATATAAACTGCATCGGGCTTGCCCGACATCGGACTGGAGTCCGGAACATATAACATTTAACATAAACATGCATGAATCACAAATACACCAAGCATACATAACTATTTCTGTCACACCCCCAAACCAAGGATGGTGGAAACGTCCGGGGGTGGAGGACTTCATGTATAGTATCACAACAACGTGTATAATAGTGCTCAAAGTAAATACAACCATCATAAATATAATTGAAAAAGTTACACCAATGTATATGTATACATGTTTCAAAATCAATTACATTATGATGACAAAATAGATTGTTTGACGATTTAACGTCCCATCCTCAAAGCGCTGATGTTTCCCTGTTTCACTGATTTCTTGAGAATACAAGTAGTTTTGAAAAAGTGTCAACAATTAAGTTGGTGAGTTCATAAGAGTTTTGTTTTAGGAAGAAACCGTTTTCCTTGTAAAAGCGATAGAGTTTGATTTCCAGAAAATCCAATATTTTCCTCATTATGTATGAAATGAATGCTTCTATGTTATGTGATAATAAATCCTAGAAAGACCCATAGATTCCTTCTATAATCACTCAGCATATATAAATTATATAAAAATTAAGTTAAATAAACCGTTGAATATAATGGGTCTGCCCTAGGTCCACAACCAAACAAGGAACAGGAGATAAAACGGGCCCACCAATTCTAAGTCGATTGTGACTAGATTCTTATATAACTATAGCATATACACTTATCAATTATAGCTGAAGTCTAACAATTCTAGATGAAGTATAGTTTTAATATCATAATAACTATTTTATGTGAACCTGATACTTTGTATCTGTACTCCTTTTTGTATAAAAACCTGGTACTTTGTATTTGTACCCCTCTTTGTATAAAACCGGTACTTTGTATTTGTACCCCTTTTCGTTTGAAAACCTGGTACTTTGTATTTGTATCCCTTTTCGTATGAAAACCGGTACTTTGTATTTGTACCCCTTTTCGTATGAAAACCGGTACTTTGTATTTGTACCCCTTTTCGTATGAAAACCTTTTGTAATGTAATTGATCATAAACTACACCTATTATAGTTTATCAAAATGTTTGAAATGTACATACAACCTAACTATACCTATTATAGTTTAGTATGTTTGTTTGTGGTGTATAAGAACCCTTTTCTATGTAAGTCGAATGTATAGAACAATATAGTTATGTTTATCTTGCTTTGTTTTGTACTAATGGTAATGATGGAGGATTCTTACAAATTCAGTGAGTATTTTCTATTATATAGTTATACCACTACAAGAAATACGTGTAAAATATGAAGTCATCAAAGATCTAACACTTTGCTCAACATGTTACAAAGTGTGTTGAAAGTTATAAGCCGTTAACTAATTCTTATCCTTTCTGCACTGTTTTAAAAAGATCATACGAAGTCGAAAACTGAATCCGTAAAATCTATGAGTTCCTAAAATGTGTCTAGTTTACTCATAATTTTTATCATGAATTTTAATGACCTCCAACTTGTGTGAACAAGTGCATAATCACAGATTGGTCCAGATTGATGTTTGAAATGATAGACACTTTTGTAAAAATCACCATAAATTGTAGAAAAATCGTATTGAGATGTGCAAGCATTCATTTTAAAGCTAAGAACTGGAGCTACTTGCACCTAAAACAGTTTTGAAAACTAAAATGTTTAGGTTGTCCAAAACAGTCCGTGAATAGAGCCCAACTTTTCTGATGAAAGCTGTTAAAAAAGTTTAGTTATATTCTTAGTGTTTTAACTTGTATTCCCCCCCCCCCCCCCCCCCTAAAAACGTAAGAAAACATCAAAATGTAGGGGGTATGAACTCACCTTGAGTGGTTTCAGTAGATGAGTGTTGAAGAAGATAAGTGTTCAACTCAAGAACACTTGAAGAGTCACTTGAAGATTCGAAGATCTAACAAGAATGTGATGGTGTTTGTGTAAGGAATCAATGATTTGAGAAAAAGGGGAGTGTAATAATCATAGACAGAATGAATTAGACTTACCAAGAGTGTGAGAAAGCTTGACAATCTCGAATTTGAGGGAGGAAGTTGGAGAGAAAAGGTTGTTTGATCTTCTTGGTGAAAATGAGGAAAATGTGTGAAGTGAGGGAAATGAAGAGACATAAGAGTGTTCTCCAGCTCTTTTGGACGTGGGTGGTTGGGAAAAGAGAGGGGTATTTCCTTGAAGTGACTAGGAGTAGAGAGCAGTACAAGGATTGGTCAAAGGAATAGGCATGGGGTGGTGGTTTGTGTCAAATATTATGGCAAGATCCACACTCCACCTCAAGATCTCACTTAAAAGATTTTATTCTCAAATAAATATTTTCATGAAAATATGCCCAAATTATGATTATTTAGGGTCTTATATGTTAAAATATGATTTCTGGAGAAAATCCCGCGTTAAAATAATTAAAAACGGACTTAAAATGGAGAATTAGTCAAAAACCGGGTGAAAAACGTAAAATCCGAAGTCTAGGACCGGAGTCTCGGTCATCAGCAGCATTAGAGCTGGAAGGAGCCTTGGTCGCTGAAGTGGGTCCGACGGAAGCTTAGCCGCGGATGAAGAAAGGGGGCGCTGCGGTCCAAAGTAAAGCTCGCTGCGGGGCTTGGTTCCAGGTTCGGTGGCTCCAGCTTCGTGGCTGCGGTCTTGACGGCTGCGGCTCTAGGCTTCGGCTCGGTGGCTGCGGCTAGATAGGAGCCTCAGACTCGGTTTAGGTGACCTCGGATCGAAGAAGACTTGGCCCTTATGAGGAGGCTTCGGTCCTAAAGGGTTATTTTCCAAGGTTTTTCCCTTCTTTGAGTGATTCCTTATCAAGCCAAGTATCGGGATGCCCCAATTGCTTATAAAAATTTCAAGAGAGGTTTCAGGAGAGATTTTGGAGAGATTTTACAATCTTGGAGAGATTTCTCATACAAAGAGAGATTTGGGAGAGATTTCACATATGGAGAGAGATTTGGGAGAGATTCCACATTCTTGGAGAGATTTCTCATACAAAGAGAGATTTGGGAGAGATTTCACATTCTTGGAGAGATTTCTCATACAAAGAGAGATTTGGGAGATATTTCACAATCTTGGAGAGATTTGGGAGAGATTCTCGATAAAGAGAGATAGAGTGAAAACGATTGAGAGAGGTTTCGTGTGTGACATTTGTGAGTGTCCAGCTTCGCAACGCAAGGTCCGTAAGCCCCATTAAGCCATGTTTAAGGATCTTACACACTCCCAATGAGTATGCAACATTGTTTTATCGGTTTGGTTCGTTACTTACTATAGTTTTAGGTTAAGGAAATCTAGATGTACGAACTTTTCAATTTTTGATCTTTCATTAGAATAGTGAGTTGTATAGTAATTACCCAACATAAACCCTAGTATACGAGAGTTAACTGAGGTGACCGATCTGACTTGTTGACTTTATTTGACTTTGACTTGACCAGAATTTAACGGTTGTCACAACTTCTCGGGCCTCGCCTGGCATCGGACCGAAGTCCGGAATAAAATGAACACATAAACTGCACATATAAACTACATCGAGCTAACCCCGACATACTGTAACTATATAAACGGGTCGGCCTTGGTGCCTTAGACACGTTCCTACTGAAGCGAAAACTCACCTTGTGTGTGATAAGTTATTAAAAAACTTAAAGATCGATTAGATCTTCTTAACAGGTAACGCGATGGATGCAAAAGCAGTAAATAACACAAGTATGGATCAATATGTGTCGAATGATTAGATCAAACAATCCTCAGCAGAGCTCGACTAAGAACTTCCATTGTAGAGGATATTAGGGTTACAAGAACGATAACGATAAACTTGCTGAAATAATACTCTGATCGTTTTATTCTATCGTTACCTTCTAGGATGCATGCAAGCTCCTATATATACTAAACCCTACTAAACTCACGGATGGACAGGCCCATACCGGAGATACAAAATGGACTAGCTAATGAGCCCAATAGACGCAACTCATTACACAAAACACGACCCAACAATTGATAAGTTATTAATAAAGTTAAAGATCGATTAGATCTTCTTAACAGGTAACGCGATGGATGCAAAAGCAGTAAATAACACAAGTATGGATCAATATGTGTCGAATGATTAGATCAAACAATCCTCAGCAGAGCTCGACTAAGAACTTACGATGTAGAGGATATTAGGGTTACAAGAACGATAATGATAAACTTGCTGAAATAATACTCTGATCGTTTTATTCTATCGTTACCTTCTAGTGTGCATGCAAGCTCCTATATATACTAAACCCTACTAAACTCACGGATGGACTGGCCCATACCGGAGATACAAAATGGACTAGCTAACGAGCCCAATAGACGCAACTCATTACACAAAACACGACCCAACAATCTCCCCCTTTGCGTCAAATTGGAGCGAGACTACTTCTTCTTCGGGCCAGCAGCGGGAGCCTTCTTTACAGTATCAAACAGACGTGTGATAAGAGCGAGAATAGTCTGTCTGAACCGAATGTACCATTGAATCATATCATCAAAGTACTTGATATCATCTGCTGTGTTCTGCTTGCATCTGTGGATGATCCCCAAAACGTGCTCCAAACATACAGTGGTATAGAGATGTTTATCAGCCAAGGCGAAAAGACATTTCTATCCTTCGTTTCTGGTAAACATGAACGAATTCCTCCTCGAGTCAATCTTCCCCATCTTCATTTGGTTGAGATCACTGGCAGAGCCAACAAGAGATATTGTAGGTTTCTTCTTAAATACGCTTGCAATCTCCTGATCCATGATTGCAACTTCCATGATGTAGCACACAAGCATCCTCTTGAAATGGTCGATGATCGGACCGTATTGAGCTTCGTTGGTGAGAAGGATGTTGTGCAAGATAATCCAATCATGGGGATTAAGGTTGGGAAGATCTACAAGGGAAATAGTATGTTCTGATTTGGTAGATCCCCGAAGTACCTTGAACCGAACGTTGATGAAGTTACCTTCACTGTACGGCTTCAAGACCCGAACGTTGACAATTTTCTGAGCACTCCAAGTCTGATATTAGGGTTGAGCAGCCTTCAGATAGAAATCAATTAGATCCCGATCAACCTGAGGATGAGGATGAGGGAATTCTACAACGTTGGAAAAGGCATGAAAGATAAAAGCCTTTCGGGTCAGTGGCATGTCGAACTGTGAGTCGACAGTATTGGAACGATCTAAAGAGATCACAGGTTCCAGCCACAAGATACTCAGTGTGTCAATGGCTTCTTTAATCACCCTATCAAGAGTCCAGGAAGGAAATAGAGTTTTCCTGCTCTCAAGAAGGTCGTGGGCTTCCTTCTGTTTACGTTCGGCTTCTTCAACCTCTCTTGCCACACGAGCACTGATGTCAGCCTCATTGCGTCAACTTTTACGCTTCAACAAGTCGGCAATTGTTTCTTTATCTTCTTTTTCTTCTTCTTCCTCAGCAATATTTTTGCCTTTGTCTTTCACACCGGAACCAGAGGCTTGGCCTACTGGAGGAGGTTCGGTAGTGTGAGTAGCTGTGGAAGTAGGAGGTGGTTGAGACATTGTTTCCTTCTCTCCCCCTTGTTTCGGAATGGACACGAAATCAAGGAGCCCTTCGATTTTGCTGAGTAGGGTGAGGGCGGGAGCGAGCTTCTATGCAAGGTCACGCCTCACAGTGTAGTTAAGAATTGGATCATGTGCTTCTAAGATGTTGGAGATGGCAGAGTGGACATCCGAAACACACGATTTGATGACCTCCCTTTCAGATCGAAGAGATTCAATCTCCTGTTGAGAGTTGGAGAGTTGAATGCTCTTGACCTTCAGAGCAGTAGTCTTCCTGGCGAGAGCATCCATGAGAGTGTTCTCGGCAGCCAAATCTTCTTGAAGCTTGGAGAGACGTTCCTCGATGGTTGTTCAGAAAGCTGAGTTGTCGTCATAAATTGTTTGACGAAGAGAAGCGAATGACTTCAACTCAGTTGTGACTGATGTTGCTAGCTGGTGGACAATCGGTTCCAGCGTAGTCTTGGCGGCGTTGGCACTCTCCTGTAAAGACTTCAATAGGGAAGAGGCATCAGTAAATAGTTTATCGACTGTTTCGGTCGCTGCCTGACAAGCTTTGGTAGAGGCATCTATGGTGGTGGTTGCAGAAGCAAGTGAAGCTTGCTGAGCTTTGGAGAAAGTGTCAACAATTTTCTGAACTGCAGCTTCAGATAGGGATGACTGAGAAGTGGAAGATGAGGCGATGAGTGAGTCAATTTTATCATGGAGCTCCTGGAGATGCCTTTTGGTGACAGGAGCGTCATCATCGTCATCACTTTGAACTTGAAACGGGCTATAGTAGACCGAGTCAAAAGTCATATTCTCCCCGCCAAGGAATGGTTCTTCTCCCTCTGATGGTGGTGGTGAAGCTGGTGGTTCGGTAGTATGGGTAGGTTCGGGTTGGGTTGTTTGTTCGGGTGCTGGGGTGGTTTCGGGTGCTGGGGTAGATTTAGGTGCGTCAGTATGAACCCTCGTATCAGATACGTTGGTTCTAACATTTGCAGTGGTTGTTGTGGTTGCTTCGGTGAATATTGGTGTTGGTATTGGGATGGAAGTTGGTGGTATTTGAGTAGTGGAAGTTATGGGGGGAATAGAAATAGGAATGGTTTTAGGTGGAGAGGAAATTGGAGAAGTAGAGACATGAAATTCAGGAGTTGGAGATCGTGGTGGAGTGTTACCACATTGACAGCCTTCAGAATCAGAACTATCACCCTCAGACTCGCTTGAGGAAGAAGCGATAATCAACTTTCGTCGCGGTTGGGTCTTTCTCCTCTTCTGCTGTGGAGACTGAGCAGCTCTGGTGGGTTTCCTCTTCTTTGGAGACGGGCCTTTCGCCCCCTTGGCCACTTGTTTTCCCTTATCAGCCTTCTTGCCTCTTGGAGCAGGCTTGTCGGCATCATGAATGGATTTCAGCATCTCCGGAGTAAGATCCCTCGGACCAGAACGTCTGAACTCTTTATACGTCTGAATGATCCTACTGTCAGCCGGAACATCACCATACATCGTTTCCGGAATAGACCCGTTGAACGGAAATTTTGAAGCATCCGACACAATGATCTTCGTGGTATGGAAGGTACCAATCGAAGACATTGGAGCACCAGCGACAATGGGGACGTGGTACTTGTCCATCACCCATTTCGTGATAATAGTCCAGAATCGAGCATACGAAATCTCTGAATGTCTGGAAGTGGAGGAGAGACTCTGAATGAGTTGTTGCCACAGAACAGACCCATAGTCCATGTTGATGCCATTGTAGATACCATACATGATGGAGAGAAATAAACGACTGGCTCCATCAGACCCGGCGCTTCGTTCAGATAAACCCTTGAACAAAACAGTGAACATCTCATTCCACTGTGGAGGTAGGCACGACTTCTTAAATTTCGTCACTGTAGTAAGCACCTCCGTGTATCCCATGTTGTAGAACATGTTGAACAGATGACCCATGGGGATGGATTCCGGATTGACCCTGGAAGAATCTGCGTCAAACCCTAACAACGAGCAAAATCGCTGCTTTGAAATCGACGCCTTGTGTTCAAAGATATCAAAGAATATTCTGTCGACAACCTTGTCGTAGGGAGCGGTGGCAAAGATATGTGACAAGAATTCCATTGGAACAGTTTCGGCCCTGATAAGTGCAGGAGCGATTGGAGAAAACTTCAGACACTCGATGATGGGGAACATGAATGCGTCATACGATTGAGGAGTTAAATCGATGATCAAGCTTTGCTGTGGGCGGATGGGCAAAATGTGGGATGTTGCATGAACTGAGGAAGAATCTGCCATTGCTATGATGAAAGTGGAGGAGATGATGAACAGAGAAGGTTGAGGGATGGTTTGCTCTCTGGGAATTTTAATTGCAGTAAAGAGGTAAACGGTGGAGGATGTTGCCTTTTATACTATGGTTTAAGGAGAGAGAAAGATCTTCCCAAATCTTCTATTCAAAAACGAAGGGTTTTTTTGGAGTGGACTGATGTGTGACAGTTGGGGTAGCCGATGATAACGCATGAGAGAGAATGTCAGGCCCCTAATAACATGCCTTCCCATCAGGCGCCGTTTGGAGATGAAACGGTTCAGATTCGCACGCGTCCCTCTTGCGCCATTTGAAATCAAATCGATTAGACTCCCGCCTGAGTCATCATGTCGTCATCTTATCTCTTTTGAATAAAACAGCATCGTAAAAAAAAATTCGCCCACGTGGATCAATATTTACCACATCCTTTAATAAATCACCAATCCATTTAAAATGCCTTGTAATTAATAGAACCTGAATTTAGGAAAATCAAAGATTTTCGTGCTTAGGGTGTAAAAGAAAAGAAATAAAGCAACAGTTTTTGGAAAATATGTGATGTCAATAAAGACACGAAACAAATGATCCCGGGCACGAATCTCTTCCTTCAAAGTCAAGAGAGACTTTAAAGTATTTGTGTGGTTTCCCGTTGAATAACGATCAGACACTTATTAAGAAGTGTTGAAAGGCTTCTTTTAATTAGGCTTATGAGGGTGGATATCGCTTCGATTCAAAATTCCTAATCTTGATATAAGACAGAAATCGAACGAAGTACTTGTGAGACCGGTGTAGTCTTTTGAACAAGTAGGTTGGAGATAATGTTAATTTGGCTAGGAAATTTATAAAATCTCAACAAAAATTAAAACTGGATTCCAAGGGAAGAAATGTTATGGGTGTTAACAATTTCATAGGAATCACTCAAAAGAAAATTAGAGATTTCATGTGGTACCTTCGTCAATTCATTAGTGAAAGATTGAGCAAATTAATTGTTCACCGTCAATGCATAATGGGTATTGAATTTTGGGTTTCACTTAGCACGTAGTGACATGAAGCTAAGATCATGAACACAGAAATTGTGCAACCATAAACCTCAGTGGTAATTTCTGAGAGTCTCAAGGGTTACGTTTGTGAAGCGAATGTGATGGAGAAATGCAACATAGATGGTGTAAAGAAATCAAAGTACCTCTGCTATAAAGATTAGGACCAAGCAGAAAACTCATATCTCATGTGAGAAGAGAGTTAGGTAGCTCATGATTAGAATAAATAAGAAAGCCTAATTGGGAAGACAAGGTTTGTTTATACCATGTCAGTAAGGCCTATTATTCAGAATCAGGTGATGCTTTGGACACATACATCAGCATGCTTCTAGGGACACTTAGCTAATGAAATTATATACCCACACAAAAAAATGAATAAAGAAAAATAAAAAAATGAAAGCCAAGCTAAATAAAAAAAATATTTTCGGAGTTTTTGAATTTATGAAAGAAGAAAAAAAATATTTTTGTAATTTTTGATAATAAAAAAAATTAAGACACACAAAAAAAAAATTTGGGAACCGAACCCCGAGTGTTCGGTCTATTTCGGTTAAGAAAAACTTTGGAACCGAACCCGAGCGTTCGGTCTATTTCGGGTGAGAAAAATTGTGGAACCGAACCCGAACGATCGGTTGATTTCGGTCGCCAAAGAAAATAGATTTGAAAAAGAGAATAACTTTGACAATAAGAGAAATGAATATGGAAAACTTATACATAAGATCTATAACCAAGGAACTACCTTTGAGTGATGAGGAAAAAGCAGATAATGCAACTGAACCCGAGCGTTCGGTTCATTTCAGTACATTAGCACAAGACCCAAACCCGAACGTTCGGTCTATTTCACTTCTTGCTTTTGAGCTTTAAGAGGTAATTTTTGGTACTGAATCTGATTCCATCATACCTAGCCCTTGTAGTATTTTGTTAAAAGATGCTTCAGGAAGAGCTTTGGTGAAGATGTTAGCCAGTTGATCAGTGGTTCGAACAAAGTGTATTTCGACGTTCCCATCTTCCACATGATCCTTAATGAAGTGATACCTCAGTGCTATGTGCTTGGTCTTCGAGTGTTGCACTGGGTTATGACAGATCCTAATTGCACTTTCAGAGTCCCAATATAGTGGGATTTTTTTCATATTGAGTCCATAGTCCCTGAGTTGGCTTTGGATCCAAATCACTTGAGAAGTACAGGAGGCAGCTGCGATGTATTCTGCCTTAGCGGTAGACAGAGACACACAGGTCTGTTTCTTTGATTGCCAACTAACCAACTTCCCTTCAATGAATTGGCAGCCTCCAGTGGTGCTTTTCCTGTCTAGTCCACAACCTCCAAGGTCTGCATCTGAATAGGCTTGAACGAAGAAACCTGAGTTGGATGGATACCATAAGCCGAGAGAGGTAGTTCGCTTGAGATACCGGAGTATGTTCTTCACTGCAAGCATGTGAGGTTCACGAGGATTTGCCTGAAATCTAGCATAGTAACAAACAGAAAACATTATATCAGGCCTGCTAGCAGTAAGGTACATTAAAGAACCGATCATTTGGCAATATAGCGTAATGTCGACTGCTGGCTTCTCCAAGGATGGAGTGAGCTTGGTGCCGTACGCCATTGGAACTTTAACCTTTGAGTCTCCCATCATGCCAAATTTAGCAAGGAGAGTCTTTGTGTAAGCTTCCTGGTTAATAAAGATGCCTTCGGGTCCCTGTCTAATATTTAAACCAAGGAAAAAGTTAATTGGACCCATTGAGCTCATTTCAAATTTAGTCTCCATCAACTTTCTGAATTCAGCCGTTAAGCTAGGATTCGTTGAGCCAAAGATGATATCATCGACATAAAGGTGGTTACCTTCCTTCTTACGAAAGAAGGTTGGGTCAACCGAACCTTGTTTGAATTTGGACATCTTTAAAAACTTGGTTAGCGTTTCATACCAGGCCCTCGGTGCTTGTTTTAGTCCATATACCGCTTTGTCCAGAATATAACAGTGGTTGGGATATTTTTCATTGACGAATCCAGGAGGTTGCTCCACGTACACCGTTTCTTCGAGCTCTCCATTTAGAAATGCACACTTTACGTCCATTTGGTAGACCTGAAAGTTCTTGTGTGCAGCATAGGCAAGAAATATTCGAACAAATTCTAGCCTAGCCACAGGAGCAAAAGTTTCCTCATAATCGATTCCTTCCTCCTGGCAGTATCCTTTCACCACTAGACGAGCTTTGTTTCTAATCACATTGCCTTCCTTGTCCAACTTATTTCTAAAGACCCATTTGAGACCAACAACCGAGGCATCTGGAGGAGTTGGAATGAGGCGCCAAACTTTATTTCTTTCGAATTCATTAAGTTCGTCTTGCATAGCTTGAACCCAATCGGAGTGATCAAGAGCAGTGTTAACTGTCTTTGGTTCAACTTTTGAGACGAAGGAGTTAAACATACAGAACTCTACTTTTGAAAATAAGGAAATTTGCTTTGCCTTTAGTTGAGATCGGGTCAGGACCTTTTCAGAGACATTACCGACAACCTGTGAAACAGGATGATCTGTGGTCCATTTGACAAGAGGAGGGTAATTTGGATCATAGGATGGATCCAATTCAACATTTACCATCTCTTCTAGCTCAGATTGACTATCATCGTCATAAAACATATCAGCATTCTCCCCCTCGACAGATGAACTTTTAGGTATATCTTGACTTTCCGGAGCTACAAGAGTTTCGGGTGGTGTTGAGCTTTCGGGTACCACAGGACTTTCGGGTACAGATTGGCTTTCGGGTACAGCTGGGCGTTCGGGAGCAGCTGGAGAACAGTTCTCCCCCTCAACATGTGAGCCCGGGTGTGAAGAAGAAGGTGGATCCTCCCCCTCAATTGAAGCATCGTGCTGTGGAGGGTCGTTGGAACTTGATCCTCCTTCATTCATTTGCTTGGCAGGATTTTCGATGAGGTGCTTAAGATGATCTACTTTGTTGTCTGCTGCACTAGCTTCCGAGAGAGTGGCCTTCTCTGGTTCATCGAATAACTCAACAAACTTCTCAAACAGATTTGCAACCGAGGCTGTGACTTGGCCTGTTTGAGAAAAAATTTCTCCTACTGTGTCTTCACTGGCCTTCAGCTTTTTGACATAGCAGTCATCGAAAGTCACATAATAAGTTTCTTCAATCTTCCTCGACCATTTGTTCAAAACCCTGTATGCTTTCGAAGTGAGAGAGTATCCCAGAAATATCCCTTCATCGGCTTTCACGTCAAACTTGTTACAATGTTCTTTAGAATTGAAGATGAAACACCATGAGCCGAATACGTGGAAGAATTTGACATTTGGCTTCCTGTTGTTGATGATCTCATAAGGAGTGAGATTAAAGCGTTTATTGAGATAGGACCTGTTCTGCGTAAAACATGCTGCAGCAATACCATCAGCCCAAAAATATAAAGGTAAAGAAGCAAAACTTAGCATGGTTCGGGTCGCCTCACACAAAGATCGGTTTCGTCTTTCGACAATTCCGTTTTGTTGAGGGGTGTAGGGAGCTGAGAAGTTGTGACTGGTTCCTTTTTCTGCCAAGAAGTCTTCGAATTCTTTATTTTTGAACTCCAGCCCATTGTCGCTCCTGATGTTGCGAACGACTTTCCTCAGCTGCACTTCAACCTGCTTGATAAACGTCTTTAGCTGGAGAGTTGCTTCAGATTTGTGCTTCAGAAAGAACACCCATGTAAAACGTGAAATGTCATCAACAATAACAAGAATATACTTGCTACCGCCGATTCTTTCGATAGATGATGGACCACACAAGTCAATGTGAATTAACTCTAATGGTTCAACAACTTTAGTGTTTACAATCGATGGGTGACTTTGACGACTCTGCTTCCCCATTTCACATGTAGCACATAAATGTTCTCGTTCGAATTTGAGCAACGGAAGACCTCGAACATGACCACTTGTGACAAGTTTGTTGATATCCTTGAAGTTGAGATGAGAGAGCCTTCGGCGCCACAGCCAACTTTCGTCAGATTGTGCTTTGGATAACAGGCAGATAACTGGATTTCCTTTGATAGGTTTGAGATTCAGGGGAAACATTTCGCCTTTGCGCTCCGATTTGAGAATTACTCTTTTTGTTTTCTTTTCAATTATCTCTGAACCCTCATCGTCGAAAGAGACCTTGAGACCGGTTCCTCCAATAAGCTGAGATACACTAATGAGGTTGTGTTGTAGTCCTTCAACGTATGCAACCTTTCTGATTGTGAAATCTCCATTTGTTATCATTCCATAGCCTTTTATAGTGCCGAATGAGTTGTTCCCGAACTTGACATTTCCACCGTTTGAAAGAGACCAAAATTCCCTCAGCTCTTCCTTCGTTCCTGTCATGTGACGTGAGCAGCCACTGTCAATATACCATTCTTTGTCAAACTGCTCGTCACTGATAACCTGCAAAAATTAAGCAGATTTAGGAACCCAAAGTTTCTTGGGTCCACGTGAGCCTTTCACAGGAACAGGAATAGTAAGAGAGATGTCAACAAGATATGTTCTTTTTATTAAAGTTGTTTCATCTTTCTTTTTAATGGTGAAAACCTTAATTTTATTGGGATTTGTTACAGACGGTTTGGATTCAGGTTTAGGCACTGGGACATTGGAATGCTTTTGATCAGTCTTGACTGAGGAAACCTTCGATTTTCCTTTCAAATCTGTTGAAGATTTTGGATTTTGAGTATGAACAGAATTGGATTTAGAATGAGGTTGAGAGGAATTAGAATGAGAGATGTTAGACTGAGAAGTTTGCTTGACTTGAGGTTCTTGGTGTCCCTTTTGTTTTTGATTATTAGTGGGACTGAACCTTGAACCTTGATTGCTTTTGCTCTCGGAACCAAACTTTTGTTTTCGGTAGCTGGTGTTCTTTGAACCAAACCTTTCCTTTCGGTTATTGTGATTCTCAGAACCGAACCTTTCCTTTCGGTTGTTATTAATTTCTTGCTTCCTAACAGCATTTTTCTCTGACGTTGGATTTCTATCATGATAAGAGAAATGGGTGTTTTGAGATCGCCAAAAATGTTTTCGTTCAGAGAGATTTTTCTTGTATCTTTGATTCCTTTGTTGCTTCTGATTCTTTACTTGCTTCGGCTGTCGATGGATGTTGGCTTTTTGCTTTTGCTTCTTGTCTACCGGTTCACTTTGAACTGATGATGTTTCGCTTGAAGGAGTGACTTTTTCTGCAGGAACTCCTTTCTCTTCAGGAACGTCTTTTGTACCACTAGTACTTGGCACGTGGAAGTTATCAGGCTTGTTCAAAGGCTCTGGCACATATCTGCCTTTGGTTTTCCAGGATGTCCGTTCCGACAGACCAATGGTTTCATCAGCATTGTCGATGGGGGCAGACCAGAAGAACTCATCACAACCATCAGCATTATCTTCATTTACAATGGTTGTGAGTTCGGCTGTCTGATGTTCGGTTACTCCTATGACCTTATATACCTGATTTGGAGTCGTCCTTACCTTTTGGTATACAACAACTTTTTCTTCAAGAATCGGGGACTTTTGGTGGGACAAACAAGCAAACTCCACAGAATTTTGTGAAATAAGATTTTTGTGGTTTTCGGGTTCGCTCTTGACAAACTCAGAACAGTCAATTTCATCCTCTACAGAAATTTCACTCATATCATCATCCTCATTAAGCTCAGATGCATTTTCAACATCAATTTTATTTTCTGAGCTCAAGTTGGCATTCAATGAGTCAAACTTTTGTATGGTTTCGGTCCTTAGTTTCAGTTTGTCATTTTCATCCAAAAGATTTTTCAGCATGTCCTTATGGTCCTTGGACTTTATGAAAGATTCGATTTTGTCTAGACCATACATATACGTCGGATTTACATCCTTAGACGAAACTACACTTTCGCAATTATATGCTTCTGCGTCAATTTCATCTTCCTTAAACTCAAGAAAGGGCAAAATCATGCGATGAATTTTTTGTCCTATTTCACAGTTAAGATGAAGTTGAGTGATGTTAGAATAAAGACGCTTAGCAATCAAACAAAACACATTTCTTTGTTTCAAAAGTTTTAAATTGTCTCTTTGTAAATAAATGTTTTCGTCTTTGGATTTGATCAACTCTGACTCCTTCAGCTCTATCCACATCCTCCGTTCCTCACTCTTTGAAGACACCCTGCTTAATTGGTCAGTCAAGTTAGAATTGGTGACGCGTGTTTGAGTTAAACTGCTGTCTAGATGAGAGATTCTTGAATTTACATTTTTTAGTTCTTCTTCATATGAATTTTGTGGGACTTTGAATGAAACAAAAATGGATTGTACCTTCTTGATTAATTCATCAAGCTCATTAAACTGCACGCTGAGAGGCTTTGTTGTGAAGCACAAGTCCTCTCGCTCCTTCGTGTCTTCATTCCCACCGTCTGTGTTGTATCCCCTCATTTGAGATACATCTGACACCATCAAACACTTTCCACCGCTTCCTTCACCTTTCGCAACACAAGCCTTTCCATGGGATGGCTTTCTGACTTCATCATCCTCAGAGTCGGTTGACCAGACCTCCACGCCACCGAACTCATCATCCGCTACCGAACCCTGCACAATTAAAGCATTCATAGAAGGGTTAGCAACAGTTTTCTTTCTCTTGATCTCTTCCAGCTTTTTCATCAACATAGCTCCTTCATCTTTTTCTTCATCCTTTTCTGTCATTTTCTTTAGGACACAATCTTTAGCATAGTGGTTCTTTCCCCCACAGTAATAGCAGTTCACTCCAGAATCCCCTTCAGCTTTTGGCTTTCTTTGCTTCTTCTGCCTTCGGTTCCTCCTTCACTTTTTTCAGAACTATAGCTTCCTTGCCAATTTCGGTTCTTATTGGTAGGAAACCTTTTCTTAATAAACCTCTTTGGATTTGACACCATCATTGCATAGTCTTCAGAGGTAAGGTCATAGTCTTCTAAGTTAAGGTCTTCATCTTCCATCACACTTTTGCTTTTTGAAAGAAGGACCAAGGAACCCAAGCTTGAAACCACATTCTTCTCCTGCAAGACAATCTTTTCTTGGGATTTCAAAATTCCTACTAGCTTAGCCAATGAATAAGATTTGAATTGCTCATGAGCTTTAATAGTGGACACAACCGCTCTCCAGTCAGATCTAAGACCATTCAAAAACGTAACTTTTTGTTCAATCAACTTCCTTTCAATATCGTGTTTAATCATCTTACTGAGAAGATGATTGAAGTGATCGAATGTATGAGTAACAATTTCCTCGGGATTCTGCTTAAATTCTCCAAACTCAGATAAAAGTAGGGTCTGAATGGAATGCTCCAGATCTTCGTCTGTGGAATATAACTCTCGTAGCCTATCCCATATTTCTTTGGCAGTGCTGCATGAACTCACTAGCCTGAAAGTATCCGATTGAAGAGCGAATCTGATTAGTCTCAATGCTTTAATATTGCACTGAAACTTATCCTTTCCATCTTAAGCAATATCTTTTACGTCCTTCAACAGATCATTATACTCTTTCTGTGTTTTAATGATTCTAGACGTTGCTGAATGAGCACATGGTCCATACACGATTACTTCCCAGATAAGGTATCCATTGTCTTCAGATCCAATGACATAATCTTCAAAGTGATGTGCCCAGACTTCGTAATCCTGGGTGTAAAGGATAGGAATCTTCGTCGTTGATCCAATGCTATTTGAGATGTTTATGGGATTTGATTGTGACTCGTCCATGCTTGATCGTAACCTGTTTGAAAGATCAGACTTGTAATATATATATATATATAAGATTAGGGCAAAACAAATAAATGCCGAGTTACGTCAATTATGGGATGACGGCTCAATAAATATTAGTTAATGCGGAATAACCCTAATCGCAACCTTTTTCACAGAAAAGATGTGTATGAATTACACAGCCTCCTGCTCTGATACCAATTGATAAGTTATTAATAAACTTAAAGATCGATTAGATCTTCTTAACAGGTAATGCGATGGATGCAAAAGCAGTAAATACCACAAGTATGGATCAATATGTGTCGAATGATTAGATCAAACAATCCTCAGCAGAGCTCGACTAAGAACATCCGTTGTAGAGGATATTAGGGTTACAAGAACAATAACGATAAACTTGCTGAAATAATACTCTGATCGTTTTATTCTATCGTTACCTTCTAGGATGCATGCAAGCTCCTATATATACTAAACCCTACTAAACTCACGGATGGACAGGCCCATACCGGAGATACAAAATGGACTAGCTAACAAGCCTAATAGACGCAACTCATTACACAAAACACGACCCAACAATGTGTCTGTCTGCTGATACTCTAGGTAAGAAATCTCTGTCTGCGGCTCCGACGACTCCCCGACTATAATTTCCATAGAGAAGCTTAGTCAAAAACTGATAAGTAATCCTAGGGTAAAATGGCCATTTCACCCTCCAGCTAGAGTCAACCATCATGGTCAAAGTCAACATCCAGTTGAATCGACTCACCGAGTTGGCCTGCCAACTCGCCGAGTCCATATTCTTTCCCCTGCCCCCAACCCGACTCTACTCGTCCAGTCTAGCAAGAACTCGACATGTTCTCCTTCAACTGATATCAAGAAAGTCTTCAACTGACTCGCCAAGTTTAACCTTGAACTCTTCGAGTTCATCTTCATCATAAGTGCTACTAGTTTGTGACTCGCCGAGTTGTATGAACAACTCGTCGAGTCTGGCTTCATGCGTTGGGAGATTGCCTTGGACTCATCGAGTACGTTCATGCACTCATCGAGTCCCATGGTTCCCAGGTCCACAACTATGTCTATTTTTTTGAGTCCTTCCTCTGGGCTCATCTAAATCCCTTCTGAACTAAGCTGGATTCCTTCGAATCATAAAAGGTCGGGAAATCAAACCCCCGACTCGTTGAGTCCCAAGAATGACTTGCCGAGTCGACTAATGTCCATGTCCAAAATTCGATTTCTGGTGTGCAAAAACTCATTCATAAGGTAGATCGTGGCTCCTACAGTCGATATAACACGTAAAGTCATGAACTTTACGTCCATGCATGGGACCTTAAGCTCAAGGGACCCAAAAATGAGGTCTATAGGATGCATGGGGCTATAATGGCCATAAAGCTTGCATCTTTATGCCATGTACTCCTCCCTAGAACCTAGATCTGAGATATGAACCACTTGGGACGTCCCAAACATCAAGGACCAAGGTTTTGAGCCAAATCCCTCTTGATATGGGGACAAATAGATCTAAGAGAAATAAGACCAAGTTGTAAGCTTGATTACTAGAAAAGATGGAAAATAAGGTGTAGCTTCTAGATTTACTCCTTCTCCCTTGGGTCTTCTATCTTCCACTTCTTGCTCTAGCTTCAAAACACACCAAGTAACACTCAAAACAACCAAGAAAGCTCAAGTTCACTTATAGAGGATTAGGGTTTCAGGTGCAATGCTCTGGAGGTGATGGAGGCTGGGGAGGAAGGCTCATAAGATGTTTAAATATGGAGCAAACCCTCCAATTTAGGGTTTCACCTAGGCAACTCCTACTCGTCGAGTCTGTCTACCGACTCCTCGAGTAGGTCACTTAATCCCCCGACCTGGAGTTGATCCTAATCGATGATTTGATCCCCCAAATCGTCGAATCGAAGAGTAAAATATGGAATTTGACTTGAATTTAAATGCATACCTTAGACCGGGTGTTACAATTCTCCCCCACTTGTGTTAGACTTTGTCCTCTAAGTCAGTTTTCTTGGGAAACAACTCTGGGTAATGTTCCCTCATTTCCTCCTCGGGCTCCCACACCCACTCTGAATCCTTACGGTGCAGCCACTGCACCTTCACTAACTCCACTCTCTTGCTCCTCAGCTCCTTCGTCTTGAGATCTAGAATTTCCATGGGTCTCTCGATGTAGTTCAGTCTATCGTCAACCTATATGTCCTCAAGAGGTATCACTGCTGAATCATCCACCAAGCACTTCCATAACTGAGAAACATGGAACATGATGTGGATCTGGCTGAGCTCTACTGGAAGATCTAACCGATACGAAACTCGACCCGGGCCAAAACCCTAAATGGACCAATTAACCTGGGACCCAGCTTGCCCCGCTTCCGAAACCTGATAACACCCTTCCAAGGTGACACTTTCAGGAGGACTATGTGGCCCACCTGAAACTCCAAGTCCGAATGCCGCTTGTCGGCATAACTCTTCTGCCGGCTCTGAGTAGTCTGGAGCCTACTCCGAACTTGCTAAATCCATCCGTGGTCTTGAGTACTACCTCTGTACTCCCCACGACACTCCGACCGACCTCACCCTAACAAATTGGGGTCCTAAACTTCCTCCCATAGAGCATCTCGAAGGGAGGCCGGTCTATACTGGAGTGGTAGCTGTTGTTATACGAAAATTCCTCTAATGGAAGATATGTATCCTAACAGCCACCGAAATCTAACAAACATGCCTCAAGTAGTTCTTCGAGAGTCTGAATCGTTCTCTTGCTTTGTCCGTCCATCTGAAGGTGGAAAGCGGTGCTGAAATGGAGACGAGTACCCATCTGGTTGTGAAACCGCTTCCAGAACCTGGAAGTAAACCGGGCATCTTGGTCTGACACTACCGAGACAGGCACTCTATGACGTGCCACTACCTCTCGTACATAAATCTCGGCCAACTTCTCGGCTGAGATGCTCTCCTGAATTGGTATAAAATAGGTGCTCTTGGTCAATCGATACACGATGACCCATATCGAATCAACCCCACGTGCAGTCCTGGGAAGCATAGTAATGAAATCCATTGTGATATCCTCCCATTTCCACATGGGGATGTCTAACGGCTGCATCGTGTCGTGGGGCCTTTGGTGCTCTGCCTTAACCTTCCTGCAGGCCAGGCACCTCTCCACATACCAAGTGACGTACCGCTTCATGCAGGGCAACCGATAATCAGGGCCTCTCTAATCTGCTCCAGAACTGGAGTAATCATTGTCATCCTCATACATATATCCCAGATCGGAGCCTTTACCGCCTTGCGGCTCAGGGCGTCGGCCACTATGTTGGCCTTTCCCGGGTGGTAAAGGATCTCGCAGTCGTAATCCTTAACCACATCTAACCACTGACGTTGCCTCATGTCTAGACTCGGCTGATCCATGAGGTACCTCAAACTCTTGTGGTCCGTGTAGATAGTACACCGAACCCCGTAGAGGTAATGCTGCCAAATCTTAAGGGCGAACACCACCGCCCCCAACTCTAGATCATGTGTCGGGTAGTTAGCCTCGTGAGGCTTCAAATGTCTCGAGGCATAAGATATCACATGCCTCCGCAGCATCAACACTGCTCCCATACCTGTGATCGAAGCGTCACAGTAGACTACAAAGTCATCTATTCCCTCTGGCAGGGTGAGAATCGGCGCCTCGCATAGTCACTACCTGAGCGTCTCAAAGGTTGTCTGCTGCTCAAGGCCCCAATGAAACACCACCGACTTATTGGTCAGTCGGGTCAGCAAAATTGCTACCTTGGAGAAATCCTAGATAAATCTCCTATAATACCCTGCCAAAACTAGTAAGCTCCGAATCTCAGATGGAGACCTCAGGACCTCCCACTGCATTATAGCCTCTATCTTGGCCGGTTCAACTAATATACCCTTCTAGTTAACGAGGTGTCCCAGAAACTGCAACTCGCATAACTAGAACTCACACTTGGAAAACTGTGCGAAAATTGTCTCCCTCGTTAAGGTATCTAGCACCTCTCTCAGGTGCTCCTCATGCTGCTCCTGAGTCTTGGAATATACCAAGATGTCGTCAATGAATACGATCATAGACCGATCCAGCATCGGTCTGCATACACGGTTCATGAGGTCCATGAACGCGTATGGAGCGTTGGTGAGCCCAAACGGCATCATCACAAACTCATAATGACCGTAGTGGGTCCTAAAAGCAGGCTTTTGCACATCATCATCTTTGACCCGCATCTGGTGATATCCGGACCACAAATCAATCTTGGAAAACCAAGATGCTCCCTGAAGCTGGTCGAACAAATCATCAATCCTCGAGAGTGGGTAACGGTTCTACACCGTTACCTTATTTAGCTCCCGGTAATCTATACACATACAGTGCGACCCGTCCTTCTTCTTCACAAACAGGATCGGGGCTCCCCATGGCGAACTGCTTGGCTTGATAAAACCCTTGTCTAGCAGCTCCTGCAGCTACGTAGACAACTCCTGCATCTCGGGAAGAGCCAACCGATATGGAACCTTGGCTATCGGAGCCGCACCAGGGACCAGATCAATCCGAAACTCAACCTGTCTCTCCGGAGGTATCCCATGCAAATCCTCCGGGAATACATCCGGGTACTCTCGTACCACCACTACATCATCGACTGTCGCCTTGCCCTTATCCCAGGAATCCATGACATACACGACATATCCCGCACAACCCTGCTGAATGTGACGTCTCGCTGTCGCTGCAAAGTAGAAAACTGGTCCGCACTGTGGCCTCTCGCCTTGAATCATGAACTCTCCCCCCACTGGGAGTGTGAACTATAACCAACTGCTATTCACAATCTATCACTGCCCCATTGGGGCTCAACCAATCCATACCTACTATGACCTTATTCCCTCGGAGGGGAATAAGAACCAAATCCACTAGGAACTGATCATCAAATAATTAAAGCGTACAACCTCTATGAACTCTCGTGACCCTGATGGCCCGGTCATCATCTATGTCGACGTCAAGTGGATAATCCAGCTCCCCCAGAGCTTTGCTAAACCGTTTGCTAAGAGCGAGAGGCACAAAAGAACGGGTAGCCCCCGAATCAAACAATACCATAGCTGAAATGCCGTTCACTGAGAACGACCCCGCCAACCACATCAGGAGTCGCTCGTGCCTCCTCAGCTGTCAGCTGGAAAGCACTGCTCTTCGCCACTGGCGCCTCGGCCGACCTGGTCGGCTGTCTGTGATCCTCAGGGTAGCAGGAGTGGGTGCCATCACCTGTCCTGCCGATGCTAAACTCAGATGCTGTGGTGGTGGTTGCTGTACAATCGTTACTCATATGCCTGGTCCGATCGCACTTAAAGTAGCCAGAACTCCCTGCCTTGCACACCCCATCGTGCAATCTGCCACAGTTGCCACACCGACTATGGCTCTGCTGTCCCCTCGATATGTGATCAGACACCTCGGGCTTTTTGCCCGAACTTGTTGTGCCAGACGTCACCTCTGCCTTCCTCTTTCTCTCCATCTCTAAATCAATCTCTCTCTCACGAGCCCTCGCTATCATATCCTCCAACATTTTGCAGTTGGACCGGCTCGCGAACTGGAGGATATCGCTCCGCAACATCTCATGGTATCGGGCCTTTTTCATTTCCACGCCCGCCGCATACTGCAGAACAAGGAGGGCCCTCTCCATAACCTTGGTGGTAATCTCCGCCACAGTCTTTGTCGTCTGTTGGAGGTCCTGAAACTCCCTAGCAAGCTGCTGCACCTCAATAACAGGTGCAAACTCGGCTTTGAACATGGTCGTAAAATCACCCTAGGTCATAGCATCCAACACAATATCATCTCCAATAGCCCTACCGACCTCCTCCCACCAGTCACGTGCCCTGCCTTTCAGAAGACAGGACGCGAGCCTAACCTTGTCCCCCTCGGGACATCTGTTGGTGCGGAAAGCATTGGCGACGTCTGCCAAAAATCTGGTACTAGCAATCGGGTTTCGCGCCCCCTGGTAATCAGGAGCTCCACATGCTCTGAATTCTTTGAACGTGAGCATGCACGACCCTATCATGGCCGCCACCTTAGTGCGAAACGCACTCAGCCTCTCATCCATGAGCTCTAGAATACCCTCCTTGATCGAACCGAAGATCACAGGAGTTTGCTCAAGTATGCTACGCGTGATCTCTGAGGAGATAAACTCCCTAGTCTGCTCATCCAAGTGCTAAACTCAGGAGCCTGAACCTGATCCCTCCTCGGCACCTGAACTGCCGACTGCTGGTCTCGGGGCTAAAACCACCATTCTGAAAACACATAATGACAAATGTTAGAATACTACTATAACTCGATGGATCACATATATTACAAGTTCCTTGGTCTTGTCTCAGCCTTCCTTGATTCGAGTACAGATCCTCTGATTTCAGTAGTACATGCCCATACTAGCTTCCACATCTATCCATACTTTCCTCAAGAACTGCCTTGACTCCACCAAGTCCCTTCTACTATTGCTGTTCTCTGCTACTCTCATCCTAGGCTTGCCCCAGGGTAATCACCATCCCACTCTCCGCCATCAGCTTCATAAGAAGTTCGTGCTTTCTTCCACTAACTAGCTCGCGTATACTATTACATATTACTCGGACTAGATAATTATTCGAATGAGAGGTCCTACCCTACAATGGTTGGACTCAAACAAGAGCTGCGAAATAGAGCTAGACCTAACCTTCTAAAATTATTTAAGCCTCACAATATGTAATGTAACATATTCATTTACTAGTTAGTGAAAGACAACTAGAACTCCTAAAAGCACAAAGCAAGCAACATTCAGGCATCGAGTACACATAATCAAGCATATACTACTCAGGCTGTCATCCTGACTAATCTGTACTAGCATGCAATTCTCATAAAGCTGAAACACATATAGCAGGCACATAAGGCATCCTTCCTAGATCCTTATTCCTAATCTAGCATGCTATTCTAGATAAGCTGGTAATCATAACATAGCATAAACTTGTATGGGTAATTTAGGAGTACTTACTTGAGCTCAGCTAATTGCATGCACCACACCCTTTTCTCTTTTCAAAGTTCTTTTCCTTCTAAAATTCTTTGCTTTTTCTAAAACTCTTTTCTTTTGAAAAAAAATTGATTTTCCTTTTTGAAAATTTCCATACCAATTCCTTATTTTAGGTTCAGACTCACCCGAAAGTGTGCCCGAACCTTCAAACCAAGGCTCTGATACCAACTTGTAACCTCCCAAAATACAAGCCAAAAATTTTGTTTTCAAAATCATTTAACAAACATAAATATCATCACCGTAGTATAAAATCATAGGACGTGGATCTCAAAATCTCATTAAATCTATCAACATATCATGGACTCATATAAAATATCAGAGTAAACTCCTACGCTAAGAAAAACCATGGTGTGTGCCATGCCATCAGCTTGAGCTCTTCCCTATGCTAGCTGAAGTACCTGAAACCGAAACTAAAAACTGTAAGCACAAAGCTTAGTGAGCTCCCCCGAACTACCATATACCATACAAAGCACATATAACAACTAGTGGGCACTACCCACTGCATCGGGCCTTGCCCGACATCGGACCGAAGTCCAGAATAACTTGGGCCCTGCCCGACATCGAACAGAAGTCTGGGATAGACTGAACATAACATAAACGTAAACATATAACGTATTCATATAAACTGCATCAGGCTTTCCTGGCATCTGACTGAAGTCCAGAACATATAACATTTAACATAAACAGGCATGAATCACAAAGACATCAAGCATAAATAACTACTTCTCGGGCCCCGCCCGGATCGGACCGAAGTCCGAAATAAACTGAACACATAAACTGCACATATAAATTGCATTGGGCTAACCCCGACATCAGGCTTACCCCGATATACTGTAACTATATAAACGGGCCAGCCTTGGTTCCTTAGACCCGTTCCTACTGAAGGGAAAACTCACCTCGTGTGTCTCTCTGCTGATACTCTAGGTAAGAATTCTCTGTCTGCTGCTCCGACGACTCCCCGACTATAATTTCCATAGAGAAACTTAGTCAAAAACTGATAACTAATCCTAGGGCAAAATGACCATTTACCCCCTAGCTAGAGTCAATCATCCTGGTCAAAGTCAACATCCAGTTGACTCGACTCGCCGAGTTGGCCCGCGAACTCGCCGAGTCCTTATTCTTTCTAGGGGTGAGCAAAAACCGAACCGCAAACCAAGAAAACTGAAAAAACCGCATAAACCGAAACCGAAATGAAAACCGATGGTGCGGTTTTTAGTTTTGCAAAAATTGAATATACTCGGTGCGGTGCGGTTTCTAGTCTCGTAAAAACCGCAAAAAACCGAACCGCACCGCATATATATATATATATATATATATATATATATATATATATATATATATTCATAAGAACCAAAAACTTATGACAATTCAAAATTTTATAGATATAAATATCTATGTTATATATCGAATGCTGATTGTATATTTTTAAGCATACATTCAGTGATATTTACAATAACAAATAATGTTTATGGCATTTTTTAACATTTAAATATGAAAAGTACTAGTGATATAGTATCATTTTTGTGAATACATTAATTGATATTATCTTATGTACTTGTGAAACAAATATTATATTAAATTCGTATAATATTCAAGCATTAGAAACATGTTGGATGAGTGGTTATATAATTTGATTTCAAACCAAGAGGTGGTGGTATCGGTTTATCTCCAATAAATGATTAGCACTCATTATCTGAGTTAAAGTAAATCGCTGAGTTACTTGAGTTTTTGTAAAAAGGCAAAACGAAAACCAAAAAAAAAAACTAACAAAAAACAACAAAAAAACCGAACCACAAAAAACCGCAATAAAAAACCGCGAAAACCGAACCGCATAAAACCGAACGGTGTGGTTTCGAAATTTCAAAAAACCGAAGTTGCGGTTTTCGGTTCGGTTTTGGCCAAAAACCGCACCGAACTGCACCATGCTCACCCCTAATTCTTTCCCTTGCCCCTAACCCGACTCTACTCGTCGAGTCTAGCAAGAACTCGACGAGTTTTGCTTCAACTGATATCGGGACAATCTTCAACTGACTCGCCGAGTTCAGCCTTGAACTCGTCGAGTTCATCTTCATCATAAGTGATACTAGTCTGTGACTCGTCGAGTTGTATGAACAACTCTTCGAGTCCGTCTTCATGGGTTGGGAGATTGCCTTGGACTCGCCGAGTACGTTCATGCACTCATCGAGTCCCATGGTTCCCACGTCCATAACTATGTCTATTTCATTGAGTTCTTCATCTGGGCTCATCTAAATACCTTCTAAACTAAATTGGATTCCTTCGAATCATGAACAGTTGGGAAATCAAACCCCCAACTCACCGAGTCCCAAGAACGACTCGCCGAGTCGACTAATGTCTATGTCCAAAACTAGATTTATGTCGTGCAAAAACTCATTCATAAGGTAGATCATGGCTCTTACAGTCGATATAACACGTAAAGTCATGAACTTTACGTCCATGCATGGGACCTTAATCTTAAAGAACCCAAAAATGAGGTCTATAGGATGCATGGGGCTATCATGGCCATAAAGATTGCATCTTTATGAGATGTACTCCTCCCTAGAACCTAGACCTGAGATATGAACCACTTGGGACGTCCCAAACATCAAGGACCAAGGTTTTGAGCCAAAACCCTCTTGATATGGGGACAAATAGATCTAAGAGAAAGAAGACCAAGTTGTAAGCTTGATTACCAGAAAAGATGGCAAATGAGGTGTAGCTTCTGGATATACTCCTTCTCCCTTGGGTTTTCTATCTTCCACTTCTTGCTCTAGCTTCAAAACACACCAAGTAACACTTAACACAACCAATAAAGCTCAACTTCACTTATGGAGGATTAGGGTTTCAGGTGCAATGATCTGGAGGTGATGGAGGCTGGGGAGGAAGCCTCATAAGATGTTTAAATAGGGTGCAATCCCTCCAATTTAGGGTTTCACCCAGGTAGCTCCTACTCGTCGAGTCTGTCTTCCGACTCGTCCATTAGGTCACTTAATCCCCCGACCCGAAGTCGATCCTACTCGACGAGTTGACCCCCCAATTCACCGAGTCCAAGAATAAAATATGGAATTTGACTTGAATTTAAATGTGTACCTGAGACCTGGTGTTACAAGCTATTGAGTAAATACATTAGGTTGCATTCTACGAAAATTAAATGATATTAAATTTATTGATTCGAATCTACTACGCAGCTCTTGTATGAGTCCATCCGTTGTAGGGCAAGATCTTTTAGTTGAATGATTGTTTAATCTTTGCTGCATGTAATTGTCTTCATTAGATAGTAAATTGAAATTCATAGAAGTTTCCTTTGTGGCTAAGTGTAGTTAAGGTAGGGTTCCTAGTCACTTAGGAAAGTGTTAGAACATTCTTATATGGGATGTGGAATCCTAGGAGAGCCTTGAAAGTGTAACATTTACATTTCATTTATTTTTCCTTATTTCCCTTAACATAGAAATCATTATATTTTGGTCCCTGTTCGAGTACATTGGGAGTAAGCTATGAGTATGTTGGGCATACTAGGTCGAAATCATTAAATTTTGGTCCCTGGCTGAGTACGTTGGGAGTATGCTATGAGTATGTAGGGCATACTAGGTCGAAACTTGGTTGCGGAGGAAACCTATGTACGCTGGGCGTGCATAGAGTATACTGGGCATATGTGTCACACCCCAAAACGATGAACGGCGGAAACGTTCTGGGGCGGAGGACGTCATGTACAGTATCACAACAATGAAAAGTAGTAAACAAGCAACAACATCATCCATTGCATTAATAATATAATTTTAATACAAGTGTGTTCTGTCAAATTATGATAAACACTAAAGTATAAATCAAAATGAAAGATGATTCTTGAACGAGCACCATCTTCTCTAAACCTTGCATCGGTACCTGTCTACTATTGACCTGAGAATACAAGTTATTTTGAAAGGGAGTATCAGCCTTAAAGCTGGTGAGATCATAAGTATTTTAGTGTCTTAATTTGTATGTAAGTATTTGTATTTATATGAATTGTAAGTATTTGTATGTATATGAACTGTAAGTATGAAAACGTTTTGAACATCCTAGAAAGCCCTATGCTTCCTACTGAGAGTAGCCTTCTACCAAGGCATCTAGTATCTGTGTGTGTCTCCTATAAGAGTGTGTATTTTCCCAAATCTGACTATGATTAACCAAAAATATAGCTTCTACATTACCGTGCATCGTGTGAATGTTCACGAAGTGAATGTAATGGGAAAATGAAATAAGACTATGGTGTAGTATCAAATAACTACAACCGTACTATCTACCTTTAGCCTATTGTAATATCGTAAGTACTGTAGTATTTGTAATAAGTGACTACTTTTTACTAATATTGCCTTATTTGAGGGATAAGGCATAATGTGATGGCTAGATCCCAGGCTAGACGCTCCCCTGTCAAAGAGATTTTGGGACCCATACACAACCCCTGCATATTTGCAAGCCGTGAACATCCACATTACTATGATCACGTATGCCCAATATAACTTCACAATGTGTTGTGATTCATTGGTATAGTTAGATCCTGAAATCGTTCCATGCTATAGCACCTAGTGATGTCTGTCCTATTATCGTATATTTAAGCGCACTCATGTAAACGTATCTATGTAAACGTACTCATGTATGCGTAATCATCTAAACGTAATCATGTAAATGTAATCATCTAAACGTAATCATGTAAACGTAATCATGTAAACGAAATCATGTAATAGTATAGTAGTGTACTTTAATGTTCTTCGTGTGCTAGATGTAACGTGTGTTCTCTCTCTATCTAGCATGTATAGTAATGTACAGTGTGTACTAGCTGTAATGTATGTTCTCTCTTTATCTAGCATGTATAGACTCATGAATGAACTGACTCGTGGTATGATTCCGTATTCTAGTGAACGTATTAGTATCTTCCTAAACTACCCACATGGTAGCTTACTAGTAATATAACTGGTACGTATGAACATGTAAGTATACCCTTGCTACCCAAGGGTATTGAACTGACTGGAAGAACATTTATGACTATATATGTACACATGATACATAACTAATACTTAAACGACCTTCGGACGGATACCCGGTACCTCACCAGACCACATCCCAATAGGGAATAGGAAATAGAGCGGCTAGCCTTCCTAAGTCCTTTAAACATTTCTTATATAACTATACATACATAGGCATGCAATTGACAATATAAAAGCATAAAACAAGTTTTGTAACACCTTTGAACATGATTACTCTCTAAGAAAAGGTCAACTTGATGTCAACCTATAAAACGAGTCGAAAGTATTTGATTGATAAAATAGCTTAAGTATAAAGAAACATTTGTTTGAAGCACAATTGTAAATGAGTTTGAAATGAAACATACAGTGAATAATGAACAATCGAATAAGGAGTTTTAAACATATAAAACGTTTATGAAAATCTGTTTGGTAAAACAGCTAATGAGTAGTAAATCATTTGAATGCTGCTTATTAATCACATGTGATTGATATAATAACTAGCATGATTCTACTTGTACCCCCATAAAAATATTTAAAAACATTTACAACATTGATTAAGGGGTATGAATTCACCTGTAGTGAGTGGTCCGGATGAACTGAAGATGTAGGACTGCTAGGTGTCAAGTGAAGTCTTGAACACACTCTATGATCCTAGTTAACATATAATATCACATATATGTATCCAATTAGTCTTTAAACAAGTAATAAACAAGTCAAGACACCCTAGGACATGCTAAACACCTTATACAAGTGTTATAAGTCTCAAGGATTGCATCTAAGTGTTGCAGGGAAAGGCTAGTGTGTTTGGGGTTCAAGGAAAACTCCATTAAGGAGTTTACTGTTTTGTGGTCATAAGCAAACGGGTTTACGGTCGTAAGCTCACCCCCTTGGTGACCATTTGTTGTTTGAAGCCTTCTAAGCTAATCCAAGCATTAATACTTCATGTTTAAGCCTTAGGAAGTGTTTTGTTACATCTATACACTCCTAAATGGAGTTTACGGTCTATGGACCATTTCTCCATGAGTTTACTACCGAAAACTTTTATGGACTAAGGTATTTTGATGTTTTCAAGTTCTAAACACTTCAAGGTAATAGCCTATGTTAGATTCTAGGCAAAAGGAAGGAGTGTGGGCCATTTATACCCACTTTGGTCTGTTTACGGTTTTGGGAAATCCCCAAACCGTAAACACATATAAATGAGGGATTTTGGTGGTTATCATGTGCTATACACATCAAGAAAGGATTTTAAGTTGATAACCAAGGCTTAGGATAAGCTAAAGCACACTTTGGCACACTTTAGCACACATTAGCACCTTTATTTGGGGTTCACGGTCCAAGAACTCTGTGGACCATAAACTCCATGATCTTGGTGTTTTTGGGACATTTTCTTAATTGATGTATGATAAGTTAATAAGCTGATCAATACACTAGGTTTGGAGTACTTACTAGTTAGAAGCCTGAAAAGGTGCTAAGGGCCCAAGAACACTAGTGTGTGTTCTTGGTGTTTTAGAAATCTAGTCAAAACACATAAATGGATGGATGAAAAGATGTACAATCACTAATTTAAGTGATATACTAACTTGAAAGAGCTAGAAACACTTACTAGATTGAAGATATTGAACAAAAACTTGGATGATACTTGAGAGAGTTTTGGAGTTTACACTTGAGTTTACAAATGAGAAATGAAGTGTCTTGGGGAGTAAACTCATGCTTAAGCATGAGTTTACGGTTTTTGGGGTAAATTAAGCCCCAAACATAAAAGTTTGACCGTGAACTTCTATGCTACGTGGTATTCGCGGTTTTGAAATTTCAAGACTTGGGTCAGCACATCCTTTCACCCGTTCGTTTAAAGATTAATTATTAAAATAATCAAACGAACTTTAAATTTTCTAAAAACCAATAAAAGTGAACTTGACTTATAATTTGAAATGATTGACTCTAGGGTTTTACTGAATGAAGATTTCGGGTTGTCATATCATCCCCCCGTTAGAAGGAATTTCGTCCCGAAATTAGGATTTAGGTAAGGAAGTAGGCATGAATTATCAAGCCAAGAAGTGGGGATACTTCCTAATCGATCGATTTTCGTGCTCCCAAGTGAAGTCGGGTCCCTGATTGGCATCTCAGCGAAGCTTCACTACAAGGGAAACGACTATGAATCGTTTGCACGACCCTTCGGTCGATGGTCACTATAGGTCTTCCAAGTAGGTGAGGCTCTTATGGGACTCGATCTCTTCGAGTGGGATTTGAAGAGTCTCGTCAGATTGATAGTTTTTACAAGTTCGAGACGTGAAGGGTAGAATGTACATTACCAAGCTCGCGAAGTAGGTCTAGTCTGTGGGATACAGGACCGATTCTGGTAAGAATCTCGGAGGTCCTAACTATCCTGGATTTAGCTTTCCACGCGTTACGAAGCGTATTACGTCATTCCTAGAGTGAGATTTCCAAAAGGATTTTGGCCTCTCACCTGAAATTCCAAGGTTTTCTCCCCCCTTGCTTGTCTTCCCAGTCAAGGGCCACTCCTTTCTGAGTTAAAGTCATAAGAGGTGTCGGTAATTGGCGAGGAGTTCTGAATGGACTATGATAGTAGGTCTGCAAGACCTAGAATTTGGCGAATTTCTGTCGGCGTCTTCGATGTCGACAAATTCTCAAAGGTTTTGATAAATTGAAAGAGTACTCAAGAATTTCCACATCAGTAATAGTGTGTCTTAGAAATTTGACTCTTCAATTCCAAAACTCATGTTTAGAGAACTTCGCGAAGAGTTTCTCCGAGGGAAAT
Organism: Lactuca sativa; assembly: GCF_002870075.4. Taxonomy (NCBI): domain Eukaryota; kingdom Viridiplantae; phylum Streptophyta; class Magnoliopsida; order Asterales; family Asteraceae; genus Lactuca; species Lactuca sativa. Next base: position 130,574,234 of record NC_056627.2, on the reverse strand, counting down.
GTTTCCATGGTTTCCTTCTTACTAATAGAATGGATGAGTAAATCATCTACAAAGAGAATGACGAACTGATCCAAGTAAGAATGGCGTACCCTATTCATTAAACTTATGAATACTATGGGCGTATTGGTCCTATCCGAGGGGTATCACTATGGACTCGAAGTGTCCGCATCGAGTTCGGAGGGTAGTCTTCAGTACATCCTTCCCTAACACTCGAAACTGCTGCTATTCGGATCTCGGTCCATTTTTGAAAGGTAAATCGTTCCTTGCGTTTGCTCAACCGATTCATCTATGCGAGGCAGAGGTAACGATTTCTAATGGAAATCTTGACGGGGTCCTCGATAGCCGAGGTACATATGATGCAATCCATCGACTTCTGGAAGAATAAGACCAAGACCGGAGCTCTCCAGGGTGAGAAGCCTGGTCTTCCAATTCTATTGCTGAGTAGTTCGCTAAGTTGTCCAGACTGTTCTTGTATCTCCATAGGTGTTTAGACTATAGGGCGATCTGGTTACAGGAATCATATTGGGTTCTAAGTTTGTTCACATGACAATGCGATTACTCGTAGTCTTGGGAAGTCTTCGTCCTGAAGTTCATATTAGAATCCCTACGTGGTTCAACAATCACAATCTCGTGTATACGAGTCGTATATAATTATGATTGAAAAGATAGTCGAATAACCGATTCTTCTTTAAGCTCACATCCTATCGAGGAAAAAGAAGTTAAAGTGGAATCATCAATTCTAAACCTGTAGAACCTTAATTATATATCACCCCTATGTATACATTCTTCAGCAACAGATCAACCGTATGGATCTTTGGATTGAACTTGACGTACTGTACGAGTGGTACTTCGTGGATTTCTTCGGAAAGGAAAAGAACTATGAGGTACTCCATGCATGAGTACTTCGGTGTTCTGATATGAAGACTTCGCTGGAAGGCGATTTCCAAGAAAGAGATGTACGTATGAAGCTGGTTTTGTGCGGATCGAATTGAATCTAGTTGTATGATAATGTCGGAATCATAAGGAAAATTAAAGACATTAGATTTGAACATAAGGTGTTACAGACAAAACACAACCGTGAAACCATCAACAGAGTTATAGTACTTTAGACTTACTATAAGACTATTGCTGCGAATAAGGTATACTACAAAAGACAAGTATACACAGCACGAGCATCCCTTTACTGACGGGATCTCGCAAAAGATAAGACTCTAGTTGCACTAGTTTTGGATGGTTTATAAGTCTGTTACAACAAAACGCCTTAATTACATTAACGTCAGTCCGTAGTAGTCTCCCCTGCGGCAGTGATCCTTAGGATTCTGCCGTCTGCACCAGAGTTCTTTGTTATAGGACAATCCTTCTTGAAGTGCCCCATCTCACCGCATTGGTGGCATGACTGGCTAGCACTAGCATTGGTGGTGGGAGTGAGGTGTTTAGCCAGAGTTACGTGGACACGAGTGCCTTCCTCATTACTCCACTTTGGAAATTGCCTCCCAAAGAGTTCTGTAGGAGTGTCCACTTGCTGTTGTGGCATGGCAAGTCTTTGGGATCTCTTGCGCTCCTTTTGGGCTTGGCGCTTTCGTTTATTCCTCTCAATTTTTCGGCTTTGTAGGTCCGTGACTGTTGTCATTTGTTGGTTACCCGGTTTGGTACTGCAATCGGAACTCTCGACTCCTTTGTCAGTCTTGCTTGTGTTGCCGGAGTTGATGTGTGTAAGGAAAGTTGTCACAGCAGCTGCTACTACTGCTTGTAACGTAGTGGCGGCGATATGGAGGATAGGGGTTTCGTTGCTCGGCTGATTGTTTCCGGATGACGACATGATTATGTAACACGAAAGATAAGGATTTTGTGAGCGATTCTAGTTGACCCTAGATGTACTTCGATTGTTCAAGTAAAGAGTAAGAGTATGTTCTCGAAAGTTTGACCTACATCCCTATGATGCAGTCCTTGTACAGATTGGAAGTATGTTCGCGAAGGTTTGATCTACATCCCCATGATGCAGTCCTAGTACTGAGTGGAAGTGTGTTCATGAAAGGTTGACCTACATCCCTAGGATGCAGTCCTAGCAATGAGTGGAAGTAAGTTCGTAGAATGGTCTCAAGACACTTGTCGTTCAAGCCGAGGTATCGTTGGTTGGTGAATAACATGATCCAACCACTAAAAGAGACTTGGAAATGTCTCCGGAGCTAAATTGCTATAGTCCAATGTCTTGACTAAAGCATCTTTCAGATATACTCAAATGAAAGTATGATGAGAGTATTTGAATAAAGAATGACACAAAAGTTAGCCGACTGTCAATATCTTTGATATTCATGACGTAAAAGTTCGGGAAAATGACCTTGTAACAGGTCATACATCATATCCAGAGTAGATAGTCCTTGACAACATAAAGGCCTAACTAAAGTACTTACAGTACAAGATAGTTTCATAGAAAATGCCACATCAGGCATAGACAGAAAACGATTCCTTTTAACAAGGAAAAATAAAGTAAGGCATCTACTATTGGCGACGGTCATCCCTCTAGTGAACTCTCAGTTCAGCCAGTTGGCGTTCCACATCAAGTAGGTGTCTTTCGTACACCCTCTGGCGTACTCGGAGTTCTGTGACTTCGGCTTGTGATTCAGCCAGTGCTTGAAGCAGGGCTTCATGGTCTCTCTCAGATCTCTCACGACCATCTTCTAGGCGAATGGTGCGAAGGGTATGCATTCTCGCATTGGTGACAACTTCTGTGATCTGATGTAGGGCTGTCCTGCCTTGAATCTCATTTCGAGCCACTCTGCGGACCAGGATTGGCAAGATTCTGTCTGCTGAGCCCCCATTGCTCAGGTCATAAAAGCTTCGGTCACCATTAAATGGCATGGGCTGATCTTGTCCTTGGCTCCATGTTTCCAAGCATTCCACCCCCGGAGACTTAGGGCCTTGAAAAGTCGGACGAGGGTTAGGATTTGGAATGGGAGTTGTATGGGGTAGGCTCTCAACCTCGGGTTCGAAGTTAGCATCATCCGAAAGGTCTTCACCATGGTGATCATTCAAAGGGATAGGATGATCATTCTCTGGTTCTTCTCCAAACCATCCAACAATGACTTCGTTCGAAAGGTACTGGTTGCCGTGGGGATGGAGTCCAGCCATGTTATCTACGCAAGAATTGGGGTAAGAAAATTATTATTAGACGGAATATCTAGATAATTATTTAGAAAATATTCATTAGTTACAACACTATTTGTGAAGTGCATACCAGTTATATGTAATCGAAACAGGATAGGCCTTCGAATAAGTGACCTTAACTCCATATTCACAAAGAATAGGGGTAAAGCAAAATTTTCACAGATTCTAAGTCTATAACATCCTAGTTACATATAACTTTAGTGTATCCACTTGGCAACTATCAACTTAGTAATGAAGATCCTTTTTAGTTCTCAAGTATAAAGTACCTATAGTAACACCAAATACCCCTATAGTATTTTAGGTTTATGTTCTATTGTTCTCATTGTGGTATTGTTGGTAAGATTTAAGACTTGTTGCAACCTCACAACTACACTTAGGCACATGCTAGTCAACCCTCGGAGAATATAGTTGATCAGGCTATATCTTCCCAGTTTTGACTATATGTCTCTAAGTCCACCTGTGTTGCCCAACAATCGTAATTCTTTTGTACTGTCCTAGTGACACTGATTTTAGTATGAATGCAGGCACGTATACTTAATTAAATATTTTATTATTTAACGTATAAACTGTTGGTCAAAGTATTTTAATCCTATTGTATTTATAGTCTGTATATCTTTTATGGGTTGATATACTTAATTCACTATAAACAATGCTTTGATACCAATCTGTCACACCCCAAAACCATGAACGGTGGAAACGTTCTGGGGCGGAGGACGTCATGTACAGTATCACAACAATGAAAAGTAGTAAACAAGCAACAACATCATCCATTGCATTAATAATATAATTTTAATACAAGTGTGTTCTGTCAAATTATGATAAACACTAAAGTATAAATCAAAATGAAAGATAAGTCTTGAACGAGCACCATCTTCTCTAAACCTTGCATCGGTACCTGTCTACTGTTGACCTGAGAACACAAGCTATTTTGAAAGGGAGTATCAGCTTTAAAGCTGGTGAGATCATAAGTATTTTAGTGTCTTAATTTGTATGTAAGTATTTGTATGTATATGAACTTTAAGTATTTGTATGTATATGAACTGTAAGTATTTGTATGTATATGAACTGTAAGTATGAAAACGTTTTAAACATCCTAGAAAGCCCTATGCTTCCTACTGAGAGTAGCCTTCTACCAAGGCATCTAGTATCTGTGTGTGTCTCCTGTAAGAGTGTGTATTTTCCCAAATCTAACTATCATTAACCAAAAATATAGCTTCTACATTACCGTGCATCGTGTGAATGTTCACGAAGTGAATGTAATGGGAAAATGAAATAGTACTATGGTGTAGTATCAAATAACTCCAACCGTACTATCTACCTTTATCCTATTGTAATATCGTAATTACTGTAGTATTTGTAATAAGTGACTACTTTTTTACTAATATTGCCTTATTTGAGGGATAAGGCATAATGTGATGGCTAGATCCCAGGCTAGACGCTCCCCTGTCAAAGAGATTTTGGGACCCATACACGACCCCTGCATATTTGCAAGCCGTGAACCTCCACATTACTATGATCACGTATGCCCAATATAACTTCACAATGTGTTGTGATTCATTGGTATAGTTAGATCCTGAAATCGTTCCATGCTATAGCACCTAGTGATGTCTGTCCTATTATCATATATTTAAGCGCACTCATGTAAACGTATCTATGTAAACATACTCATGTATGCGTAATCATCTAAACGTAATCATGTAAATGTAATCATCTAAACGTAATCATGTAAACGTAATCATGTAAACGAAATCATGTAATAGTATAGTAGTGTACTTTAATGTTCTTCGTGTGCTAGATGTAACGTGTGTTCTCTCTCTATCTAGCATGTATAGTAATGTACTGTGTGTACTAGCTGTAATGTGTGTTCTCTCTCTATCTAGCATGTATAGACTCATGAATGAACTGACTCGTGGTATGATTCCATATTCTAGTGAACGTATTAGTATCTTCCTAAACTACCCACATGGTAGCTTACTAGTAATATAACTGGTACGTATGAACATGTAAGTATACCCTTGCTACCCAAGGGTAATGAACTGACTGGAAGAACCTTTATGACTATATAAGTACACATGATACATAACTAATATTTAAACGACCTTCGGACGGATACCCAGTACCTCACCAGACCACATCCCAATAGGGAATAGGAAATAGAGCGACTAGCCTTCCTAAGTCCTTTAAACATTTCTTATATAACTATACATACATAGGCATGCAATTGACAATATAAAAGCATAAAACAAGTTTTGTAACACCTTTGAACATGATTACTATCTAAGAAAAGGTAGACTTGATGTCAACCTATAAAACGGGTTGAAAGTATTTGTTTGATAAAACAGCTAAAGCATAAAGAAACATTTGTTTGAAACACAATTGTAAATGAGTTTGAAATGAAACATACAGCGAATAATAAACAATCTAATAAGGAGTTTTAAACATATAAAACGTTTATGAAAATCTGTTTGGTAAAACAGCTAATGAGTAATAAATCATCTGAATGCTGCTTATTAATCACATGTGATTGATATAATAACTAGCATGATTCTACTTGTACCCCGCATAAAAATATTTAAAAACATTTACAACATTGATTAAGGGGTATGAACTCACCTATAGTGAGTGGTCCGGATGAACTGAAGATGTAGGACTGCTAGGTGTCAAGTGAAGTCTTGAACACACTCTATGATCCTAGTTAACATATAATATCACATATATGTATCCAATTAGTCTTTAAACAAGTCAAGACACCCTAGGACATGCTAAACACCTTATACAAGTGTTATAAGTCTCAAGGATTGCATCTAAGTGTTATAGGGAACGGCTAGTGAGTTTGGGGTTCAAGGAAAACTCCATTAAGGAGTTTACGGTTTTGTGGTCATAAACAAAATGGTTTATGGTCGTAAGCTCACCCCTTTGGTGACCATTTGTTTTTTGAAGCCTTCTAAGCTAATCCAAGCATTCCTACTTCATGTTTAAGCCTTAGGAAGTGTTTTGTGACATCTATACACTCCTAAATGGAGTTTACGGTCTATGAAGCATTTCTCAATGAGTTTACTACCGTAAACTCTTATGGACAAAGGTATTTTGATGTTTTCAAGTTTAAACACTTCAAGGTAATAGGCTAGGTTAGATTCAAGGCAAAAGGAAGGAGTATGGGCCATTTATACCCACTTTGGGGTGTTTACGGTTTTGGGAGATCCCCAAACCATAAACACATATAAATGAGGGATTTTGGTGGTTATCATGTGCTATACACATCAAGAAAGGATTCTAAATTGATACCCAAGGCTTAGGATAAGCTAAAGCACACTTTGGCACACTTTAGCACACATTAGCACCTTTATTTGGGGTTCACGGTCCAAGAACTCGTTGGACCATAAACTCCATGATCTTGGTGTTTTTGGGACATTTTCTTGATGTATGATAAGTTAATAAGCTGATCAATACACTAGGGTTCGAGTGCTTACTAGTTAGAAGCTTGAAAAGGTGCTAAGGGCCTAAGAACACTAGTGTGTGTTCTTGGTGTTTTGGAAATCTAGTCAAAACACATAAATGGATGGATGAAAAGATGTACAATCACTAGTTTAAGTGATATACTAACTTGAAAGAGCTAGAAACACTTACTAGACTGAAGATATTGAACAAAAACTTGGATGATACTTGAGAGAGTTTTCGAGTTTACTCTTGACTTTACAAATGAGAAATGAAGTGTCTTGGGGTGTAAAGTCATGCTTAAGCATGAGTTTACGGTTTTTGGGTTAAATTAAGCCCCAAACATAAAAGTTTGGCCGTGAACTTCTAAGCTACGTGGTAGTTGCGGTTTTGAAATTTCAAGACTCGAGTCGGCACATCCTTTCACCCGTTCGTTTAAAGATTAATTAATAAAATAGTCAAACGAACTTTAAATTTTCTAAAAACCAATAAAAGTGAACTTGACTTATAATTTGAGATTGAATCTAGGGTTTTACCGAATGAAGATTTCGGGTTGTCACATCATCCCCCCGTTAGAAGGAATTTCATCCCGAAATTAGGATTTAGGTAAGGAAGTAGACATGAATTATCAAGCCAAGAAGTGGGGATACTTCCTAATCGATCGATTTTCGTGCTCCCAAGTGAATTCGGGTCCCTGGTTGGCATCTCAGCGAAGCTTCACTAAAAGGGAAACGACTATGAATCGTTTGCACGACCCTTCGGTCGATGGTAACTATAGTTCTTCCAAGTAGGTGAGGCTCTTGTGGGACTCGATCTCTTCGAGTGGGATTTCAAGAGTCTCGTCAGATCGATACTTTTTACAAGTTCGATATGTGAAGGGTAGAATGTACGTTACCAAGCTCGCGGAGTAGGTCTAGTCTGTGGGATACAGGACCGATTCCGGTAAGAATCTCGGAGGTCCTGACTATCCTGGATTTAGCTTTCCACATGTTACGAAGCGTAATACGTCATTCCTAGAGTGAGATTTCCAAAAGGATTTGGCCTCTCACTTGAAATTCCAAGGTTTTCTTCCTCTTGCTTGTCTTCCCTGTCAAGGGCCACTCCCTTCTGAGTCAAAGTCATAAGAGGTGTCGGTAATTTGTGAGGAGTTCTGAATGGACTACGACAGTAGGTTTGCAAGACCTAGAATTTGGTGAATTTCTGTTGGCGTCTTCGATGTCGACAAATTCTCAGCGGTTTTTGATGTCGACCTAGAATTTGGCGAATTTGGCGAATGAAGATTTCGGGGTGTCACAATATGGTCGTCTGAGACAAACCCAAAATTTTAGAGTTTATGCTTTATTTAAACATCTTAAGGTGCCTTAGGAGCTTCTTATTACCAGCCTGCACCTCTCCAAATTCTGATAACAAAACCCTAATTGCTTTTTGAGTGTTTTGAGCTTGGAAGTGATCTTTATGAAGGTTTTTAGTGATCTTGAAGGAAGAAGAGCTCTTGGAAGTTGCATTGGAGTGGTTGAAGCTTGTGGATCCAGAATCATCACTAACATGGAAAGATTTTGGAGGTATCAAACTCTTAACTTGATGATTTAGTTTGATAGATCTACTTAGGGCTTGTTTTTCGTGCTTTTATTGTCCTTTAAGTCATGTATGAGTGTATGGGCTACTCCAGAAGCTAACGATGGTAGATCTTATCATTTTTTAGGACCCTTGTGCATAAAAATGCAATTTTGATGTGTTATATGAAAGATCTATAATGCTCAAGAATCATATTAAAATGATATTACTAATTAACATATGATACTAATGGGTCACACTAACAACAACTTAATGTAATTGATTATTTATTAGAAATCCATTTTAATAAATATTCAATAAACTCTTATAATTAAATTGGATTTTTTTTTTGGAAATAATAATTTTCATTAGCAAGTAACATTATATATAATTCATATAGTATGAATTAATAAGTCATGCACACCATTTTGAACTAGATAAATTGTTTTGTCTTTTATCAAAAAGTTAAAGTTTATATTTTATAAACTTGGTTTATAAAATATAAATCTTTTGTCTTCTTCCTTTATAAAATAAGAGTCAAAAGATAAGAATATGGCTTTCATGTTAATTTATTCAAAAGTAATAGGTATGGCGGAAAGCATAGGGGACAAGCTTGTCTAAATGGATTAATGGTTAATGACCTTTGGATTAAGTCTTAACTTTAATTAGCTTAGAGGCTTTCATGTTGTGTTGTAACAACCGTTATTTCAAACCTATGTAATAATGTAGGTCAATTTGTAGTTCTTTTAAAATAATAAAGAGAAATTTGAGTATACTGTGTATATTTACATAATTGACCCTAAAAAATAAAGTATTAAACAATCTTCATTGGGATGAACAAAGTGATAGAGATTGTAATGAGGTTTCCAAAAATATAAAGAACACTAAAATCCGAGTTATAACGAAGAAGTTATGACCAATCGAAAATGCACGACAAAACCGGCAAAACACTATTCAGTGTAAAAAGTGAATTTTAAATAAAAGGCTTTTTAGCCAAAACAATCTAAATGAAAGTTGTAGATTATGTTAAACTGAGAAATTTCATAAAAAAAACGCCAAAATCTGACTTCGTATGAGGAAATTATGATTTTTCTAAGTTTCAATATAGCAGCGTACAACTAAAAACTCGAAATAAAGATCGAGTGATTTTTAGCCGACACAACCTAAACGATAATTGAAGGTCTCATCAATAGTAGTAGAACGGTAAAAATACAGACATAAGCGGACGTTAGATGAAGAAGTTATGAATTTTTAACGGATTTTCCTTTCCCGATCTGTTAAAAATAATAATATTCACAGTAAATCAAAATTAGCAGACGAAGTCTAAACGAAAGTCGTAGAGTATAATTTTACCTACGTGTGCATATAAAGAACGTCAAAAACAGAGTTCGTATGTGAAAGTTATGAATTTTAGAAGTTTTTAGCTCAAAACCGAGAAATAAATGAGAACCGGATAATTTCGCATGAACAGTACCCGGTACGTCATCTCGCATCAGCAACTTCTCCATGTCCTCATCGTGGCACCTTCTGATTGGACCAAAGTCGTGATCCAGTAGCCAGCCAACACCCCTCGCACGAACAATAGCCGCCTCAAATGGATCCGACGCGTGCAACTCTCCGATTCGACCGAAGTCTCAGCTAATCCCCTTCCAGCGCGCCTCGCACATGTGTCGCGCTTCCGAGCCTCGCACGCTGCTGCTTTCGACTTCGCACGTGGCATTCGCTACTGATGCCGCATGTCTGGTGACTCCCCTTCGGACCGAACCCTCGCAGGCTATATAAGGGCTGCGAGATTTCTCGGATTTAAACCATTTCTTTCACCATTTTTCATCCTTTTTCACCCCTTTCACTTCCATAATCTTACAAACAACCCCCAAATCCCTAATATCATATCTCAAACCCTAAGCAAGCCTCGAAGCCCCGAGAATCCTGAGAAAAACAACTTTCTCTAGTCGAAACTCTACCCGATTAAAGCCGGTTTTTCACCAAATAATCTCCTTTCCAGAAAACGAAATGCTATCCAAATCACCACTTATCAAGTGAGTTCATACCCCTGCAGTTTCATAATTTTTACTATTTTAAGGGGGGGGGGGGGGGGGGGGGGAATACAAGTATAACACAAGAACTTTGTTTTACAAATAAAAAATTCCAAATCATGATAAAACGACATTAATTCATCAAAAATACTTCAAATATTAAACTCTTTTATAAACATATATTTTTCCCCAAAATTCATGTTTGTATATTTATATTAATTTAAATAAGATTTAAAAGGCTTAGGACTAATAACTCATTCTATGTTCTTTTCCTTATTTGGATGTTGATTTATAGTAATGGTTATTTGTCTAAATGTCGTTTAAATTTTACTTATATATAAAGTTGTATATGTATATAAATATAAAAGTTATTTCATCAGTTTAATTACCCTTTGTAACATGTTGAGCAAGGAGTTACATGCAAAAATAGTTAAATACCAGTTCAGAAAGTACATATAAATTATAATAGGTATAATTTATGATACATAGAACAATAATTCATGATTCAAGTATACAAGAATACACCGTTTTACAAGAAAAAAAGGTTTGATTCAAAACAAATCAAGGGTTTACAGTTTTCAAATACGTGTTAAGAATACTAAGTCATGGATATACAATCAATCATTTATTTCAGAATAATTAGGTTTTCATTATACATGTAACGTTTATATGCTTTTTATGAGACATTTAATTCAGGTTGTTTAAATTCATTTAAACAACCTAGTTAAAGTCCTAATATTATAACCAGAGTCTCCAGTCAGGGGATCGAAACAAGTTGTATCTAGATCTATATTGGGATTGACAACCCCGCACTCAGGCTGCTAGCTACAATCAGGCATACACACCAATGAGTGACAATTGTTATCAACAGTTTAAACGCCTATAAAGCATTTGTATCAGGCCATCCAGTCATAGTATGGTTATAATAACTCATTAAAAACGTATTGACAATACGTTAGTGTATAAACAACTAAACGTAAGTACATCTTCAAAGTACGAATTTACAAAATACAAATTACAATAGTATATTACAGTTTTGAATAACAGGTGGTGAAAGCAGGCACACTCTCAGTTACAAGTTTTACATAAAGGAATACAAGTACAGAACATTGGTTTACAAATGGAACGGTTTTATGGGAATAAAACTACTTTTCATACACAACAGAAAATATAGGATTTTCTGGAACAGTTTACATATTTAAGATACAGAGACTATTGGATTAGTGTCTAAGTCCATAACTATTTTGGTATGTACTTGACCCGATGGTGCATGGTCCTTTTGGGTTGCCTTCACCAAAGCAACTTGATAGGATGAATTATAGAGAGAAAGGATTAAATATGATTTATTAATATATTATGAGAATAATATATTAAAGGAGAAATAATATTGTTTAATTAATATTAGTCAAGAATTAATTAGTAATTAGTTTTGTGACTAAAAGAGATTAATTAAACTTAAGGGACTGGAATTGTAAATATAAGATAATTGAAATTTGGGCCATGGATTGCCTTATATTAAGGAGTGGACGAATTCTATGGGGAAACCCATGAAGAAATCGTCCAAGGCCTTAAGGAAAGGGATCCATGGGTTGCTTAGGGCTTAAGCATCCAAATTAGGGTTTTCTTGTTAGATAACCCTAATAGCCTCCTATATATATAGATCCCTTATGACCCAAAAACGTGGCAAAGACTTATTCTAGGGTTTCACACGTTTTAGGGCAGCCTCCTTCCTCTCTCCTTCTCATCCTCTTGCTCTTGGTGTTTGTGAACCATTAGAGGAGTGACATTTGTGACTCTAAGCTTTCTAAAGTCAATACAAGGAGGAATTGGGATTGTTATTGCTACATAACAATCAAGGTAATATATTAAACCCATTCTTGTGTTAATATGATTACTTGTATGCTAGAATTAGGGTTTATAGTTTTGGATAACTTGCATGTACAATAGAGAAACCTAGAACCAAGCATTATGGTTTGTATGAGCACATAGGATGTTCTTAGGACCAAAACCCATCAGTGGTATCAGAGCCTAGATTGGTTTCTATTGTATTGATGCTTTGTATATTGAAAAAAAATCGATTTTTGCGTTTCTGGGGGCTGAACTCGCTGAGTCCTTATATGAAATTGCCGAGTCCATGCCTGACTCGACGAGTCGGCTGGTGAGAGCGAGGGAAAACCGGGATTTCTTGCTGTTTTTGCTTGAGGAGACTTGCCTTATCATATTAGATCAATATAAATCCGATTTTTTGATATATATGACTATATTCTTGATCTAATTGAAGATATTTATCAATTAATAAAATATTTGTTTCCTTATGTGATAATTGATTAATTATTTTGATTAAATTGGTAAATTGTTTTGCAAGAAATCATTAAATAAATCAAATATGGATAATTATGTGATTAATTGTTAATTTAGATTATTTGTTATTTGATCCTTGTGTTATGAAATGTTTCATATTTTTCCCTTTAGGTTTTATAGTTTAAATTTGACCTCAAAAGTTTTGTTGTTTTGAAATTTAAATAGTTGAAACCCTATTGTTTTGAAAAAGGTTTCAAAACTTGCCCTCAAGTTTTGGGATTTAAATTTTGATTAATAGTTTAATTTTGATGTATATTTAAATTCTAAACCCTAATGTTTTGAAATGTTTCAAAACTTGCCCTCAAGTTTTGGAATTTAAAAGTTGATTAAAAGTTTAATTAGGTATGTGAAATTCTAAAACCCTAGTATTGTTTTGAAAAGTTCAAATCACACCCTTATGGTTTTATTAATTAATTAAGGTGTATAATTAAAAGAGGTTTAATAAATCCATAAAAGTTTAGGTTTAAAATTTAATTGAATTAAAAGTATAATTATTAAATTTGACCACCTAGTATTTTAAAAGTTGTAAAATACACCCTATACTATATATAACATTAAAAGTCTAACATTATATATATGTATGAGTAAAAGTCAGTCTTACCGTTAGTAGGTCTCATTCACGAAGCTGGTCTATAAGGGGTGTTTAAGGAAATTGCCTATAAAATGGCCATTGAATGGGTATCCACTCTTACCCACAGCGTTCTTGACTAGTGGAGGGTCGTTAGCCGAACGGGTAGGATAGGACGAAACCTTCCATTATAACTATAATGAATTACAAAAGTAACTAATTTTTTTTCCCAATCTTAGTTACATAGGCTAAAGTGAATTGATGCAATTCCATGAAATTACACTTTGTGCCCTTGCGAAGACGTTAGTGGAGTGTGTGTGGTTTATCGGCACACTAAATGGTTCTAAGCAAAGGTAGCAAAGGGTGACTCAATGTTTGTCATAGTTCGGTGGAGCGTGTGTGGTTTACCGGCACATCGAATAGGTGACTGTAACATGTGGGGGCACCATGTAGTTTGCATGGTTATTCACACCCGCTTTGTGATCCTTGGCATCCCAGTCACAAACAAGAGGGGCATATCGAGATTTAAACATGCCATTGAAATGTTCAATGAATCTCATAGGATCTAGGAGTTTTCATAGATTTAAAACTTAAATTTTTTTTTTTCGTTTTTCATGGTGGAAATTAGTGAATCGTCATTCACTTACCTTCAAATGTTCTGCAATTTGGGTTACGGTATCCCTCTCCCGAGTTGTAGAATATTGTTTTGGGTCCTAGCCTTAGTATCTCATTTGGGTGATTTTCTAAGGACTCAATCAATCAACTAACTTGAATTCGTTTTCTTCCGTTTTGTAGATGTCAAAGTTCGACAACTATGGTCTTCCCAAATCCTGTGGAACAAGCATTCCACGTGAAGATGGTATTCGACGATTCGATCGAGGAACAAGAAATCATGCTTCACTTCCTCCACCTCCTCTAATTGTTCTCCCTAACCCACAAGTTCGAAGGCTTGAAAAGTTCAAACTCACTCAAGCCCTTTTGGAAAGTAAACATAAAGAAGGAAAGTCGGTGTGTGCACACGTCCTAGGGATGAAGTCACACGTTGATAGGTTAAGAATGTTGGGATCCGTTGTCTGTGAGGAAATGGCTATTGATTGAGTTCTTCAGTCACTTTCTGACTCATATAGTGAGTTCGTAAAAGAGTACTATATGATGAACCGCGACGTGACCCTTATAGATCTCACATATATGCTTATTGTTGCTAAATCAGCAATGGTTTGGCGCAATAGAAAAGCAAAGTTGATTGGTGAATCTGCCTTCAAGACCTCTATGGATATAGAAAATGGCAATGAAAGACATGCTATGATTGAAAAGTTTGATCATAAGAGAAAGGCAATGTCTGAAGTAGTTCCATGTCATGTTCCAAAAGCGTCAATTTGCTTTTATTGCCAAGAGAAAAAGGCATTGGAGACGAAGCTGCCCCATTTACCTAAGAGATCTAAGAGATGCGAGAGTCGAAACGTATGGATCCAATATAGGTAAAATCCATTAACTAACTCTTTTAAGCTTCTATTCTAGATTCTCAATACATAATGTGACAAGACTACAATTGATGTTTTGTAGGATCGAAGAAAAGAAAGGAAGTTTAAGGGAAGAAGTGAGCAGAATCTAACCGTGAAGGAATGGATTTCGATCGCATTTCTCGAAGATTAGATTCTTGAGCTACTAATTAGAGTTAGAATAATATTACTAAGAAAGATGTATTAGCATAGTTTTTCAATGAATTGCATTGTAAGGACAAATTTTTTTCCGCAATAAAATAAATTTTGATTTTATATTATTTATTTATCCTTGCAATGGCATGCATGAAAATTGATGTTTGAAGGTTTCTAATATTAGCAATAATGGATTTGATTCTTAATTATGTTGTTTGTTGAAATGTCGAGAATTTACCAAATAGGGAGAGTTTCTCATCGCCCAAGTTTCAATTGAACAGAAACTTGGAATCACGCAACTTGGTTGCACGATGAATGAGAAATTTCATATTCGGAAATTAGACTAATTCATTGACAAAGTGTCAAGTGAAGGACTAGGAGATCGAATACACAAAGTTGCGTGTTGATCAAATCCACCATAAGAGTAACAAAGATATTCGTCATGATTTACTAAAGGTTTAGTTAATATGATTATACTTATAAGATTAAGTGTAATTCTGAATTGATTAAAAAAGGTTTAAATCAATAGCAAAACGAATAATAAGAATCAAGTAGGCAGAAAGATAAAAGTTTCTCCATTCTAAGAAGAAGGGAGAGTAGCTTTTATGCTTTATGATAGGTCTTAATGATTAAGAACCATATCTCAATAATCCTCTAAGAGAGTCTTAGTACAATTACATGTCTAAGAAGAGGATTCAAGAATTGAAGAAATGGTTAAATCAAGAAGTCAATCATACTTCGTTCCAATACAAGTCTTAGAGTTAAGATTGTGACATTGAGTGATAAGTATTAAGAAGGTTTATAACATTCATCAAATGTGGAAAGTTGTGATGTCTTGGATAAGACAAAGACCAACTAGGACCAATTTATGAAATGTTTTGATAAAAGCTACACTAACTCTTGAATATTTGTTTGTCAAGAAATTCTTATTGACAAGAGAATCTTATATGTCAAGGAGTCAGTGGGAGTCTTAATGGTCTTGAAAGGTCTCAAGAAAAAATCAAATAAACCTTATCGATCATCACTAGCACACGAGTTGAAGTTTACAACCTATCGTGTTGACATTATTTTGTTTCTGTGCCGTTCCAATTAAGTTAATTATGCATGTGAGTTCTATGAGTTCTCATTTGAATGCATAAAAGGAAAGCACCTTAATCAATGAATGGTACATTGATAGGAAAGGGTGAGCTGGTTAACTACTTGGAAGACATGGTGGGCAGCTGTGCTACCATAAGGCAAGAAATCAAGATTAAGAAAGTTCGGTCCATATGAGTTTGAATTTGTCGTAAACTTTGGTTTTAACAAATTCACATGGATAGGAACACATACACCTTTTAAATCTAAGTGTCATAAGATTTCCTCCTTCATTAAAATGATTGTGAAGAAATGCTTTCACTAAGAAAGATTTTAAGAAGATAGTGATTGTAAAATTGCATTCTCGAATTCGATTATGGTTACGATATCCCTTTTAATAATTTGAATTGTGAGGTTTGGCAATTAGTCTTAGTTGTTTAGACACACATATGAACTATCTAAGGCAAAGGTGTATAAGTTCAAGAAGCCTTGATAAAAGATTATCAAAGCACTAAGTATTAGAAACATGAACTTAAGAAATTCAATAAGCATTGTTTTTCTGAAAAGTTAAACTGTTTCTGATTACATGTCAAAGCTAGTGGGAGCATAAGTGTTATATTTATAATAATCATCATGATAGTGGGAGCACAAATGTTATGATTGTATGATTATTAAGGAATGTATTGCAAGTTGGCAATATTAATTATAGAAAACAAGATTCATTCTTTGCAAAGTTGTAAGGATGGAATAGTTGTTTTGCTATAATTAAGGGAGATAATATTATGCTTCATTTCAAATCTAATGGCTTAGGTTGTGGAATGTTAATAAATATAGTCAAAGGTATATAGTGTGTTCTTAAAATTTTGATTATGATTACGGCATTCCTCTTCACAATTTGAATTTTGAGAACATAGCAAATGAAATATTATGGCGGAAGATTGATAAAGTATCAAATCTTTATGTAAGACATTATGCATTGTGTCCCATACGCTTCGGGTATAGGATCGATTGCAAATGCTATAATATTTGACCATTCTAAAATTTTCCAAATGTATAGCGCATTTAGAGGGAAAAAGGACAAGAATTGGTTTTGACTAAAATAATTAAACAACTATCAAAGGACAATCCAAAGTTCGCCGAGGATTGGTCGCTTGTGAGTAGTTGGAAGTATAGTATTGGAAAATATGGAAATGTTTCCATATCGACATTATTATGAATAGATAAGATTCTATTAAGAATGAGTTGTCATATGGAAAATATGGAAACGTGTCCATATTGGGAATTGAATATTGAGAATCTATCTCTAGATTAGAAACTTTTATGCAAAAGGATGTTCAAAGGAATGTACTTTGAGTGAGAGACATCATATCTAAGGAATTGTACTATAACAATCTCCGATAGAGGTTTTTGTAATATCATTGGCAATAGTCTTTGTGACTTTGGTACAGTGACATTACGAAAGGATCATTGCATAAAATGTTATAATCTAATATAATCTATAAGTGGCAAGAATTTGATATTCTTTTATTTCTGGAAAGGAATTAGGAGTTGTGAAATGAGAATGATTGGAAATGTGTTCAATTTGATCTATTTCACAAAGTAAGAACCATAGGTAAACATTGTGTGCATACTAAGAGCATGTGACAAGTGTAATAATTCAAGTAAGAAGTTGATTACCCGAAACGACAAATAATGAGTAATCGATATGGTGATAAATAAAAGGTGTTTTATTTATGGTCAAAGGGTTGAGGCCATGGTATTCGTATTATTCTTGTGTTTCACTTTGCATGTTTTGACTTCCTGAATAATTTAATTGGTTAAGAACAGTCAAATTATTCGAACGGGCCACAGTCGTTCATATGTTGGAAGTAAGTATGAATGAAGACTGTCATGAATTGGTGTGTGAATGTCTAAAAGAGTATTAGACATAAGCAAATGTTTGCTGCAACGTTCATGAGTGCTTATGAATATGATTTGAGCATTGGATTATACCCACGCTCACTTGGATCACTCCATGAATTGTATCCCGAGTGATTGGTGAGACGATAATATCTTATATTCTTGAAACCGAGATGTGTGAGTTGTATCTTGCAAATCGGTTGCACATTGATAATATGTAAACGCACCAGTAACTTGGTGTTATAAAACATATTGTTGTATGTGATTCGGTGAGTGAGTGCAAGCGAGCATTGAATCAAAGTTTATCCGTTCCTTTTATCCAAAGTAGGATAAAAGCGATATCTTTGGGCCCCTCGATGATTTAGTGATGACAAACGTAAATGCTCGGCCGGGCTAGGGCTAATTTGATTTGTTCAATTAGTCAGTCCTCATAAATCGGAAGTCGAGAAAAAGTACAAAGAGAATGATTTGAAATCATGTCTTATACGATATCTAGAATGGAGGAATATATGATCCCTTATCTAAAGGACACGCGTATCTGATAGGATCAGAGTTGACAGCGGCTTTGGAAAGCTACGATTGCAGATCAGGATCTGAAGTCATACGCATAATAGTTATTAGAATTATCCAAGTGGGAGACTGTTGGATTAGTTTCTAAGTCCATAACTATTTTCATATGTACTTGACCCAATGGTGCATGGTCCTTTTGGGTTGCCTTCACCAAAGCAACTTGATAGGATGAATTATGGAGAGAAAGGATTAAATATGATTTATTAATATATTATGAGAATAATATATTAAAGGAAAAATCATATTGTTTAATTAATATTAGTCAAGAATTAATTAGTAATTAGTTTTGTGACTAAAAGAGATTAATTAAACTTAAGGGACTGGAATTGTAATTATAAGATAATTGCAATTTGGGCCATGGATTGCCTTATATTAAGGAGTGGACGAATTCTATGGGGAAACCCATGAAGAAATCGTCCAAGGCCTTAAGGAAAGGGATCCATGGGTTGCTTAGGGCTTAAGCATCCAAATTAGGGTTTCCTTGTTAGATAACCCTAATAGCCTCCTATATTTATAGATCCCTTATGCCCAAAAACATGGCTAAGACTTATTCTAGGGTTTCACACGTTTTAGGGCAGCCTCCTTCCTCTCTCCTTCTCATCCTCTTGCTCTTGGTGTTTGTGAACCATTAGAGGAGTGACATTTGTGACTCTAAGCTTTCTAAAGTCAATACAAGGAGGAATTGGGATTGTTATTGCTACATAACAATCAAGGTAATATATTAAACCCATTCTTATGTTCATATGATTACTTGTATGCTAGAATTAGGGTTTATAGTCTTGGATAACTTGCATGTACAATAGAGAAACCTAGATCCAAGCATTAGGGTTTGTATGAGCACATAGGATGTTCTTAGGACCAAAACCCATCAGAGACATCCTTTCAAACATAAATACTTATGCACTCACTCAACTTTATGTTGATACTCTCTTTTCAAATTACTTGTATAACTATTTTGGTTTCAATATACATTGATTGAACACATGTAAATACTTATACTTTTAAATACAATGATTGTTTGTACTTTGATTACTATGATGCATGTGTTGTGATACTACAAATAAAGTCCTCCACCCCCGGACGTTTCCGTCGTCTGGTTTGGGGGTGTGATAGATTGGTATCAAAGCATTGTTTATAGTGAACTCAGTATATCAATCCATAAAAGATATACAAACTATAAATACATTGGGGCTAGGAGCTGTGACTACAGGTATACTTTTTAAAACTTTAAGTATTTTTACAAGAAGTATACTAACTCTCATACCTACAAGTACACAGTCGTAAGAACTTAAAAGTATTTGGATGTTGAACATTACAGTCAAGCCTTGGCAGTTATGTAATCATATCTGGGATTAATATAGCCTGATCAACTATATTGATTTCAGATATGACCAACATGTGTTTAGGAGTGATAGTAGTATTGTGACATGTCTAAAACTTACCAACTACAGAAGAAACTCTAGAACAAAACATAAATTACTATAAGAGTATTTTAAACATCGATATGCTTTAGTTTTTCATGCACTTCTCATGACCTTATTCTCGTACAGACACAATGGCAGGATATCATCTACCAGGGGACCCTTATTTTCCAAACCATGGTAACGAAGGATGGGTAGTGGAGGATCCAGAAGAGGATCCAGAAGAAGATTCAGATGAAGAACCCTTTGAAGACAGTGAATCAAGTTGTACGGATACAAAGCCACAAGTCTGCAACCCTGGGGAACGTCCCCTGAGACAAGACGAAGCAGAACCCATACCCGAGTGGGGCCAATATATAAACCATTGGAGTTGGCAAGACGGCCAACGCCCTCATTATGGAATGGCAAGAGGTTTCTATAACGTCTCTAGAGGAGGAACAGCCGATAGAGCTCTTCCAGTTATAGTAAATCGAATAGCCCACCAATCTAATCAAGCAAGGATTTCGATCAATCGAATCCTACAAGTAAATACGGTTACGTAGGTTAACACTGCAGATATCCTTCGTCTTGATGAAATGCAGGACGACACCCAACATCATACTGAAGCCCTTCAAAGGCACCTCAATGCTGCTCAATCTGAGATAAGGGAATTAAGAGAGCATCAAGCTGCACAAGAAAGGCGCTGGAAAACGCAGGATGAAGTAGGACCCAGCAACCGTCGTAGCAACCGCCGCAAGTAGTGTTTACATTACTTCTACTTCTAGTTTAATATACTGAATGTATAGACTACTTTCATGATATGTACAAAACCAAGTATCAATAAAATAATAAGCACTTTACTTCAACAAGAGTTATCACAATTTTCATAAACATCCTGTTCCAAAGTTTTGGATTACAGATATGATCCAATGTTATTTTTCATGCTTTTTCAATACGACCATGAACATTTTATTTTTGCTAGGTCGGTTCGATGTCGACACTTTCTCAGTATTGTGGTATATTATAGACCTACTTTAAGGTCAAGTTCTCCAGACCATATGTACTTAATATACCAATACAATCGACATGTATTTTCTGTTGGATAAGGTGTCTAAGTCCATAACTATATCTAGTATGTACTTGACCCGACCCGGCATGGTCCATTTGGGTTGAATGGCACCATGCAGATGGATAGACTAAATGAGAGAAATAACACTTGTGGTTTATTAATATATTATAAGCTCTAATATATTAATAATATTATTTAATTAGTTTGATCAAGAATTAATTAAGTGATCAAAAGATAAATAATTAAATATATGGGTTAATTATGTAAATCATGCATATCTTATATAGTGGGCTAAGAGGCCCCATGGATAATCAAGTTGGGTTTAACCCATTGGATGCTCCATGGAGGCTCCTTGGGAGTTACAAACCCATGGGTCATGGAAATGAAGAGTCATGACACATTAGGGTTTACATGGTATAACCCTAAATGTGTCAACACTATATAAAGCTCATGTTTCTCCCAAAATCGGCTACACATGCATGCTTGAGGGCTAGAGCTGATTTTTAGAGTGTTATACTTTCTCTCCAAGTTTACTCCGTAGCATTTGGTGTTGTGTGAAGCATTTGAGGCATCACACTTGGGGTGCTAGGCTCACAAGGTTTCAAGGATCAAAATCAACAACAAGGTATGTAGTTCTATCTTTTATTCAAGTTAAAATTGTTCCCCATGTATGCTAGATAGGATCATAGCCTTGGAAATCAACTTTGCATGATAATTAGACAAACAAAGATCCAAGGTTATTAGGGTTGCATGTACACTTAAGAAGTGTTAGAATTCTTAAAACCCATCAGTGGTATCAGAGCCTAGGCTTGTTTGTTTGTTATTTGTGCTAAATAGTTGAAAAAAGTCGATTTTGTGCAATCTGCCTGATGAAATCGCCGAGTCCATGGGGGGACTCGCCGAGTTCATGTGAATCTTCAATCTACTCGCCGAGTAGGTTCATGCACTCGGTGAGTAAGAGCCACAGAATGCATATTTTCGACTTTTGCTGCTGGAAATGGACTAGAAACATTACCCTAAACTGTTTTGGTGTTATAAAACTTGTTTTAGATGGTGTAATGTTTGTTCTAATCTATTTACAATGGCAAATATCAATTTTTCATGATTATATGTGTTCATATGGTCTTGAAACTTTGATATGGATATTCATGTTCTTGATCTTATGAATCTAGATGATCATAGGAATTACTTGTAACCTACTAGGTAGTTTAATTCTTGATCATAATGTGTTTTAATGGAGTCCATAACTTGTCCTCAAGTTATGGAAAACCAAGAGTCACACTTGAATTAAAACCATTAAAAGAACACAAGAGTTAGAAAAATGAAGAGTCTTCATTTTTAATAATCTAATTAACTCATAAGTTACAAGAAATGAAAAGTCTTGAAAGTTTACAAAACTTGTCCTCAAACAAGTAAAGTCATATTAAAAACTTTAGTTCCAACCCTTAGAATTTTAAAAGTTAAAATTCAACCCTTATACTTATAATATTATAAGTTAATAATATATATATATATATATATATATATATATATATATATATATATGTGTGTGTGTGTGTGTGTGTGTGTATAATATTAAAGTCGTCTTACCGCTAGTACGCCTCATTCACGAAGCTAGTCTATAAGGTGGGTATAAGGTTGTTGCCTATAAAATGGCAACTTAATGGGTGTCCACTCTCACCCACCGCTTGCTTGACTAGTGAAGGGTCGTTAGCCGAACGGTTAGGACAATGACTTAAAAATTCTCATTAAAAGTATAATGATTATTATAAAGTAACTAAATGTTTTATAAATTCCCAATCTTAGTTACTTAGGAAAAATGTGAATAAGGTGCTAATCCATGAAATTACACTTCGTATCTTTGTTTAAGTCGTTAGTGGAGCGTGTGTGGTTTACCGGCACACTAACTTGGACTTAACAAGGAAGGCAAAGGGTGAATTAAGGTTTTTCATGAGGTCGGAAGGAGCGCGTGTGGTTTACCGGCACAATGATTAAGTGAAAAACATTAAGGGTACCAAGTAATTTGCATGGTTACTTCACACCTTGTTTTGTGATCCTCGGTATCACAGTCACAAAACATGAGGGGCACAATCGAGATTGAAACATGCCATTGAAAAGTTCAATGAATCTCAAAGAATCTAGGAATTTCTAAAAACCAAATAAAACCTAATAATTTGTATTTCGTTTTCATGGTGGAAATCGGTGAATCATCATTCAACTACCTTTCAAATATGTTATAGCTTGGATTACGGCATCCCTCTTCTGGGTTATAATATATTGCGATTGGGTCCTAGCCTTAATATTACATTTGGGTGTTTTATTAAGGACTATTCTTATATCTAAACTAAATTTATCTTTCTTGTCTTCATATATCTTCCAATAATTCTACTCGTGGCTCAAACCCTATTGGCTCCTTCTCTCTCATGAACCTTTGTGGGAGAGTCGTCTTTGATGGATCCAACTTTACTGACTGGATCAGAAACATCAGGATGGTCACTCGTTACTAGAACAAGGAATGTGTTCTTAACAAGGAGCTCAAGGGGCCTGAGCCAACTGCTACTCCTGAGGAGCTTGCTGAATATGAGGTTCATGAAAGAGATGATACCAAAGTGGCATGCATCATGATGGCCACCATGACAGCCGAGCTCCAAAAGTCCTATGAGGACTACTATCCTTTTGAGATGCACCAGGATTTGATGGACCGCTACCATCAAAGTGCTCGTCAAGAGCGATATGAAATCATCTCCTCTACGATCACAACCCGAATGAAAGATGGCGAACCCATCACAAGCCACATGCAGAAAATGCAAAGGTATGTGGATCGATTGATGAAGTTGAATGTGAACTTCCCTGAGGAGTTAGCAATAGATATTATTTTGCACTCCTTACCTTCGTGTTATGATCAATTCTGCATGACATATCACTTGAATAAGGAGGAAGTTACACTTAGCAAACTTCAGGGACTCCTAAAGACCACAAAATCAGGTCTTAAAGGTAAGTCGGTTGTGACCACTCCTGCTACTACTCCAAACTCAGCACCTGTCATGGAAATCGGGAAAGGTAGAGGGAAGAAGAGAAAGAACCCTTCGAAGGGTACCAAGGGTAAGACTCTTGATGTCTCCTTTTCTAGCGGAACCAAGAAAGGTTTCGTTACATCTTCTTCTGATCCCAAAGAGGCTGAATGCTTCTACTGCCACGAAAAGGTGCACTGGAAGTGAAACTCTCCAAAATACCAGCAAGATTTGAAGGATGGGAAAGTAAAACCCAACCATGCAGGTATTTACACTATATCATCTAATAATTCACTCTATTCTAACTTTTGGGTCCTTGATACCGGTTGCGGTATTCATCTTTGTTATGAATTGTAGGGACTAAGAAGAAGTGAGAATGTGGAGCATGGAAAGATAAACTTAATCATGGGGAATAGGAAAGTTTCACCTGTCACCAAGATTGGAGTTTATACTTTGTTGCTTAGTAGTGGATTTACTTTAGATTTGAATAAATGTTGTTATTCACCAGAAATGGCAAGAAATGTTATTTCCTTTCATGCTTTGTATAAACAAGGTTTTACCTTTTTTTTGATAATGAAATTGGTGGAATAAATTCTTTCTTTAATAATGTGTTTTATTTTAAAGCATTACCTTGTGATGGTGTGTATGAAGCTGTGTCTGTTGTAGATAACCTAGGAAATAATGTAATGTGTATTGATTCTACTAATGGTAATAACTTGGATAGAGCATCATTATGGCATTGTCGTCTTGGACATATAAGTAAGAAACGCATAGGCCAACTCCAAAAGGATGGAGTCTTGGATTCATTTGACCTAAGGTCAGATGATAGTTGCGAATCATGCTTACTTGGAAAAATGACAAAGTCACCCTTCACAGGTTCGTGTGAGAGGGGTGAAGGTTTGTTGGATCTTGTACACACGGATGTGTGTGGGCCCTTCAAACATGCCACAAGGGATGCTAATCGTTATTATTTGACTTTTACTGATGATTACATTAGATATGGATATGTCTACTTAATCAAGCATAAGTCAAAGACTTTCGAAAAGGTTAAGGAATTTAAACAGGAAGTCGAGAATCAATTGTGCAGGAACATTAAGATGTTTCGATCCGATCGTGGTGGTGAGTATCTTAGTACTGAGTTCCTCGACTATCTAAGGGAATGTGGGATTGTCTCACAATTGACACTTCCCAGGACACCACAGTTTAATGGTGTAGCTGAGAGGCATAATCGAACCTTTTTGGACATGGTTCGTTCCATGATGAGTCGAGCTACGCTACCAATCTCATTTTGGGAGTATTGCTTAGAGACTGCTACCCATATCCTTAATTTGGTCCCTACAAAGAAGGTTGCCAAAACACCTCACGAGATGTGGACTGGAAAAGTTCCTAGTCTAGCCCACATCAAGGTTTGGGGTTGCGAGGCTTTTGTGAGACGCGAGACTCATGACAAGCTCGAACCTCGAAGCGAGAGGTGTATTTTCATCGGCTGCCCACAAAAATCCTTTGGTTACCTCTTCTACAGACCTAGTAAGAATGTGGTCTTTGTAGCAAGGAGGGCTGTCTTTCGAGAGAGATAGTTCATAAGCCAAGGAGAAAGTTGGAGGCTAATTGACCTTGAAGAACTTCAAGAGTCATGTGGTGAAGGAACATCAAACCCTAGCAGTCAACTTGAGGAGGAAACTCCTGTTGATCCAATTATACCTCCAGTTGTACCTCTGAGGCGTTCCACAAGGGTTAGGAATGTACCTGAGCATTACTATGGTTTGCATATTACTGGGGAAGGTGAGACACTTATTAGTGATGAGACACTAGTAGGCCTGGATGAACCTAACAACAATGTGGAAGCCATGGCAGGCCCTGAGTCTGCTAAATGGAAAGAGGCAATGGATAGCGAGATACAATCCATGTATGACAATCAGGTCTGGGACTTGGTTGACAATGTGCCACGTCGTAAGACAGTTGGGTGCAAATGGATCTTCAAGAAGAAGACTGACATGGATGGTAATGTACACACTTATAAGGCATGACTGGTTGCAAAGGGATTTTCTCAAACTTCAGGAGTTGATTATGATGAGACCTTTTCACCAGTAGCCAAGATTAAGTCTATTAGGGTATTGTTAGCCATAGCTGCATTTCATGACTATGAAATATGGCAAATGGATGTCAAAACCAATTTCCTTAATGGAAAGTTGGCTGACGATGTTTGCATGAATCAGCCAGAGGGTTTTGTTAGTACAAAGTACCCTAATAGAGTGCGTAAGCTTGAGAAATCCATCTATGGATTAAAGCAAGCACCTCGCCGATGGAATCTTTGCTTTGATGAGAAAGTCAAAGAGTTTGGTTTTTCTAGGAGTGAAGATGAATCTTGTGTATTTGTCAAGGCTGGTGGGAGTATAGTTAGCTATTTGGTACTATATGTGGATGACATACTACTCATAGGAAATGACATCCCAACTCTACAGGAAGTTAAGTCCTGGCTTGGGAAGTGTTTTGCTATGAAGGACCTAGGAGAAGCCGCCTATATTTTAGGAATAAGGATTTTGAGAAACCGGAGTAAAAGAATGATTGGACTTAGTCAGAGTACATACTTGGATAAGGTGCTAAAGAGATTCAGCATGCAAGATTCCAAGAAAGGAGAGTTACCCATCCAGAGTAACACTAGACTGAGTAAGACTCAGAGCCCGAGTACTGAGGTTGAGATACTAGAAATGAGTCGGGTACATTATGCTTCGGCAGTAGGCTCGATCATGTATGCTATGACTTGTACTGGACCTGATGTAGCCTTTGCTTTAAGCATGGTTAGCAGGTCTCAGGGGAATCCTGGTAAGGCTCACTGGACAGCGGTAAAGAACATTCTCAAGTACCTGCGGATGACTAAGGACTGGGTCCTTACCCTCGGTGGGAGTGATGACTTGCGATTCATAGGGTATAGTGATGCTAGCTTCCAGACCGATAGGGATGATTTCCGCTCTCAGTCGGGCTGGGTCTTTACCTTAAACGGAGGAGCAATTTCTTGGAAAAGTTCCAAGCAGGAGACAGTGGCTGATTCAACTCGCGAATCAGAGTATATAGCGGCAAGCGAGGCGGCAAAAGAGGCTATGTGGCTAAAGAACTTCATCGGAGACCTTGGAGTTGTACCAGCTATATCGAAGCCTATAGAGATTTCCTGTGATAGTGTAAGTGATGTTGCCTTAGCCAAGGAAACAAGGGATCACTGGAGATCCAGACACATTGACAGAAAATATCATTTCATCAGACATCATATAGAACAAGGACTTATCGTGGCAAAGAAGGTATCATCAGATTAGATCCCAACAGATCCCCTCACGAAGGGACTGGGTAGGGTTAAGCATCTCCAGCATGCTAGGAGCATAGGGTTGAAGGATGATATTAGTCTTAGTAGTTAGATAATTTTGAAATTTGTAAAATGTAGTTGACATTTGATGATGAATAAAAGTTGTGTTTATTTATGAGTAAAGTGTTGCTATCTCTTGTCAATCATTTACTATTATTTCTTTTGCATGTTTTGACTTCCAGAATATTTATGTTGTTTTACATATAATTCAAATTATCCACAGTTAGTCATATGTTGGAAGTAGATATGAAGTAAGACTGTCATGAGTTGGTTGTAGAGGTCTAAGTTGTTGGACATGGCCTCAACACTCATGAGTACTCATAAGTTCTGAGTATTGGATTCAACCCACGCTCGCTGGTATCACTTCATGGAATTTTATCTCGAGTGATCGCAAGACGGTAATATCATATAAGTCTTCAAACCTAGAGATATGACTTGTTAACTATGAGTTAGTTACGCATTGAACGTGCGAAACCGCATTGGTAACTCGATGTTATAAAACGTGCGTTTGTGTGTAATTTGAAAAGTAGTAGAAGAAGCATATGAGTCGAAGTCTATTTGTTCCTTCTTGGATAAGAAGCTGATATCTGGGCCCCTCGATGATTTTGTTTTGACCTATGTACCGGGCACGGTCAGAACTAAGTTGATGTGTTCAATTAAGTTCTATGTCAAACAAATCGGAAATCGGGAAACAAATTGTTGGACAATAAGTAAGACATTGTTCCATGTATTTGTCCAGCTGATATCTAGAACAGCGGATTATATGATCCCTTATTTGAAATGGCGTACCATCATCTTCTCGGTCCCGAGAAACCTTGAAAAGAGCTACGATTGCCGATTGGTTCCTGAAGTCATACTTGCAGTTATAGTTATTAGACTTATCCAAGTGGGAGACTGTTGGATAAGGTGTCTAAGTCCATAACTATATTCAGTATGTACTTGACCCGACCTGACATGATCCATTTGGGTTGCATGGCACCATGCAATTGGATAGACTAAATGAGAGAAATAACACTTGTGGTTTATTAATATATTATAAGCTCTAATATATTAATAATATTATTTAATTAGTTTGATCAAGAATTAATTAAGTGATCAAAATATAACTAATTAAATATATGGGTTGATTATGTAAATCATCCATATCTTATATAGTTGGCTAAGAGGCTCCATGGATAATCAAGTTGGGTTGAACCCATAGGATGCTCCATGGAGGCTCCATGGGAGTTACAAACCCATGGGTCATGGATATGAAGAGTCATGACACATTAGGGTTTACATGGTATAACCCTAAATGTGTCAACACTATATAAAGCTCATGTTTCTTCCAAAATCGGCTACACATGCATGCTTGAGGGCTAGAGCCGATTTTTAGAGTGTTATACTTTCTCTCCAAGTTTACTCCATAGCACTTGGTGTTTTGTGAAGCATTTGAGGCATCACACTTGGGGTGCTAGGCTCACAAGGTTTCAAGGATCAAAATCAACAACAAGGTATGTAGTTGTATCTTTTATTCAAGTTAAAATTGTTCCCCATGTATGCTAGATAGGATCATAGCCTTGGAAATCAACTTTGCATGATAATTAGACAAACATAGATCCAAGGTTATTAGGGTTGCATGTACACTTAGGAAGTGTTAGAATGCTCGAAACCCATCGTTTTCATACTCTTTGAAAAATAACCACTCCGTTTTATATTATCCTATTGCCAGTTGTACTTGCAATGGACATCTATTTCCAATTCTTTACAAGATTCTTGTTGAATTAAGTGTTTAAGTTCAGAGATATCAAATTTGTATTCATTCTTGATATCTCACTATATTTTTATCTATTGACTTTTATAGAAAAAGATGCCTCCTCGTAGAAATCCAAGACGTAACAATGTCAATGAAGCACCTCCGCCACCTCCGCCACCACCTCCTCAATTCGACGCAGCTATGTTTCAAGCAGCGGTCACGACGGCTGTAGCGGCTGCCATGTATCATATCAATACTCCTGGTGCTAGTGGGTCAGGAGCTGGTGCACATCCTTATAACCATGGCGAGAGTCACGAGCACTCGTGAGAGTGCACTTATAAAGACTTCTCGAATGCCAAACCCATGACCTTTAGTGGAACTGGAGGAGTGATGGTTTTAAGGTAGTGGATTGAGAAGACAGAAACAATCTTTGAAATTTGCTCCTGTCCAGAGGGTAGCCAAGTTAAATTTGCTGCTTGTACTTTTTCAGATAGGGCCCTAACATGGTGGAACAGCCATGTTAAGTCATTGACTTTGATAGTGGCTAATACTATAAGTTGGGAGAACTTAAAAACCTTGTTGATGCGGGAATACTGTCCGCGAGTAGAAATTCAAAGACTTGAGCAAGAACTCTGGAGTCTTACCATGGCCGGTGCAGACATAACAACTTACATGAATCGGTTCTGTGACTTGGCTATCCTGTGTCCAGAAATGGTTGCTCTAGAGAGCAAAAAGATTGAAAGGTATATTTGGGGACTATCGCCCCAAATACAGGGAAGTTTCATTGCTTCTAGGCCTGTTACCTTTGACAGTGCCAAGGAAGTGGCACAGTCACTTATTGACAATGGAAATCGTCAAAATTCTGTGGTTGCTGACCCAGAACAACCTAAGGAGAACACCAACAACATCAAGAAGAAGGGTTGGAACAAAAGGAAGGGCAAATCTCCTCTGGAATCTTCAAAGAAGAAACAAGTAGTGGCCGTCCATGCCACTACTGTACCTGCTACCATACCTGCTACTGTGCCTACTATTGCCCCTAATAACCTAGCACCAACTAAGCCCTATGCTGGTAACCTCCCTAAATGCAACAAGTGCAATTTTCACCACACCAGAAATTGCAAAGAAATGCAATGCCGCAACTGCGACACGAAAGGGCATACTGCCCGATCCTCTAGAACAACACCTCAACCAATTAACCAAGTACCTGCCGCTGGAGTAGGTCGAGCATCCTACCAATGCGGTGATGTGTGGCATTTCAAGAGAGATTGTCCAAAAGCTGGAAATGCCAGTGGGGTTGGGAGGATTTTAGCACTGGGTCACGAAGAAGCAGTGGCAGACCCTGCAGTGGTCACGGGTACGTTCCTTCTCAACAATACTTATGCATGCATTCTATTTGATTGTGGTGCTGAGAGGAGCTTCGTGAGCCATAATTTTAAACATCTACTAAATCAAAACTCCCAACCACTAAATGAGACTTTCACAGTAGAAATGACTAACGGGAAATCTGAATCCACAAACGATATATACATAGGATGTACTCTTACCTTGAATGACTTGTCTTTCCCGATAGACCTTATGACGGTCTCTATCAAAAGTTTTGACATCATAATAGGTGTGGATTGGTTGTGCCCAAACTATGCCGACATCCTATGCTATGAAAGAGCTATCCGCTTGAACTTGCCAACTAATGAAACTCATATTATTTGCGGCGACAAACCCGGAACGAACCTTCAGATCATTTATTGCATCAAGGCACATAAATACCTTCGCAAAGAGTACTGTGCATTCTTAGCTCAAGTGGTAGAAAAAGGGAAATCTTCAGAAAAGTCCCAATATTTACGGAAAAGTTACACTTTAGTCCCAAGATTTTTTTTTTGAACGAAAAAGTCCCGAAAACCGGCAAAAATTTGCAGTTTGACCCTTTTTGACCGGTTGAAACCGGTACCAAATTAATTTGGGTCTATTTCATAAACTAATTCAAAATATTGGGATTTTTCTGTAAACGAAAAATATTAGGACTTTTCTGTAAACAAAAATATTATGACTTTTCTACAAACAAAACCCTTATTATTATTATTATTATTATTATATAAATAAGAATACTATTTTTTGAACTTGTTATTATTAATATTGTTACTAATACATATAAATGCATTAAATGAAAAACTAATATTAATGACATTGTTTAAGGGTTGAGGTGAAGGAGATGGTGATGCTTTTAGCATTGAAATGGTGAATGTCTGCTTGTATATTTTTACTTTGTATATGGTCATTTCATATTTGTTATTATTGTTTTCAATTTAGAATATTAATACTTAACAATTTGAAAGAAGTTGCATATTAATAGTTTAATCTCACTTTGTATATAAAATTGTTTAAGGTAGAAGAATTACTTTCCAAATCCAACAAATCCACTACAAACATCTGCATAGGTTACCCATATCAAAATTCCAAAGTATTAATTACAATATTTTGTTTAATAAAAAGTAATAGGAATAATTCAAAAGTGTTAATCAAAATTCTAAAGTATTAATCCAAAAAACATGTCCTATTACTTTTTATTAAACAAGATATTGTAATTAATATTTTTGAATTTTGATATGGGCTACCTATGTAGATGTTTGTAGTGGATCTGTTGAATTTGAAAAATAATCCTTCCACCTTAAACATTTTTATATACAAAGTGAGAAATCCTTCTAGCTTAAACTATTTATAAATAATTTTACAAATATGTAACTTCTTTTAAATTGTTACGTATTATTATTCTAAATTGAAAACAATAACAACAAATGAGAAATGACCATAACAAAGTAAAAATATACAAGCAAACATTTATGATTTCAATGCTAAAAGCATCAACATCTCCTCCACATTCACCCTTAAACAATGTCATTAATATTATTTTTTTTTTCACTTAAATTCATTTATATGTATTAGTAATAATATTAATACTAACAAGTTCAAAAAATAGTATTCTTATTTATATTTCTTTAATAATAATAATAATAATAATAATAATAATAATAATAATAATAATAATAATAATAATAATAATAATAATAATAATGGTTCTGTTTGTAGAAAAGTCCTAATATTTTTGTTTATAGAAAAGTCCTAATATTTTTTGTTTATAGAAAAGTCCCAATATTTTGGATTAGTTTACGAAATAGTCCCAAATTAATTTGGTACCGGTTTCAACCGGTCAAAAAGGGTCAAACTGTAAATTTTTGCCGGTTTTCAGGACTTTTTCGTTCAAAAAAAAATCTTAGGACTAAAGTGTAACTTTTCCGTAAATATTGGGACTTTTATGAAGATTTCCCGTAGAAAAAAATCAAGAAGTGAAAGACATCGTGAGCATTCCTAAGGTCTACAACTTTCGCGATGTATTTCCCGATGATCTTCCAGGAGTGCCTCCCGAACGACAAGTCGAATTCCGAATCGAGTTAATCCATGGAGCTACCCCTGTAGCCAAATCCCCTTATCGTCTTGCACCTCCTAAAATGCAGGAATTATCCAGCTAGCTTAACGAACTCCTACGCACAGGTTTCATAAGACCAAGCTTCTCACCCTGGGGAGCACCAGTTTTGTTCGTAAAGAAGAAGGATGGATCATGCCGCATGTGCATAGACTACCGCGAGCTGAATAAACTTACCATCAAGAATCGATATCCTCTGCCTCACATTGACGATTTGTTCGACCAACTTCAAGGTGCAAACTACTTCTCGAAGATAGACTAAAGATCCGGGTATCACCAGTTATGAGTTTTGGAGGAAGACATTCCCAAAACCGTGTTCAGAAATTGTTATGGTCATTACGAGTTTATAGTGATGTCATTCGGATTGACGAACACACCTGTTGTGTTCATCGATCTAATGAACAGAGTGTGTCGTCCTTTCCTGGACAAATTCGTCAAAGTCTTCATTGACGACCTCCTTATCTAATCAAAAAGAAAAGAGAAACATGGCCAACATCTTCGTCAAGTATTACAAACTCTTAGATTAGAGAAGCTCTATGTGAAGTTTTCAAAGTGTGACTTTTGGATCAGGAAGGTTGATTTCCTAGGTCACATGGTCAGTTCAGAAGGAATATACGTCGACCCTTCCAAAATAAAGGCAATTGAAAACTGGTCAACACCCAAAACACCTACATAAATCCGTCAATTCTTAGGTCTTGCTGGCTATTATCGCGGATTCATTCAAAATTTCTCTCGAATAGCTAAGCCTCTTACTACCCTAACTCAAAAGGGTGTAACCTTTAGTTTGGGAGAAAAGCAAGAAACAACATTCCAAACGCTGAAGTGAGCTTTGTGTAGTGCACCGATCGTGTCTCTCCCTGAAGGGACAGAGGATTTCGTAGTGTACTGTGAAGCTTCTAATCAAGGGCTTGGATGTGTGATTATGCAAATAGGAAAGGTTATATCCTATGCCTCAAGACAGCTAAAGACACATGAAGTCAACTATACAACACATGACTTTGAACTAGGAGCAGTGGTGTTTGCTCTGAAGATATGGAGACATTACTTATATGGCACGAAATGCAAAATATTCACGGACCATAAATGTCTCCAACACATCTTCGATCGGAAAGAGCTGAACATGAGACAACGATGATGGGTGGAGCTACTGAACGATTACGAATGTGAAATTCTTTATCACCATGGTAAAGAAAACGTAGTACCTAATGCCCTTTGTAGAAAAGAATACTCGGGACGCCGAGTAAATTCGTTGACCATGACAATCCATTCTCATCTGTCCACGCAGATCAAAGAAGCTCAACTTGAAGCCTTGAAACCCAAAAATGTGGCAGGTGAAACCCTGAGAGGAATGGATAAGAACTTCGAAATCAGGGATGATGGAGTCTATTATTTCATGAACCGGATTTGGACACCAAAGTTCGGTGGTTACAGAGATGTGGTTTTGAATGAAGCACACAAAACCCGATACTCCATCCACCCAGGTTCATACAAGATGTATCTGGACCTTAAGAAACTATACTGGTGGCCTAACATGAAGGCCGAAATCGCTACCTTTGTGGGCAAGTGCCTTACTTGTGCCAAAGTTAATGTAGAGTACCAGAAACCTTCAGATTTATTACAACAACCCGAAATCCTTGAATGTAAATGAGAGCGGATTACAATGGATTTCATAACCAATTTACCCGAGACATCGGGTGGTTATGATATTATTTGGGTAATCGTCGACAGATTAACCAAATCCACACACTTCTTACCAATCAAAGAGACCGAAAAGATGGAGAAGCTAACAAGAACTTACCTCAAGGAGATAGTTAGACTACATGGTGTGCTAATATCTATTATGTCGGACTGATAGTAGATTTACCTCTCGTTTTTGGCAGTCCTTACAAAACTCTCTGGGAACTAGGCTAGACATGAGTACAGCCTACCATCCACAAACCGACGGACAAAGTGAGAGAACGTTTCAAACATTAGAAGACATGTTACGAGCTTGCGTGATATACTTTGGAAAGGCATGGGATATTTATTTACCCCTTGTTGAATTCTCTTATAACAATAGTTATCATACTAGCAAAAATGTTGTTCCATTCGAAGCCCTCTATGGCAGCAAGTGCAGATCCCCTCTGTGCTGGACTGAAGTGGGTGACACGCAGCTAGCTAGAGGTCAAACTCCTAATAGTGCTCTCACTGGTCCAAAAATTATTTGAGAAACTACTGAGAGGATCGTACAAATACGGGAGCGACTTAAAGCATCCAGAGATAGACAGAAAAGCTACACTGATAAAAGGAGAAAACCCTTGGAATTCCAGGTTGGTGACCGCGTCTTGTTAAAGGTCTCACCCCGGAAGGGCATGATATGCTTTGGAAAGCATGAAAAACTGAATCCTACCTTCCACATCTCATACTACCTTCCACATTTCATCCTACCTTCCACATTACATAGGACCATTCGAGATTCTTGCCAGAATTGGTCCTGTAGCTTACAAACTTCGATTACCCCAAGAACTAAGTAACATTCATCCTAGCTTCCACATTTCGAACTTGAAAAAGTGTCTATCCAACGAGAATCTTGTGATACCACTCAAGGAGATCGAATTAAATGAGAGCCTCAATTTTGTAGATGAACCCGTAGAGAGTCTAGACAGGGAAGTTAAGAAAACCAAACAAAGTCGTATCCCGATAGTGAAGGTTCGCTGGAATGCAACACGGGGACCTGAATTCACTTGGGAGCGGAAGGATCAATTGTAACAGAAATATCCACATCTTTTTCCCTAGTCTATCTGTAATGTTAATTTCGGGATGAAATTCTCTCTAACAGGGGGATACTGTAGCAAACCGTTATTTCAAACCTATGTAATAATGTAGGTCAATTTGTAGTTCTTTTTAAAATAATAAAGAGAAATTTTAGCATATTGTGTATATTTACATAATAGACCCTCAAAAATAAAGTGTTAAACAATCTTGATTGGGATGAACAAAGTGATAGAGTTTGTAACGAGATTTCAAAAAATATAAAGAACACTAAAATCCGAGTTATAACAAAGAAGTTATGACCAATCGAAAATCCACGACAAAACCGAAAAAACACTATTCACTGTAAAAAGTGAATTTTCAATAAAAGGCTTTTTAGCCATAACATTCTAAATGAAAGTTGTAGATTATATTAAACCGAGAACTTTCATAAACAGAAGGCCAAAATCTGACTTCATATGAGGAAATTATGATTTTTCTAAGTTTCAGTATAGTAGTGTACAACTAAAAACTCAAAATAAAGATCGAGTTATTTTTAGCCGACACAACCTAAACGAGAATTGAAGGTCTCATCAATAGTAGTACAACGGTAAAAAGACAGACAAAAACGGACGTCAGATGAAGATGTTATGAATTTTTAACGGATTTTCCTGTCCTGGTCTGTTAAAAATAACAATATTATAAATAAATTCAAAATTAGCCGACGAAGTCCAAAGGAAATTCGTAGAGTATAATTTTACCTATGTATGCGTATAAAGAACGTCAAAAACGGAGTTCGTATGTGATAGTTATGAAATTTAGAAGTTTTTGGCTCAAAAACCAAGAAATAAATGAGAACCGGATAATTTTGCATGAACAGTACCCGGTTCGTCATCTCGCATCAGCAGCTTCTCCGTGTCCGCCTCGTGGCACCTTCTGATTGAACCGAAGTCACGGTCCAGTAGCCAACCGACACCCCTCACATGAACAGTAGCCGCCTCAACCGGATCCGATGTGTGCAGCTCTCCGATTCGACCGAAGTCTCGGCCAATCCCCTTTCAACGCGCCTCGCACAGGTGTCGTGCTTCCGAGCCTTGCACACTGCTGCTTCCGACTTCGCGCGTGGCCTTCGCTACTGATGTCGCATGTCTGGTGACTCGTCTTCAGACCGAACCCTCGCAGCCTATATAAGGGCTGCAAGACTTCTCAGATTTAAACAATTTCTTTCACCATTTTCATCCTTTTTCACCCCTTTCACTTCCATAAGCTTAAAAACAACCCCCAAAGCCCCGATATCATATCTCAAACGCTAAGCAAGCCTTGAAGCCCAGAGAATCCAAAGAAAAACAACCTTCTCTAGTCGAAACTCTACCCAATTAAAGCCGGTTTTTCACCAAATAATCTCTTTTCCATAAAACGAAACTCTATCCAAATCACCACTTATCAAGTGAGTTCAGACCCCCGTATTTTCATAATTTTTACTGTTTTAAAGGGGGGAGGGGAATACAAGTATAACACAAGAACTTTATATTAGAAAGAAAAGATTCCAAATCATGATAAAACGACATTAATTCATCAAAAATACTCAAAAAATTAAACACTATTATAAACTTATATTTTTACCCAAAATTCATATTTGTGTGTGTGTGTGTGTGTCTATATATATATATATATATATATATATATATATATATATATATATATATATATATATATATATATATATATATATATATATATATATATATTAATATAAATAAGATTTAAAAGGCTTAAGACTAATAACTCATTCTAGGTCATTTTCCTTGTTTGGGTGTGGACTTATAGTACCGGTTATTTGTCTGAATGTCGTTTAAATTTTACTTATATATATCATTGTCTATGTATACGAATATAAAAGTTATTTAATCAGTTTAATTACCTTTTGTAACATGTTGAGCAAGGGGTTACATGCAAAAATAGTTAAATACCAGTTTAGATAGTACATATAAATTATAATAGGTATAATTTATGATACATAGAACAATAAATCATGATTCAAGTATACTAGAATACACCGTTTTACAAGAAACAAAGGTTTGATTCAAAACAAATCAAGGGTTTACATTTTTTAAATACGTGTTAAGAATACTAATTCATGGATATACAAACAATCATTTATTTCAAAATGATTGAGTTTTCATTATATATGTAACGTTTATATGCTTTTTATGAGACATTCAATTCAAGTTGTTTAAATTCATTTAAACAACCAAGTTAAAGTCCTAATATTATAACCAGAGTCTCCAGTCAGGGGATCGAAACAAGTTGTATTTAGATCTATATTGGGATTGACAACCCCGCACTCAGGCTGCTAGCTACAGTCAAGCATACACGCCAATGAGTGACAATTGTTATCAACAGTTTAAACACCTATAAAGCATTTGTATCAGGCCGTCCAGTCACAGTATGGTTGTAATAACTCATTAAAAAGGTATTAACAATATGTTAGTATATAAACAACTAAACGTAAGTACGTTTTCAAAGTACTAGTTTACAAAATACAAATTTCAATAGTATATTATAGTTTTTAATAACAGCTGGTGAAACCAGGCACACTCTTAGTTACAAGTTTTACATAAAGGAATACAAATATAGAAAATTGGTTTACAAATGGAACGGTTTTATGGGAATAAAACTACTTTTCATACACAACAGAAAATATAGGATTTTTTAGAACAGTTTACATATTCAAGATATGGAGACATCCTTTCAAACATAAATACTTATGCACTCGCTCAACTTTATGTTGATACTCTCTTTTCAAATTACTTGTATTCTCAGGGAAGTAATAAACAGGTACTCCCCGAGCTTTTTGAGAAGATGGAGCTATTTTGAGTCATATATTCTTCTTTTGTATAACTATTTTGGTTTCAATATACAATGATTTAACACATGTAAATACTTATACTTTTAAATACAATGGTTGTTTGTACTTTGATTACTATGATGCATGTGTTTTGATACTACAAATAAAGTCCTCTACCCCCGGACGTTTCTGACGTCTAGGTTGGGGGTGTGACATGTGTGTCCTTCTTTACATGAAAATTTCGAAATTCCTATGATCTCCCTTATTCTCTCTTGATTTGTTAATAAAACTTGAAGATTACTTGCATTTATACTTTCTTAAAGTTCAAACTTTGGTTATAAACTTCATGCTTAAGAGTTATATGAGTTTTACAAGACAAGCATCTTAAATCAAGTTGGTAACTTGTTGGTGTCTCAAAGGTTCCACATTCTGTCTCGACTTCCAATACTTTCAAGAGAACCCAAAGAACAAAAAATGTTTTTATTTCTTCATCCTTTCTATGGTTGGTGTTTTGATCTTTCTATAACTTACGAGAAGATCCTTGGTGGTTATAAAATGTTTATGTTATTTCAAAAATTAAAGTATTCCGTTTGCCATATTTTTCTAGTATATGAAACTAATTTTGAACTAAAACCAAACAATTAGTATCAAAGCCACCTTGCAAGTTTGATTAGATTTTTTGATTTTTGGAAATCTTAGCTCTTGGAGAATATGGATAACTTGTTTTCGTATAAAAGTAAGTTCGTATATATTTTCTATGACAACTTTATATTTGTTATTTTACGCAACAAAAGTTACATGCATCTTTTGTCATTTAAAGTTGTCTTAGAAAAACAGATGTTTTATGTGTATGTTGATGTACATTATGTGCGTAAACTAGGCAAGGACCATTATAATTGTTGTGTTGTTGTGTTTGTTGTTTTTAGTATAAAAATGTTTGTAATAATTAATTTATTCATATGGTATGTAATAATTAAATAGATTAGCTTTTCTTGTTTATTTTTGTAAAGTAATAGATTAGTTTTTAGAAATAATTTATTTGTACAAGGATGTAACAAGAAATGAAGTTGGAGCCATTTTTTGAAGACAAAAAGGCAATTTTCGAGTTCATCATTTGCTGGGAAGAAAGATGACACTCTCTGAAAAGGGTCATGAATGCTACACATGTTCTGAATAGAAAGATGACACTTTCTGAAAAGTGTCATGAATGCGATATATTTTTCCTTAAAGAAAATTTTCAAATCTTTTATAAGTAATGAGTGTTTACTCAAGTGGGAGCTTCTACAACAACGTTACAAGAAGATTTTTGGCCCCTTTAGATGTCCCTCTAGGAATTGCCTTGACATTTTTTGTGTTGGCTCACAAAAAATGTCATTAGTTGGTTATATTTGTGTACATATCTTTTTATGCATGTTTGTGTTGTTTATTTTATACAATTATTATGAGTGGTTGATAAATTAGTTTTCCACATGCTAAAATAATTTTGGAGAAAATAAACATCACATGGAGTTTTGGTTTTCAAAATTGGACATAAGATATAACAAGTTAGTATTTTAAAAATAAAACCCCGTTTTATAAAATCGTTAATAACGACAAATTTTGAAATAGTCCAATATAAGTTTTAAAATGGTGATTGTTGTAACTTATACAAACTCCAAATATATAAGTAATAAAATAAAGTTTTATTAAAGATATATAAATGGTTCAAATGCAGTCAAACCTAATACTGTTTATTAAAATTGAATTGCGTCAATTTATATAAAAACTATCGTTTTCTATAGAACCTTTAAAAAGTAATTTTCTTTTCAAAATTGACACCATGGTTTATTATATGCATGTAATAAACATGATATTATATGTTTTTAAACTAGAATTATAAAACATATAAATACCCTTTTTACAAACCTTAAATTTATGCAATCATTTTGAAGAACACTCGCACGTATCTTGTATGCACTAGTGGGACAAAGGATACCTAACTGCTTAGTGTTATATTTTGATGGTCGGGGTGTGTTTGTGATTTCTATAACCAAGTTATAGGTTGATTACACAAGTTTTTGAAATTGCACAATTTGATTGGAAATCTTTTTTGATAAAAGATACCTAAGTAAGAGAGTTCAGAGGCATAGATGGGATCAAACATGTCTAAGTGAATTTGTTATTAGCGATCCCATAAATCTAGGAATTATATAGCAAGATATACTTGATAATCGATATCTACCGGGTTGAATTCAAATGGATGGGATAAAAGAAACCTAACCATTTTTTTTTGCAACTTGGATCATAGACTTTGATAATTAATGTTTTTGGAAACTAAAAGGGTATTAAGTATTGAATATTAAATATTAAAAATACTAAATGAATTTTGTTAAATTTTGTAGTTAAGTAATCCATTCTCATTAACATGAATTGTCATAAGACTTGTGGTTGAATCATTTCCAAAATCATATCTACCTGGATACTTGGTAATGTGTTGTCATTTATATGTGTCCAATACTATGATTCCATACATACATTTCATCAAACTTTTGGATGTGTCCAAATTATCATGTATTATGGTTAATTTGAATGGTCTATTAGTTAAATGAGTTCAAAAATCGTATCCAAATGGATATTTGGTAATGCATGTCTCACTTAAATGTCTAAGAAGATGATTCTATAATAATACATCTCATTCATATTCAAATCAACTTTGAACTATTGTTACAATACTAGTTTCATATATTTCATGACTTGTTTTAAACATGTTAAAAAATTTCTACATGTAAATAAGTACGAACAATCTCATGAAAATTTCTAAAAATTTATTGAATTATTAGACCATTACTGGACATTTAGGGAGAACGAGTTGTCTTTTGATCCTGTGAATAGAAAGCAAGGGCTTAGTATTCATGTTTAAATTAACATCTTTGTGTTTCAATCTTCTTACTACATTTTAGTCGTGAGATATTCTTGCAAATGTCAGTACTTTAACCTTAGTAAAATACTCAAGGATTAGAAGTAATAATACAATGGTATTATGAATTCATATATTTGATTATAAACTAAACATTTTTGGAAAACAGACTGTCTTTTGATCTTATGGATAGTAGCATGGGATTGTCACCCATATCACATTATATTCTCTATGTTTCATTATTTTATTTACCTTCAAAAGTATTTCGCATGCATGCTTTCTTTTCTCGGAATAAGCCTCCTGATTGTCCTTGGCGTTTAGGGCTTGATTTGGTACACCAACCATAACTGTATAAAAACTATGTACTCACATCATGAAACTAATAAAAATCATGCATTTACAACTTAAAATGTTATAAAGAAAAAATTAGAGAGATAGAGAGTAAGGGAGGGAGGTGGTGGTGGTGGTTTCATCATGTTAATCATTTCTTTTCAGATCTTGGTATTGATGTCGGTGCAGTCGTGATTTTGCATGAAATTGTTGGGGGAGGGAGGTGGATAGTAGCAGGGGACCATAATCCTTGATCAAATTATATTCTCTATGTTTCAGTATTCTATTTCCATTAAAATATAATGGACATGTATGCTTTCTTGGCCATTTTCTTGTTATGGAAATGAATAGCTTATCAGAACTTGTCTTAGAATATGCCTTCTTATTGTACTTGGCATTTGGGGTTGGATTAGGTACACCAACACTAACTGTATAAAAACCATGTACTCACAACATGATACTTATAAAAATCATGGATTTACAACTTAAAAACTTATAGAGAAAAATCAAAAAGATAGAGAGGAAGGAAGGGAGGAAGTGGTCGTTTCATCAAAGGAGCAGCGACTGAGACGAAGAAGCGGTGGTAGCTGTCTACGTTCGTGGTGGCGATCGTCGGTGGTAGTAGGTAGAGGTGGTACTGTTATGGTTTGAGTGTTCCTGAGATAGTTTGGTACTTTTAGATATCAGATATGATTTAGCAAGTGTTTAATATTTGATTAAATAATAAATTTTTTTACATCTTTAGTGACCTATAGGAATTCCTATTGATCTTTTACTCATATCAATATGCATCTTTAGTTAGAAAGATATTTCCAGTTTTATGTTATCTTCCATATTTTTTTACCCTTTGGTTATGTTTTGACATTGAAAAATAATCGAAGTTTTGTTAGAATCAAGCTAGAACTTTGTAAATATTATCTAACGGTAGTTAGTAAGTTGGTGATTATAGTAAATAGTTATTATCAGTTATGTAACCGTCCTATTGAATGGACATGATGGTTAGGGATGTACAAATATATAAACTCTATGAATTAATAATGTTTGTTGGAAATTTTATGTGTGTAAACCATCTTCTTCTTGTTTATCCAAAGTTTCGTCCAACAAATTTGAATTAGAGCCAATCTTCATGTCATCAACTTCTGGGAACAAATTACAGTCTTAACCATAGTTACTAAAACTAAATGCAAATAATTAGTTACATTGGAATATCCAAATCAATGTTTTGTTTGAATCTCAAGATCTTTGGGATGTTTTTCAACACGGAATCGATGATCCCACAGACTGTACCGTATTGACTATGCTTGAGACCTTAGAGTTGAAAGATTTGAGGAAGAAAGATACAAAGGCCATATTTCTAATATACCAAGCAGTCGATGAAAACATATTTAAAACAATTTCATCATCTGACACTTTGAAGGAG
The DNA here is from genome assembly GCF_002870075.4 of Lactuca sativa. NCBI lineage: Eukaryota > Viridiplantae > Streptophyta > Magnoliopsida > Asterales > Asteraceae > Lactuca > Lactuca sativa. Next base: position 130,531,648 of record NC_056627.2, on the reverse strand, counting down.
GTCTGGGATATTTTACACAAATCATATAGAGGAGAAGGTAAGGTTTAGATTGTTGGATTGCAGACGCTTCGTTGTGAACTCAATGGATTAAGAATGAAAGAAACTGATTCCAAAAAAGACTTTTACAATCGGATAATAATCTTGATAAATCAAACGCGTTTGAATGGAGAAATCCTTGAATATCAGAGGGTTGTTGAGAAAATCTTGCGAAGCCTCACAAAAAAAATTCAAATATGTCGTTGCTATAAAGGATTCGAAAAACATGGAGGATTTTTCATTAGAAAATCTTCTAGGTACGCTTCAATCCCGTGAACTTAGGATGAAGCAGTTTGAACCCCTATATTGGAACACGCCCTTTAAGCTAAAGATAGTCAACCCAAAAACATCAATAAATGCAAGAATCAAAGAAAACCACAAATACAGTGCCATTATTTCCATAAGTTCGGTCACGTTAAGAAAGCCTACAGGAAAAGAATTGCAAAAGAAAGGAGCAAAGTCCAGTTTTATTCACAACGAAGAGAGAAATGATGATGACACCATGTTCATGATGCTTAGTGTTCAAGATTCAGTGCAAGATACCTTGTGGTAACTAGACAGTGGTTCAGTAACCGTATTGTTGGTGATTTTATAACATAAATATTATTTAAGTGTAATAGGATTAAATTTGTTGACCAAAAGTGATCTTGTTGAATATTGAACAAGTTAGGATGGTGTTGGAGTGCACACTTGTTTAAGTTTTTAAAGATTCAAAGTACATTGTTATATAGGGGCAGCGCCCTTAGGAGGGCCCTAAACGAACGGGGATCCAGGGGCAGCGCCCGTAGGAGCGAGGTCCCATGGGCGTCAGCCCCTAGTGGGGTCCAAGGGACAGAGCCCGTGGCTGGGATCAAGCACAATTTTTTTTTTTAATTTGGACTATGTTGCTATATTTAAAAATGGCTCAAAAATCCAATTTTAGAAATCTGGCCATTTTTTCCCTGAGATCCGTTTAATGACAGGTTTGGTAGTTTTTTATGACAATTTGTAACTGTCTAGTGACGGTTTTCAGACAGGAATGATATAGCCGTTTTTGGTCATTTTTCTGCTACATCGTGAAGAACATTTTCACATACATTCTCAGATTTCATTCTCTGAATTTTATCCAATTGAGTGTTCGATCTGTACCATCGAAATACTTCAATTTGATAGTGAATCACGACTTTCAGAGAATCCAAGCAATCAGTTCATCCCCTATTCTAACAAAAATTGAAGTATTATGTGATCATGGAAAGTGATGATTCTGTGAAGGATATGACAAGAAAGTTTGACAAATTGAACAAGTTTGAAGGGTAAGATTTTCGTAGATGGCAGAAGAAGATTCACTTTCTCATTACCACTCTGAAAGCGGTGTATGTTCTGAGTACACCCATGCCAGTCTTACCAGAATCTGTTGAAGATGAACCTTTGGAGGCAACAAGAAGGAGATCAAAGTAAGAAAATGATGATTACATATGTCGTGGTCATATTTTCAATGGTATGTCTAACTTGCTTTTTGATGTCTATCAAAATTTCGAATCTGGAAAAGAACTTTGGGATTCTCTTGAATCCAAATACATGGCTAAAGATGCTTCTAGCAAGAAGTTTCTTGTCATTAACTTTATGGGTTACAAGATGATTGACTCTAGACCTGTTATGGAACAATTCCATGAAATGTTAAGGATCTTGGATAGTTTGCTCAACACAATCTGAAAATGGATGAAGCCATTTCTGTGGCTGTGATAATTGACAAACTGCCCCCTTCTTGGAAAGAGTTTAAACATAATATGAAACATAACAAAGAGGAATTAACTTTGACTCAACTTGGAAGCCATTTACGGATTGAAGAGTCCTTAAGGACTCAAGAACTTGATAACAATTCTAAAGGCAAGAACCAAGTTGGTTCCTCTTCTGTGAACATGGTGGAAGGAGAAAGTTCAAATAATCCCAAAAAGTCTAATGGAAAAAGGAAGTTTAAAGGAAAGGATGACAAGTATTCCAACAAGAAGGCTAAGTTGGTTTGTTTGAATTGTAACAAACTGGGTCACTTCAAGAATTATTTTCGTCTTCACAAATTGAACAAGGATGGTGTTGGACCAAGTGGATCCAAGGATCCAGACTAGCAACAAGGTCAAATTTTTGTTTCAATGGAGAATTCCAAATATATTCAGAATTATATTTCTGTGATTTCTGAAGCATTTTATGTAAATGATGATGATGTTGCATGGTGGTTTGATTTGGGAGCAACAAGCCATATATGTAAAGATCTTCGTTGGTTCAAGGAATGTCAACCAATTGAAGATGGATCTGTGGTGAAAATGGGAAATGTTGCAACTGAACCAATAAAGGGTTTAGGATCTGTTTTACTTTACATTACTTCTGGAAAGTTTTTGTGTTTGAACAATGTTTATATGTACTGGGGATTCGAAAGAATCTTGTGTCTGAAATTATTTTAAATAATTGTGGTTACAAACACGTATTAGAAAATGACAAGTATATCTTGTCAAGACATGGTTCTTTTATGGGTTTCAGATATGTATGTAATGGAATGATTAGGCTTAATATTAATTATTCTAGTTATGATAATTCTGTTTGCATGGCTTCTTCTAGTACTAGCAATAACTTTAATAAATATGATTTATGGCATGCTAGATTAGGACACATTCATTACAAGAGATTAAAAGACATGTTGAAAATGAATTTAATTCCTGCTTTTGATATAAGCAATGAAAATAGTAAAACATGCATGCCAACTAAAATCACAAGACAACCTTTCAAAGATTTTGTTAGGGAAAGCAAGGTGTTGGAACTTATACATAGTGATTTATGTGATTTCCATGCAACACCTTCCCTTGGAAACAAAAAGTATGTTGTTACTTTTATTGATGATGCATCTAGATATTGTTATGTCTATTTGCTACATTCTAAGGATGAAGCACTTGATAAATTTAAAATTTATAAACAATAAGTTGAGATTTAAAAAAATGAATTAATAAAAGTCTTGTGTACTGATAGAGGTGGTGAGTATTATGATCCGGTTTACATTGAATCAACTACAATAATACATCAAACCACAACTCATTATACACCGCACCAAAATGGTGTAGCTGAAAGGAAGAATAGGACTTTGAAAGAAATGGTTAATTGCATGTTATCCTATTCTGGATTAAGTGAAGGGTTTTGCGTGAGGCAATGTTAACTGCATGTTACATTTTGAATAGACCTCCAAATAAAAGGAGTAAGAATACTCCTTATGAAATTTTGTGTAAAAAGGTACCAAATTTGAGTTATCTCAAAGTTTGGGGCTGTAGAGCAGTTGTAAGGCTCGCTGAACCCAAAAGGAAAACATTGGGTGAGAGAGGTGTAGATTGTATCTTTATTGGATATGCCAAGCATTCCAAAACATATAGATTCTATGTTATAGAATCTAATAAATATTTGTCTGTAGACACTGTGATAGAGTCTAGAGATGCTATCTTTGATGAAGAAAGATTGACATCTATACCTAGACCAAGGGGCATGATTCAACAATCTTTCAGCAAAAACACAACTTAAGTTGAAGATGCTTCTGGTGGTACAAGTTCAGTACTAGAGCTAGAACAACTAAATCTTTTGGATCTAATTTTCAACTATATTTAGTTGAAGGAATAAGAAATGTGATTGTGTCTCAACATCAATATTGTTTTAATATTGAGGAGGATCCAAAGACTTTCAATGAAGCTATGGCTTCTAGGGATGTTCATTTCTGGAAAGAGGCAATTCAGGATAAGATTGATTCTCTCATGCATAACATTACTTGGGTATTGTCTGATTTATCTCCTGGTTGCAAGGCATTAGGATGTAAATGGATCCTTAAAATAAAAATGAAGGCGGATGGCATAATTGATAAGTATAAAGCCAGATTGGTTATCCAAGGCTTTAGACAAAAGGAAGGAATTGATTTCTTTGATACTTATGCTCCTGTTTCCAGAATTTCTACTATTAGATTATTATTAGCTCTTGCAGCTATATATAATCTTGTGATTCACCAAATGTATGTGAAAACTGCATTCTTGAATGATGACTTGGATGAGGAAATATACATGAAACAACCTGAAGGTTTGTGATGCCTGGAAATGAACACAAAGTGTGCAAGTTAAAGAAATCATTATATGGTCTGAAACAAGAACCAAAAAAATGGCATCAAAAGTTTGATGATGTTGTCTTGTCTAATGGTTTTGCATTAAACCAAGCTGACAAGTGTGTATATAGCAAATTTGATACTTCTAGTAAAGGAGTCATGATTTGTTTATATGTGGATGATATGTTGATTTTTGTATTGATTTAGAAGAAGTTAATAAAACCAAGAAATTCTTATCATCTAGTTTTGAAATGAAAGACCTGGGGGAGGCTGAGGTAATTCTTGGTATAAGAATTAAACAAGGAAGTAATGGGATTTCAATTTCTCTATCTCATTACATTGAGAAGATATTGAAAAAGTTTAACTTTGTGAATTGTTCTCCAGTAGCACTCATATAGACCCTAGTCTCAAGCTTCTACGAAATAAAGGATCTCCAGTGTCTCAGCTTGAATATTCTAGGGCTATTGGTTGTCTAATGTATGCCATGAATAGTAATAGGCCTAATATAGCATATGATGTGGGAAGGCTTAGTAGATATACTAGTAATCCTAGTTCACTTCATTGGCATGATGTGAGTAGAGTATTCAAGTTCTTAAAAGGGACCATGAATTATGGTTTAACTTATAGTGGATATCCTTCTGTTTTGGAAGGTTATTCAGATGCCAACTGGAATAACAACTTAGATGACCACTCCTCTACAAGTGGTTGGGTGTTTCTTCTTGGAGGAGGTGCCATTTCTTAGGCATCTAAGAAACAAACTTGTATTACTAACTCAACCATTGAGTTTGAGTTTGTTGCATTGTCTGCTACTGTTAAAGAAGCCGAGTGGTTAAGGAATTTGATTTATAAAATTCCATTATGGCCCAAGCCGATATCTAACCTTTCTATCAGATGTGATAGTGTCGTAACCTTGGCTAAGGCTTATAGTCAAGTGTACAATGGAAAGTCTAGACATTTAGGTGTTAGACATAGCATGATTCGTGAGCTCATCATGACTGGTGTGATATCTGTGGAGTTTGTAAGAAATTAGTTGAATTTAGCCGATCATCTAACCAAAGGGTTAGTAAGAGATCTTGTACATAAGGCAGCTATAAGGATGGGTTTAAAGTCCACATAAAATCTTTTATATTGAGATACCCAATTCCCATCTAATGCAATATTAGATGTTGAATTCAATGTGGAAAGCTTGATATTCGAAGATTGGAACACATTTTTATGTTCATCCCAAGGTATGTGTTCAGTACTGCAAGTTAAGGTGGTTGGAAATTTATTTCTTAATAGTTCTTTGAAAAATTGCATTTGCAGGTGCAAGAATAAAAGAACTACCGATATAAGCATGAAGTTTAGCTACTTGAAGAAGTTGGGACTTGGCTTTGATATGCTTATTCAAGGTTGGGACACAAGCTAGTAAAATATTGTGTCAAGTTAGAAATTATGAGAATGTAAATTGGTATGTGTATTATATTCATGTATTCAGTTTGAATAGAAAGGGTTATATCCTTAGTCACACCCTGATATTTGAATATTTGGATTGAGTAATAGACGAATGTGAAATTCAATCCTCATGACATTTCACTTATGCATCAGTTTGTTGTTGTTTATGTTTTGTTTTAAGTTTAATCAGGATTACACTTAAATGGGGGAGGTTTGTTGGTGATTTTATATCATCAATATTATTTAAGTATAAAAGGATTAAATTTGTCGACGAAAAGGGATCTTGTTGAATATTGAACAAGTTAGGATGGTGTTGCTGTGTATACTTGTTCATGTTTTTCAAGATTCAAAGTACATTGTTATGCTAGGGCGAAGGCCCTAAACGAACGGGGATCCGGGGGCAGCGCCCCTGGGATTGGGGTCCTAGGGGCGGCAGCCCCTGGCGGGGTCCAATGGGTAGAGCCCCTGGCTGGGATCGAGCGCGATTTTTTATTTTTTTATTTTGACTATGTTGCTATATTAAAAAATGCATCAAAAATCAAATTTTAGAAACTTGACCCTTTTTTCCTTCAGTTCCGTTTAATGACAGGTTTGGTAGTTTTTTTTTATGACAATTGTAACTGTCTAGTGATAGTTTTTAGACAGGAATGATATAGCCGGTTTTGGTCATTTTTCAGGTACATCTTGCAGAACATTTTCACATACATTCTCAGATTTCGTTCTCTGAATTTCATCCAATTAACTGTTTGATCTGTACCATCGAAATAGTTCAATTTGATAGTGAATCACGACTTTCATAGAATCCAAGCAATCAGTTCACCCCCTATTTCTAACACATATGATGGGCAATAAAGACATGTTCATTAGTCTAGAAGACTCAAAGAAATGGGAAGTCCGAATCTGTCACACCCCAAAACCAAGAACGGCGGAAACGTTCTGGGGCGGAGGATGTCATGTACAGTATCACAACAATGAAAAGTAGTAAACAAGCAACAACATCATCCATTGCATTAATAATATAATTATTATACAATTGTGTTCTGTCAAATTCTGATAAACACTAAAGCATAAATCAAAATGAAAGATGCGTCTTGATCGAGCACCATCTTCCTGAACCTTGCATCGGTACCTGTCTATGGTTGACCTGATGATACAAGTTATTTTGAAAGAGAGTATCAGCTTTAAAGCTGGTGAGATCATAAGTATTTTAGTGGCTTAATTTGTATGTACGAATTTGTAAGTTTATGAACTGTAAGTATGGAAAATGTATATCAATTGTAAGTATAAAAATGTACATGAACTGTAAGTATAAAAATGTTTGTAAAACAACTGTAAACGTTTGAAAAACTCTAGAAATCCCTATGATTCCGACTATTATTTAAGGGTGTCTTCTACCAAGACCTAATTGTTCTTAATGTAGTCTTCTACCAAGACTTAACTGTTCTAAATCTTCGTTTCATGTAAAAGTGTGTAATTTTTCCCAAGTGTTACTATCATTAACAAAATATAGTTTTTACATTTAAAGTTTAAGTGAAAAGTTCACTAAATATATGTACAGGGAAAATTAATGTAGTACTAAAATGTAGCACTATAAGAACTACTACTGTACTAACTACCTTAAATCGAATTTATATTAAGGTATCATGTGATTAATTGTACCATACTATCGAGTGGTAACAACGACAAAAGTTAGGTCGTAAAAAGAAATGACGTTTGGCACCCGCAGACCTGCAGGTCCGGCAGTAGCTAGCAGCAAGGTGTAGGATAGTCAATCCAGTATAGATCTATACGCAAACTCACGCTCTCCCTCCAAGAGACTCTGGCTACAACTCGGGCCATGAGATTTAAGGCATGCTCCGATACAGTGGATCACAATTTTGCTAACGTATTCATGTATATGTACTTATGTAAGCGTAATCATGTAAAAGTATATGAACGTATGCCCTTGCTACCCAAAGGCACTAAACTGACTGAAAGGAACTATTATGTCCATATATGTATACATGATATATAACCAATGTTTAAACGACCTTCGGACGGTACCCGATATCCTATCAGACCACATCCAAATCGAGGAAGAGGAAACAAGGTGGATAGCCTTCCTATGAACTTACCAACATTTCATATGTTGACATTTTTCAACACTACGAATTTGTCGTAATGCCCTTCGGTCTGACAAATGCCCCTGTCGTAATCGCTATGGTACGTATGAACATGGATGTATATCCTTGCTATCCAAGGGCATTGGCTAAACTGGAAAGACCTTTATGACTATATATATACACATGATATATAACTAATATTTAAACGGCCTTCGGATGGTACCCGATATCCTATCAGACCACATCCAAATCGAGGAAAAGGAAACAAGGTGGATAGCCTTCCTAATTCTTTTAAAAATTACTTATATAACCATACATATAGAGGCATGCAATTTATAATATAAAAGCATAAAATAAGTTTTGTAAAAACCTTTGAACATAAATATTTTCTGAGAAAAGATCGACTTGATGTCGATCTATAAAACGGTTTTGAAGGCATGGGTTTGATAAGACGGTTTAGTATAAAGAAACATTTGTTTGAAATACAATTGTAAATATGTTTGAAATGAAACATAATGAGTAAAATGTACAGTGTAATAAGGAGTTTTTAAACATATAAAGTGTTTATGAAAATCATTTGAAGGAAACTGTTTGGTAAAACGGCTAATGAGTAGTAAATCATTTGAATGCTGCTTATTAATCACATGTGATTGATATAATAAGTAGCATGATTCTACTTGTATCCCCCCCATAAAACATTTAAAAATAGTTAAAACATTGATTAAGGGGTATGAACTCACCTATTGTGGGTGATACAGATGAACTGAAGAGGTAGGATCGCTAGGTGTCAAGTGAAGTCTTGAACACACTCTATGATCCTAGTTAACATATAATTTCGCATATATGTAAAAAATTAGTCTATCAACAACTAATAAACAAGTCAAGACACCCTAGGACATGCTAAACACCTTTATCAAGTCTTATTAGCCTCTAGGATTGCATCTATGTGTTTGTAGGGGAGGCTATTATGTGTAGGGCTCAAGGAAAAATCCATAAGGGAGTTCACAACCCTAAAGACACTACTAAATGAGTTTACGGTCATAAACTCATGATTTTACGGCCGTTAACTCATACTTATGTGTCCATTTGATGTTTGATGCTCTATAAGGCCCTAATAAGCATTTCTACTTAATGGCTTGGTCTATGGAAGATTTTAGGGCATAATATAACTCTTTTTAGGAGTTTACGGCCCTGGGACCATATCCCTTGGAGATTATGGCCGTAATCTCTCTTGGGAGGATGTTTATGGTGTTTTCAAGTCCTTAATTTCACTAGGAATAAAACTAGGCTTTTGTACTAGGCTTTAGAAGAGTTTATGGCACCATTTGGCACCATTTTATGGAGTTCACGGCCCTAGAACCTTTTTGGCCGTGAACACCTTACTCTTGGTGTTCTAAGTGTGTTAGCTAGTCCTAAACTCATTTAGGTACATGTTCAATTTAGTCTCTAAGCTTAAGGAGGGTTTTTAGGGCACTTTGGCACATAAAAATGGTGTTCACGGCCCAAGAACTTCCTTTGCCGTGAACTCACTTTCACCCTTTGTTTCTAATTGATTTTGTGCCCTAAACATGAAATGGTGGCTTCTAGTTTGAGTTCCAAGGATTTGAGGGACATTGGGACACTTTTGGCCCTTAAAATGGAGTTTACTCCCCAAGTGTTCTTGGGTGGTAAACTCCCAAATCTTGGGGTTTTGGCATGATTTTGATGTTTCTAAACACAATCTAAGTTATATAATATAACTAGATCGAAGTACTCACAATTTGGCATAAAAACCCGAAGATCCGTGAGAGAGAATTTTGGCTTTTCTCTAATTGGAAATGTAACTAATGAATTATTTTGGTTCAGATTTCTATATATAGTCCTGGGATTTTTTGGCAGAAGATATTTTTATTCCCGGAATGAACTCTAATATCCTAGAGTATTGGAATAACAGTGTTGCACAAAACCCTAGTGCATCCACTCTCCTGATATCTCCTTAAGTGTAAAATCCTGAAAAACTCAAACTTATACCCAAAGTTTGGGATTTTACTGAAACTATTCTAACTTCTATTGGCTTGATATGGTTTGTTCAGAATGGAAATTTCGGGTTGTCACAGAATCGGGGACGATAACAAGCTTAGTGTGGTAGGGAATGGAATGATATCCATTAAGATTAGAGATAGTGAAAATAAGATCTCTAATGTTTTCTACGTACCAGGTTTGAAACATAACCTATTGAGTGTGAGACAACTTATTTTAAAAGGGTATGATTTACGGTTTAAAAATGGCTTTTATGAGATAAAAGACAGGAATAATGCTTTGATCGGGAGGGTAGAGATGACTGTTAAGAAGATGTTTCCTCTCAAGTTTGATGGGGACAATCTTTTCTCTCTCTACACAAACACAAAAGATGTGTCATGTATGTGGCAACATAGGTTTGGCCATGCAAACATTGGTGCCCTTACTTACATGCATAAACAACAACTGGTACATGGGCTACCCTTTATCATTGATACAAATGATATATGTGAAGCATGTGAATTGGGTAAACATTTGAAGAAATCATTTCCTCAAGACAAGACCTAGAGGGTATCAAAGACCCTCAATTTGGTCCACTCGGATATTTGGTGTCCGATGAAAACATTTTCAATCGGAGGAAGTAGGTATGTATTAACCTTTATAGATGAATTTAGCAGAAAAATCTGGATTCACTTTCTTAAAGAAAAATCACAGACCTACAATTACTTTGTGATCTTTAAAGCTTTGGCTGAAAATCAAAGTGAACATAAAATCAAATGTTTATCGTCTGATCGTGGTAGGGAATACATTGCTCTTTGTCTTCAAATCTTCTTCAAAGATGATGGCATGCATCATCTGTTGGGTTATGAGCATTCTAACAATCCTAAGTGTACATGCAACCCTAAATACATTGGATCTATGTTTTCTCTATTATACATGCAAATATGAATATTCCAAGGTATTACCCTATCTAACATACAATCTTTTGATACTTAGGTAATATAGAAAGTTAGAATACATACCTCTTGATGTAGCCTGACTCCATGATGCTCGAGAGCCTAGTGCCCCAAGTGTGACACCTAAAATGGTTCACACAATATCATCAACACTTGGAATAACCATGAGAAGAAGACACTTCATGCTCAAATCGGCTAGCCCTCATATATGTATCACTAGTGCCAATTTCTTGAGCCAAAAGGGTCCTTATATAGTGTACACATTAGGATTACACCATGTAACCCATGACTTTACCCATTCCTTATGCTCCATGGGTATTAAACTCCATGGAGTATCCATGGGTCACCACATGGGTTAAACCCAACATAAGGAAGCATGGATCATAAGCCCACATATACAAGAATGAATGATTTACACAATCAATCCCCATATATTTAATTAGTCTCTTTTTGATCACTAAATTAAGTCCAAATTTATTATTGATAAATACTAATTAAATAACATGATTTTATATTAATATATTAGAAATTATAATATATTAATATGTCACAAATGTCCCCTCCTCACAAACGGTCTATCAAAATGTTCTGATGCCATGCAATCCAAATAGACCATGCCGAGTCGGGTCAAGTACATACCAAATATAGTTATGGACTTAGAAACTAATCCAACAGTCTCCCCTTGGATAAGTCTAAATCTATTATTGCGTATGACTTCAAAAACCAACTGGCAATCATACTTCTCAAAAGCCGATGTCGAACTCTGACCTTGTCGATGAACTCTGACCTTTGTCAATGACTTGTCCATTGGATATGGGATCATATATTCCTCCATTCTAGATATCATAAGGACTGAGACAAAGATTAAAATCATTCTCTATGTCCATTTGTTGTTTCCCGGTTTCCGATTTATGATGACCTACTAATTGAACAAATCACATTAGTCCTGGCTTGGCCAAGCACTTCGGGGTGTCATCACTAAATCATCGAGAGGCCCACATATATCACTTTTATCTTGAAGGTAAAAGGAATGGATAAAATTCGACTCATATGGATTGTTCTACTACTTGTTGAATCATACACAAAGGCACGTTTTATAATATCGAGTTACCAATGCGGTTTTGTGCAATCAATGTATAACCGACTCATAGTAAAACTCATATCTGTATGTTTGAAAAATATAAGATATTATCGTCTCATGATCACTCGTTATAGAAGTGATTCCAATGAGCGTGGGTTGAATCGAATACTCAGAACTTTTGAGCACTCGTGAGTGTTGTAGCACCACTTTGTCCAACATCTTAGACCTCTACAAGCCAACCCATGACAGTCTTGATTCATATCTACTTCCAACATATCACCGAATGTGGACGGTTTGAATAACTTAGTCAATCAGGAAGAACGACCTAGTTATTCTGGAAGTTAAAACATGCAAAGTGAAACACAAGAATAATCGAATCCAATATGGTCACATAACTTATGAATATAAATAAAACATCTTTTATTTATCACCATATTGATTACCCATCACTCATTGCATACTGTTTCAGACTATCAACTTTGTGCTTGAATTAAAAACAATAGTTGTCCCATGCTCCAAGCATGTACACTATGTTTTTCTAAACACTAGTCATGCCATACACCAAGTATGCACACTATGTTTTTCTATGATCTTTACTTTGTGAAATAGATCGATTGAACATAATTCCAATGATTCTCATTTCACAATCCCAAATCCTTACTGCAAATGCAAGAATTCCAAACTCCTGCCATTTACCTAAATTTGTTAGATTATAAACTTATATGCATTGATCCTCTTGTAATGATTATGAACAAAGTCACAAAGACTTGTCAATAGACATTACAGAGTATTCCAATGGAGATCAACTCCATGGAAACATCCTTCTTGCATTAAGTTTTTCTAATCTTACACAAAATGAATAACTTCCACCTATGGAAACATTTCCATATTCCCATTTTGACTATCACTTCTGAACAAGAGTTTCCTCTTTTCAGAATATGTCAATATGGTCCTTCCAAAATTAACATTATACTTCCAACTGTCCCCGAGCAACCAATCTTTGGTAAACCGTAGATTGTCCTTGGCAATTGCTTAATCCTTTTAGTCATATCCAATTCTGCACTTTTTCCCTTTTTAATGCCCCAGGCATTTGGAATATTTTACAAAGGATGAATATTATAGCACATGTAATCGATCCTATATATGAAGCATATGGGACACGATTCATGATGTCTCACATAAAGACATGATACTAGACCAGTCCTTTTGCTACAATATTTCTATTTGCCAAGTTCTCATAATTCAGATTATGAAAAGGGATGCCGTAATCATAATCAAATTTTAGAATGCAAATAATAGACCGATATATAGAATTTCCATATATTGATACATTCCAACACAAAAATCATATATATATATATATATATATATATATATATATATATATATATATATATATATATATATCCTTGACTAAAGAAGTTTAAAACCTCAATCTAAGCTTTTAGAATTGAAATGAAGTATAATTTCCTCTCCTTTAATTATAGCAAAACGACTTTTCAACCCCTGCAACTCCACGAATTGAAACTTTTGTTTTCTATAATTAACATTGCTAACTTGCAACCTTTCTCATAATTATCATGCTCCCACTAACATGATGATTATTAACAATACACTCATGCTCCCACTAGCTTTGACATGTACTTAGAAATCAGTTGGACTTCTAGAAATCAATACTTTATTGACTCTCTTACCAAAGTTCAGACTTCTGATACGAGATGCTTTGATAAAACTTTATCAATATCACACACATTTCCTTAGACAGCTCACATGTGTGTCTAACCAATTTCAAAACTACGAAAAGGGATGTCGTAATCATAGTCTTAATTGTTTAGACCTTTTGCCATTCCTCACAAGTCCATGTTAGTGTGCCGGTTAACGATACACGCTCCACTAACGACTTTGAGAATGCAAATATCACACTTGACATCTACCTAAAATCTACTTAGTGAAAGCGTTTCCTCACCATCATTTTCATGAATCAGAGAGAAACCTTATGAGAATTAGATTTTATGGTGTATGTGTTCCTATCCATGTGAATTTGTGAAAACTATAATCACAAGATACGGTTAATGAAAAATCCAAACTCATATGGATTGAACTTGTGCAGTCTTAACTTCTTGCCACCTGGCAACACAAGGGCCTGTCATTGCTTCCATGTTGTTATGCAACCAATTGAGAACTCTCAAAACTCATATGCAAAAGCTAACTTTCACTGGAATGGGCACAAAAGTAGGAATATTTCAACACGATAGGTTATCAACCTCACGTCGTGTGCTAGTGTCAAACTACAGGCTTTTATTCTTGATTAGATCTTGAAATTCTTCCAAGATCTTTAAGACTCCCACTGTCCTCTTGACATATAAGACTCTCTTGCCAAATATTCAAGAGATAGTGCGGATTCTTTATCAAGACAAACACTTCAAACAATTGGCCTTAGTTGGTGTTTGTTTTATCCAAAACATCACAACTTACCAATTTCAAATGTACAAGAGTAAGACACTTTTACTCTTACATTTGACAAGTGTTATAAACCTTTCTTTAAGATGTGTTACTCAAATTACAATCTTGGAGTATGACTCTAAGACTTGTTTTGGAACGAAGTATGACTCATCTTCTTGATTTAAACATTTCAATAATTCAAGATTCCTCTTCTTAGTCATAAGAATGCACTAAGATGCCCTTAGAGGATGAATTGTGATATGGTCTCACAATCATTAAGATGATCATAAAACATGATACTAAAGTACTCTCCCATCCTTTTAGATTTGAGAAACTTTTATCCTTCTGCCTAATTTGATTTTTCTCATTCATTCTACCATACATCGAAAATTTTCCAATGTATCAGAATTACACTTAAACGTGTAAGTGTAACCATATTTATTAAACTTTAGTAAATCATGACGAATACTCTTATAGATCTTTTGTGGTGGACTTGATCAGTGCACAAGAATGTGTACTCGATCCCTTAGCCCTTCACTTGACTCACATATACATGTGAACAAGGAATTAGTCTTAATTTTCCAAAGATGAAAATTCTCAATCGTCATACTATACAACTTGCATGATTCCAAGTTTCTATCCAACTAAAACTTGGGTAATGAGACTCTATCCTTATTTGGTAAATTTAGACACTACCACAAATGAAAGAATCAAATTCATATTTTCACTCTGGCTATTAATGGAATCATATAAGCAACAATTTTTCACAAATGCCATTGTAAGGATATTTTAAAATAAATAAAATCAAAAATTTTCCTTTTATTTTAAAACTTTGTGGAAAAAGTTATCCTTACAGTGCAAAAGCATATGAAAAACTTTTTTTATCTATTCCTAAGTAATATATCATAACTCCTACGCAACAACTCAAAATTCTGATCACTGAACCATGCGATCGAGATCCATCTTCGTGATCAGAATCAACATACTCTTTCTTTAAGTTTCCTTCACTTTTCCTTTGATTCTTAAAAAATCAACATGTGACCCAGTCACATCATGTAATACGAATCTCTGAATTGAAACTTAATCGAGTTAGATAGTGGAATTTACCTGAAGTAGAGTCAAACTTATTGACTTTACCAGCCTTGTGATCTTTCAGGTAAATTTGGCAGCTTCGCAACCAATGCCCTTTCCTTTTGGCAATAGAACCATATGGACCCTTTGGGAATGGTACATGGGACAATCTTAGACTTAGCCTTTCTCTTTACCATTTGGTCAACCGAGTTGACTATGGCCAATCCCTTTCCATTGGGAAGAGAAATCTTTCACTGGGTATCCAATGCAACCATTGTCAATGTCCATTGAAGGTTTCGAAAGTTGATATACTAATCAAATTTGCTTTACCAAAGCTCCAAATCATTGTTGACTCAGCAGTACCAAGCAAATAGATAAGATCATTAAGGGTCATGTCATAGTCTATTTCATAGTAGTCCCAAATGTAACTCACTATGTGACTTAGAAAGTGATTGAACATCCAACATTATTAAGACTTTGACACCCAACTCTCCTGGCTTGTCAATATGTGACTTCATCTCCAAGATGTGAACACACATAGACCTTGCTTGCCATTAGGGCTTGAGTGACCTTGAACTTGTGGATAAGGGAGAATAATTGGAGGAGGTGGAGGAGGTGATGTTTCAAGAGACTTGGGAAGATCATAGTTGTCTAAACCATACATCTTTTTGGGAGATATTCAATATAGTTGATTTAAAGTCCTTAATATAACACCCAATATGAAATATTAAGGCTAGGACCCAACACAATATTTTATAACTTGGAAGAGGGATGCCATAATCCAAGCTATAGAATATTTGAAGGTAGGTGAATGACGATTCACCAATTTCCACCATGAAAAACAAAATAATTTATTAGGTTTTTAATTGGATTTGAAACTCCTAGATCTTTTGAGATTCATTGAACTGTTCAATGGAATGTTTCAATCTCGAGTGTGCCCTTCAGGTTTTGTGACTGGGATGCTGAGGATCACAAAACAAGGTGCGAAGTAACCATGCAAATTACTTGGTACCCTTAATATTTACCCCTTAATCGATGTGCCGGTTAACCACACGTGCTCCAACGATACTGTGATAAATATTAAGTTACCCTTTGCCTACCTTGTTAAATCAAGCTAGTGTTCCAGTTAACCACACACGCTCCACTAACCGACTTAAGCAAAGTGCAAAGTGTAATTTCATGGATTAGCACCTTATTCAAATTTTCCTAAACTAACTAAGATTGGGAATTATAAAAACATTTTAGTTACTTTATATTTATCATAAATACTTTTAATGAAGGGAGAATTCTAGTCCTTGTCCTACCCGTTCGGCTAACAACCCTCCACCAGTCAAGGAAGCAGTGGGTGAGAGTGGACACCCATTAAACTGCCATTTTGTAGGCAGTAACCGTATACTCCCCTTATAGACCAGCTTCATGAATGAAGCCAACTAATGGTAAAACGACTTGATTTTATATATATATATAAATATTATTAACTTATAATATTATAAAGTATAAGGGTTGAATTTTAACTTTTAAAATTCTAAGGGCTTAACTTGGAATTAAAGTATTCATAAGGGAAAACTTTTCAAATTCGAAAACTTGAGGGCAAGTTTTGAAACTATTCAAAACTATTCAATTCCATAACTTATGTGTTTAAAGTAGTTTTAATCCAAAAACTCTTCAAGTTCCATAACTTGAGGACAAGTTATGGAAGACTTCAAACTATTAAAAGAATTTGATTTTTCTTTATTCATAACCTATGGAAATATTTATGAGTTTTATGAATCTTAAATGTGACTTTTCATATAACTTGAGGACAAGTTACAAAAACACATTTTAGAATTAACTCTTAGATTAATTTGGATTGAAAACAACAATTTCATTTAACTTTTCTATTAATCTAAGGAACTCATAAGAACAAGATATTTCAATCAAACTTTTTCATGTAATTAGCCTAAACATCAAACAAATACAAAACATTAATCTATTGACAATTATCTATGAAATTGGATTAGCATGAACATTACCACAACAAAAATAGGTTTACAAGTTCAAAAACAGCTTAGGGTAATGTTCCTAGTCCAATTCCAGCCAAAAAACTCAAAAATATGATATCTGGGGCTCCTACTCGTCGAGTGTATGAACCTACTCGACGAGTAGGATGATTTTGTTCATGGACTCGACGAATACATCAGTGGACTCGGCGAGTCCATTGCCCAGAAAGCCAGAAAATTGATTTTTTTTTCATCTTTTTCAGCAATTTGCATCAAGTATAATTGAAAACAAGCCTACGCTCTGATACCACTGTTCGGTTATGAGCATTCTAACACTCCTAAGCGTACATGCAACCCTAAATACCTTGGATCTATGTTTTCTTTATTATACATGCAAATATGAATATTCCAAGGTATTACCCTATCTAGCATACAATCTTTTGATACTTGGGTAATATAACAAGTTAGAATACATACCTGTTGATGTAGCTTGACTCGATGATGCTCGAGAGCCTAGTGCCCCAAGTGTGACACCTTAAATAGTTCACACCGCATCATCAACACTTGGAATAGCCATGAGAAGAAGACACTTTACGCTCAAATTGGCTAGCCCTCATATAAGTATCACTAGTGCCAATTTCTTGAGCCAAAGGGGTCCTTATATAGTGTACACATTAGGTTTACACCATGTAACCCATGAATTTACCCATTCCTTATGTTCCATGGGTCACCACATGGGTTAAACTCAACATATGGAATCATGGATCGTAAGCCCATATATATATATATAAGAATGAATGATTTACACAATCAATCCCCATATATTTACTTAGTCTCTTTTTGATCACTAAATTAAGTCCAAATTTATTGTTGATCAATACTAATTAAATAACATGATTTCATATTAATATATTAAAACTTATAATATATTCATATGTCACAAATTTCCTCTCCTCACAAACGGTCTGTCCAAATGTTCCGATGCCATGCAACCCAAATGGACCATTTTGAGTCAGGTCAATTACATACCAAATATAGTTATGGACTTAGACACTAATCCAACATCATCAACTAACTACAAGTTACACACCTCAAGAAAACAGGGTTGCTAAAAGAAAAATCAGGACTCTTGGTGAGATGGCAAGGTGCATATTACAAGCAAAGAGATTACCAGAGGAATTTTGGGTTGAAGCGATAGCATATGCAACATATCTGATCAACAGAACATCAACAAAAAATGTAAATAACATGACACCAAAAGAAGCTTATAGTGGTCTTAAACCGGGTGTAGGACATCTAAAGATCTTTGGTTGCATTGCTTATGTACATGTACCTAACCAAAGAAGAGGAAAACTCGATCATAAATCCAAAAAAAATTGTGTTTGTGGGTTACAGTGAAAACACAAAAGCATACAAACTTTATAATCCTATAACAAAAAAGGTAATCATAAGCAAATATGTTATTTTTGATGAAGCAAAAGCTTAGAATGAACCTTTAAGAAGTGAAGAGAATTGTTCACACATCCTGCTGAGCATTTGTTCAAAAAAAGAAAACGATGAGGAGGAAAATGAGAAGAACACACACACAAACCTGTCAATGACAACTCAGTACAATCCATCGATGACTCTTCAAGTTCATCTGAAGACCCAACTTGTGTAAGAAAGATCAAGAAAAAACGAAGCATGGCAGACCTATACGAAAACACTCAAATATTGGACTTCGAAGACATGGCCGACTATGCTCTTTTTGTTGATGCTGATGTAGTAACTTTTGAAGAAGCATTTTAAGATAAGAATTGGAGAGATGTAATGGATGCAGAAATAGGTTCAATTTTGAAGAATGACACATGTGAACTAGTTGATCCACCCAAAGATCATAAATCTATTGGTGTCAAATGGGTATATAAAATGAAACTTAATGAAGGAGGAAAGGTTGAAAAGTATAAGGCACGTTTAGTCGCCAAGGGATACAAACAAAAGTTGGGAATTGATTACTAGGAAGTGTTTGCTTCAGTACTCAGACTAGAAACTATCCGTTTGGTTCTTTCTTTAGCATCAGAAAATGAATGGGATATGCATCAGATGGATGTGAAATCGTCTTTCCTAAATGGTGCCCTTGAGGAACACGTGTGTATTGATCAACGAACTGGATATGTGAAGAAGGGGGAAGAGTATAAAGTTTGTCACTTGAAAAAGACCTTGTATGGTTTAAGGCAGGCACCTCGTTCCTGGTCCAGTAGAATTTGCAAGTACTTCATGCAAAATGGCTTCAAGAAATCCCCTTTGAGCATACCCTCTTAGTCAAAGAAGCTACTAACAAATTTTTAATTATTTGTTTGTATGTGGATAATTTGGTTTTTACAATAAACTCAGAAGAAATGGTTCGAGAATCAACGAATCTATGAAAATTGAATTTGAAATGACTGACATGAGCGTATTGTATTACTTCTTGGGAATAGAGGTAAAGCAAGAGCAAAAGAGGATCTCAATTTCCCAACACAGTTACGCTAAGGAACTGCTTAAACGCTTTAACATGGTGGGTTCTTCACATGTCTCTACCCCAATGGAGTTTGGATCAAAATTCTTAAAAAATACTTCAGAAGATGATGTGAATCCAAGTCTATATAGGAGTCTGGTAGGCAGCCTTATGTATTTAACTGCAACAAGACCCAACATCATGTTTTCTATGAGTGTTATTAGTCGCTTCATGGAGAATCCCAAGAAAAGTCATTGGGAAGCTGGTAAGCATATATTGCGTTGCATAAATGGTACTCTCAATCATGGGCTTATCTATACTAGAACTGAAGATGCAAATTTGAGAGGTTTTAGGGACTGTGATTATGGTCGGTGTATATATGATAGTAAAAGCACCACAGGCTATGTTTCTGACCTTGTCTCTAGAGCCATATCATGGAAAAAAAAGAATCCAAATGTGGTTGCCTTATCTTCTGTTGAGGCAAAGTACATTTCACTTTCAATGGTCGGCTGCCAAGCCTTGTGGCTCAGCGGTATTTTAGTCACATTGGGAAAATACCAAATCAATGCATCAAAGCTTTTATGTGATAACAAATATGCCGTAGCTTTGTCAAAAAAACCCGTGCTCCATGGTAAAAGTAAGCATATTCGGATTAAATATCACTTTCGTGAACTTCTTGCAAACAAAGATGTTGAAGTTTGTTTTTTGTGAAACAAAGGATCAGTTAGCAGATGTATTTACTAAGGCTTTGCAAGTGGGTAACTTCAGTCGTTTGAAGAAGAATCTTGGAGCATTTGAAATCTAGCTTAAGAGGGGAATGTTAGAATTAAGCTAGAACTTTGTAAATATTATCTAAGGTAGTTAGTTAGTTGGTGGTTATAGTAAAAAGGTATTATCAGTTATGTAACCGTCCTAATGAATGGACGTGATGGTTAGCGATGTATAAATATGTTAACTCTGTGAATTAATAAAGTTTGTTAAAAATTAATTTTATGTGTGTTAACCATCTTCTTCTTGTTTATCCAAATTTTCTTCGAAAGTTTAGCCATCCGTGTTGGAATGACATTGTCTAAGGCTTTTGTATGAATTTTGCATCCTTATTTCATAACACATTGTTTATTTCTCTTAGAATGACATTGACTAAGGCTTTTGTATGACAGAGTTATCAAAAGCAATTTTTTGTGATATTCCTTAACAAAATGGGCACAATGAGAAATACAAATACACAGTATTTTTATGACAGAAACTTGTAGAAGTGAACATCTGAAGTGTTGATTGAACTATCGCCTTGTGGTCTTCTTGTAAAGCATGTGAGTGGAGAACAGAACCAGTAGTAGAATTGTTATGGAGGATATGAGCGATAGAAGAATAGACGCTGCAGCACGGAAGCAGAATGAATCATACGTAGTACACATCTTGTTCCATCCGGTATGAGAATTTCCTTTAATTCCAGTGTATGCGACTCCTGTTGCTGCTCCTGTTGCTGAAGCCATAATACCCAATAGCAACTGCACCATACCAATTTATTTATTGTTACTTCAAAATATAAAACTTGCGAGAGAACTCAAAACCTCTCGCTTCATTCCGCAAAATCTGGCCTATTATGAACTAATAATTCTTGAAAAGATAGAAAATATTGCATTTACTTTGTATTATTACAATAAAAACTCCTTTCTTTTTATGTGCAAAGTAAGTTTTCAAGTTATAAATAAAAGGTTATGCAAATGTATTTGGTGTATGAACTTACAGCATCAAACATCACAAAATGAAACTGCAATTTTGTGGAGATTCCTCCCGGCTTCATAAGTGCCAAAACCGATAGTGCCCCAGTGATAATGCTGTACAAGCAAACCACCGAGAGTGCTGTAATCAAGTATCTGCACCATAACATCACATTCGTTAATAGAAACTCTCGAACTCATATACAATGGTTACAAGAACACAGGTTATTATGGTTTTGGTTGAAGTAATGAAACTTACATGAATGATGGGATATAACTGAATTTTCCAGTCAATAGTATTGCGTGGCCTGGGGTAACTTGAATCAGTTTGGTTTGTTTAGAAATTAGCATAACAATGATTGCAACCACTGATGTTATGAATAGAAACACCCTTAAGGCCAAATCAACCACCGGATGTGAATTATTCTTGTATTGTGATAACACTGCTGACTGCTTCACTGGTTGCTGGGCGGCAGCAGGTGGAGGAGATGTGCTGACACTGACATGGGATCCCATGGCCACCAGAATTTGGACAGGAGAAAACGGAAACTTGTATTTTTTTAGTTTTGTGAAAGTGTGGTTGGATGTTAACTAGAAAGTGCAGTTTTATACTACGTAAGTACGTATATCTTTTTGTCAACTGATTTGTGTCGATGTTAGTAGGATGCTCATGGCACATGTTTATGTGAAGTTGACATTGAGTAACTTGATTTGACAACCCAAAAACGGAAACATTCTACAATAATGGAATATTTCACATGACCATTTTGCGAAAGGATTTCCATGGCTGATTGTATAGCAAAGATTTTATTTACAAATGGAATCTTTATTTATTGGTCGACAGATAGTTAATCCCATCATCACTAATGGGTCGGCTTCATCGTAATTTCTAATTTCTAATACGAGGTATATGCGCCGTTACCTTTTTCTACAAATTACACGTATTACGAATATGTAATATGTAATATGTAATATCTAAGACATATATAATCATAAAATCACCTCGATGCTTTGGAATTTGGATTTATCATAATTAATTTCTAGCACGAGTTACAATGAGGTTCTCCAATTCCTTTTTGTACAATTTAAGAATATTAAGGATATGTAATAAATATAAGTATACAAACTATAATATCCCAAGAAAAAAAGTCAGATTAATATTTGGAAAGCATTTTTAAATTTCAAATGTTTTGGTTCCTTTTAAATTTTTATTGTATTTAAAATACTAAATAATTGTTCAACTTAAAGGTAATAATATTGAAATATATTTGTCCTTCCCATGTTCGTTATTTCAGGATTGATGAAAATGTGGAAGACATTATTTGATGAAAATCCGAATATTATAATTTAATAAAAAAATTCTTTGTTGAAAAAAAATTGGTCTGCAGATCTTCTATTTGACATTATTTCAATTACTGTAATAATTAACTTCTTTACCATTTAATAAACGAAATGATGAATAGTTGGTTGCATAGTATTTTATACATCATCTAGTTAATAAATAAATAAATAAATAAATAACTTAATAAATTACTTATCCACAGTCTCAAGGACAGTGTGGATTTGGTTATTAGTTTAAACTTTAGAACATTATGTAGAACTCATTAAGTTTTCAGAAAATGAGTAATTACTTTGTAGTTACTGTTGTGATATGTCTTCGAGCTTAACGTCGTCTGTGCTGGTTTTGTCTGAGTTAAGCCTGAGAATCATAGCAAAGAAAGCATCGACGTGATTCGTCGTCCAGGAGGGGGTCTCGGAACAAGACTCCGATGGTCTAGTCAATAGCTGTATGAGAGAATTAGGGTTTAGTTTGAGATAGAGCAAGAGGTGATCCCTTCTTCTAGATAAGAAGGGCTTCCTTTATACATGTTGTTGGGGGAGCATGTCCCCGACAATACTTGTTGTCTTGTCAGGAAGTGGATGCATCTCATTGGCTGATCATGCACGACTAGTGGTTACTTGCTATCGGTGCAAAACCATCGAAGAGCAGCACTTTGAGCATTCCAGTTGTCACTCTGGGGAGTGGTTGGTACTATTATGGCTTGTTATGGACTAGAGCTAATTGTTCTGAGCTAGACCTTGGTGCTAGAACACAAGGGAATAAGTATGAGGCCGCAAGGGCAAAGGCCCGACCTAGCACTTAAGCTAAGTAGTGACGGTTAGCTAGGTCGTCCTTTAGATAACCACCTCATTATCTAGGTTAGTAAACGGCAACGTTAGCCTCAAGTAGTTGAGTTGTTCTAGCTTACAGCAAGGCTCATGTCCAGACGAGATGGTTTTCATGTCCACTAATATGACGAAGTCGGTTGTGCATATTTACTAGGGCAACCGACCGATTCTTCCGTTTTGTATTTAAAATTCCCATTTACTAGGATCCTTTTTTATCTTTCTACCTCCTACACTTATATCGTCTAAGTCTTCTTCTGTGTAAAACAATTTTCTTACCGTTTTCTGTGCGAGATCTATAATGATTCCCATTTGATCTAGGAGCAACCCGACACCGAAAGAGTTCGAGTCTCTTTAGTTTCGGTTTAGGTTTATGCCTGAACACAGAGTGCAATTTCCAAATAAAGGGGTTATTTTATATCAGCCTCCGCAGGAAAGGTTGGAGTCCCAGTGTCGATTTTTGAATCGGGGCTTCGGCTGCAAATATTGGATTTATTTGATGAGGTTATGCACGTGTATAGTTTCTTTGTGGACGAACTCACCCCTAATGTCATTAACAAGATTGTCGGGTTTTAGTTGGTCTGTCGATCCTTGGGTGTACTTCCTCAGCTCTAGGCCTTCCAGTTCTTCTTTAACTCGTCCACCCAGTGTGCATACATACTTTCTCTCAGCAGCGCAATACTTATTTGTTTATTGTTAACTAGAGGGCTACTCGAAAGAAATGGTAGGAGCGGTGGTTGTGGGTTAACAATGATTTGATTAGTTCAGGCTATCCGCGTGTGACCATCACTTCGGATCGGGCACCTCATCTATCGCACTCTAGTTTATCTGTGGTTGAAGCGTTGAAAGGGGCCTGGTTCAACGAGGAAGATTTGCAAGACTCCATCCCGGAGGGTGCAGGAATGAGTGCTGCTTGGCGAGCTTGGGGATGATGCCTCAATTTTACGTGGAGAAAATCCATAAGTGTCATTTCCATACCCTCCCCCCGCCCCCCAGCCCACTTTATTTTTTGCTCTGAGGAGCTTTCCTTGAGGAGGACTTTGGTAATTTAATGGTTGTTGTTTTATCTATAGGCGTTGAGAGGGTTTTGTCCCTCGAGAGAGTGTTGTGTGGGATGTTTAAGGGTGACATTTAGTATCATGAATTCCTTTTGGTGGAAGTTCTCCTACTACCTACTGGCGCTACTTGTGCACTCGTTTTGAATGTTCCTCCCGTCAAGGTTGTAGAACTCGTTACTCGGTACCTGTTCGGCCGACTACCGAGTAGCGAGTACTCGGGAGTACTCGAATATGGAAATTTATGTAGAAATATTTTTAAGGAAATTATATATGTCAAAATCATAAGATAAATTCATAAGTTGATTGAAATATATAACAAAATTGGATACATGTGAGTACACAAAAAATAAAAAACACATAATGGTCTCACTTCGTGAATAATTACTGAAAATTTAAGATATATATGTAGTAATAATCACATGTGTGTGTTAAATAATAAATCATTAAGTATATTATACATATTAATCACCGAGTTGACTGAATTTCATAACACTACTCAGTTTGTGAGGGGCCGATCGGGGAGTACTCGGGATTATGTAACTCGCCTCGGCAAGGGGTGGAGTAACGAGTACTCGAAGGAGTAATCGGCGAACTCGGCGAGTTTTACAACACTGCCTACTGTTGCTATGTCCGGGGGGCCTGGTACGCAAGTCGACTTTGGTCTGTCGGGTGTAGGTGTAGGTGGTGGCCCCCGTGGTAATCCTTTAGTATCGTGAAGTCCTTTTGGTGGAAGTTCTCCTACAACCTACTGCTGTGAAGCGGCATACAACTTGGGTAGACTCCCTACTCGTGGGTGACTTTGGGGCCATCACAATTCGTGGCCGATTGCACAAGAAATGTAATATTGATTTCTTGTGTGGATGCACGCCTGATGTGATTGACATTGTTATTGATGACACTGCATACCATTCGGAGGGAGTGGACCAAGGAACGATTGCACCACATCAATAACCGGGAGAAAGAACAAGGAATGTAGTTGATTTAGGTGATGGTGATCTTGGTAAGAAACATGCGGCTGGTTCTAAAGTTGCCTCTATTTCCTGTTTGGTTCAACCAACTAGTGGTGTTATCTCTAGTCTCATGTCTACACAACTGGGAAGCGATGGTGTATACTGCTTAGGGTGGAATCTTACTCACGGGTCTCTTCTCATGTAACCTTCCTGTGTCCATGAATGGTGTCGTCATGCATTTCCTCTTACCACTTTGGAGTCATTGCAACTTCTTTCTCATTCCCATATGTCGACCAATCTCCAATATGTTGCGTCCCAGGTTGCTGCGTATTTGGTGGCAGCAGCCGATCGTCTTCGTTATTTGGGTGCCGACTTGGCAGAGTTGGCCGCCGTCATGACAGAATGTGATGAGCTTAGAGAGAAGGTGGGGCTCCTTGAGGATGAGAGACACAAATTCGAGGAGTGTTATGTTGTTTTCGCTAGAGAGAAGTCTGTTGTTGAATTGACATGTTTAAGGAAAGATTACGAACCGTTGACGCTTATGGTTGCAGTCTCACAACGGTTTCGCTCAAATGATGTGGATGATCAATCTTTGTTACCGTTTGGTAAACGTGCACAACCTCTAATGATATTAAGCTTGAATTATGAAGAAACGTTCTAATAGTTTTTTATAATGGTCAATTCGCGTCACTTTACTGATAATATGTGTAGAATACCAATATGGTTTGACAAGAATAAAAAGTAGCTACATTATGATGCAAACTAAGGCTAGGCTCTTGGGCTAGTTACTGGGGTGTGATTATCCATCTGGAGTTTTATCATGTTATACTTGCCCCAACTCTACCTTATATTTTCTCCTTGCTCTAGGAGTAGAAGTGGCGTAGGTTATACACGTTCCAGATGTGGGGGATTAGTCTCCCGTCCTAGGCTTCTAAGACTTAGGCTCTGTTCTGTTGCACCTCTACAACTTTGTACGGTCCCTCCCAAATGACACTCAACTTTCCGTGAGGTTGTGCATGGATGGACTCATTCTTGGGAAATACCCACTCTCCCACCTTGAAGTTTTTTACTCGTACATGGCGGTTGTAGTAATTTTGGCGCAGGCCTTATAGGCCTCCTGGCGGAGCTAGGAAGCTTCATGCTTTTCGTTGAGTACATCTAGGTCTTGATGAAGTTAATCCTCATTGTTTCTCTCAACGAACACTGATACTTGTAAAGATCTTCTTATGATTTCCAGTGGGAGTACTACTTCTGTATCGTACGTCATACTGAAGGGCATATCTCCGGTGCTAGACCTTGAGCTCATTCGATATGACCAAAGTATTGTTGGTAGTTCTTTGACCCAGGCCGCTTTAGATTTCATCAAATTCTTTTTGAGACCGTTGACAATGATTTTGTTCGATATCTCAGTCTGACCGTTAGTCTGGGGATGGACCACTGAGGTGAAACGTTGATGGATTCGCTTTTCCTCACAACACTCTTTGAAAGGGCTACCCTCAAATTGAGTATCGCTTTCACTAATTAGGACTCTGCGGGTACCAAATTGCTGAGGATATTCTTCCACATGAACTTTATCATTTGCCTGCTTGTGACTGTGGTTAATTATAGTATCCCATTTTTCACAACTAAAAATTTTCATTTTTATTAAGGTAAAACTTCCCAATCAGAGTATCATAGAAACCATGAAGTCCTCAATACTGATGACGAGTGTGTACAGTCCCGTCTTCGCCTTCCCATGGCCACTGATGATAACTGAAACAATAAACAACTAGGTAAGCACAAAGCTTAGTGAGTCCCCCCCCCCCAAAAAAAAATACCACATACGAATAATCATACGAGCATGCATACCGGACACTCTTCGGGCCATAAGTGTGACTGGACCGGCTCGCAGGCCTTCAGTCTATCGGGCCAGAATAGTAGGGTTTGTTGGCCTACCGCCTCAACCTAACTGCTCATCCCGAGCCTCCATGCATACAACTTACAGCCGGCCCGCATCGGGTATCTTCACCTACAACACAAAGCGGGACTGCCTACAACACAAAGCAAGACTGCCTCAACCCAAACCAAACACAACATGTCAACATATAAACAATCAAGATCAAGTAGGCATGTAATGCAGGCAAACAACAATCATACAACTCACTACTGCCTACTGGTCCTCTGACAACATACAATCCAGCTATCAGCTAACCTCCATAGAATGCATAACCAAAAGTTACCAGAAGTGATATAACCACCCGAACAGATGATCCTACTCTAGAGCCACAACCAAACAAGTAACAGGAAAGAGAGCCTAGACCAAGAGTTATCAGGCTATCCTACATGACCACAGATAATCCCTAAGGGCACTCCACAAATGTTAACCAACAAGCCTAGATAACATACATTTCTACAAATTATTACAACAAAGCAACATACTCAATACCAGGAGACAGATCTTGTAATACCTATTTCTTAGCATCGAGACTTTCACTATTCTTATGTTTGTTATGAAACTTAACTGTGACATATGTTGGGATAAATTATGCTTAAATGAGTGTTCTTGAGTAAAATAATTGACATTGTAGATGTTATAAGTTGAAAGGATAGTTTGAGAATAAAAAATGTATGAAATGTAGCAAAAAGCAAACCTCACGACGTGAGTAAAGACGCTGAAGACGTGATAATGAAAGAACAGTGATTAAGTTACGTAAGTGAACAGTAGTAGTAACCTACTTTATTTTCTCACAACGTGAAAAGAGGTGCTCAAAGCGTGAGCAATGTACAATACCTTATTTTATTTGCGACGGACCTCGTTTTGTCATGAAACAAAAGTGTCAGGAAAAAAGAGACTCGCGACGTGAGCCTAATACTCATAATGTGACCCCGAGCTGACCATAAAAAAGTAATTCCGTCTTAAAACAAGGGCATTCGAAATCAAACATAAAAACACACAATTAAGGTGCGAAAAAACCCCAATTAAACCCTAGATGTCAGTTCTTGAAGATATCACTTGATTCAAATCACTTGTTTTAACACACATTTCTACAGATTATTACAACAAGGCAACATACTAAATACCAGGAGACAGATCTTGTAATACTTGTTTCTTAGCATCGAGACTTATACTATTCTTATGTTTATTGTGAAAGTCAACGGTGACATATGTTGTGATAAATTATGCTTAAATGAGTGTTCTTGAGTAAAAGAATTGACATTGTCGATGTTATAAGTTGAAAGGATAGTTTAAGAATAAAAAATGTATGAAATGTAGTAAAAACAGACCTCACGACGTAAGTAAAGAAGATCAAGACATGATAATAAAAGAACGCTGATTAAGTTATGTAAGTGAACAGTAGTAGTGACCTACTTTGTTATCTCACAACATGAAAAGAGGTGCTCAAGACGTGAGCAAAGTACAATACAATATTTTATTTGCGACGGACCTCGTTTTATCATGAAACAAAAGCGTCAGGAAAAAAAGAGACTCACGATGTGAGCCTAATATTCACAATATGAGCCCAAGCTGACCATAAAAAGTAATTTTGTCTTAAAATAGGGGCATTCAAACTCAAACATAAGAACACACTTGATTAAACCCTAGATGTCAGTTCTTGAAGACATCACTTGATTTAAACAACCAAAATGGTGGATTAAGTTAAGAAGCACTTGTTTTAACACATTTGATTTCAATATTGAGCAAGATTCTTGTTAGTTTTGATGAAACCCAAGATGAAGGGTACATGTCTAATTAATGATGATGAGTTAGGTTTTAGGTTAAATAGCCTAATTATGTTGATTTCCATTGATTTGAGTATCATGTGAATGAAGGATATCATGTGTGATGTTCTATGTAAAAAAATTTCATTGTGAAAGGAAGATATGGTCTTAATAGTAAATACACATGATACTATTAATTTATATGATAGTAAAACTATATGAGAAAGTTATTTATGGATGTTAGATATTTAAGAAACATAGAGTTAACGATTTTAAGATGTTATATTGATCACGATCATAAATTCAAATCATATGAATGGTTTAATAATTATTGATCTTTAAACTTTATTAAATAGGGAATCAAGAAAGGATTCTCGGAAGGGAGGAGAAATTGTTGGAGTATTGGAAGGGAGGAGAAATTGTTGGAGTATCGTCCTCACAAACCATATTTTAGGTGAGTAACTTCCTTTTTTACTCATAATGATAGATGTTTATTGTTGATTGTTTATGTTGTTTATTATAATTATTCGATTTTATTATGTTGAGATGTTATTATTAAAGATAAAAGTTTACTTAAATAAGGATTTGAAAAGTATGATGATTGAATGAAAATTTAGTGATATGATTAGAGAGGTCAAGTGTACAAGAGAGATGATTGGTAGAATAATTAAGATAAATGTTTGAGAGTGTATTGATCACCTATATGATTAAGATGATATCATATGAGGATATATTTGAAGATGAATTAGTGATGATGATCAAATATATGGGAATGAGCATTCCATATGAGATTATATATTTGATTACATTAGACTTGTATTAAAAGACAAGTTATTATTAATGAACAAAATTATGGAAAAGAGGATTCCATAATTAATGAGTAATGATCAGATTATAATCTCTATATGAGATTATTGTTATGATAACAAAACAAATGTGATAATTGAGAAATACCATCTTGTATTAATCGGATGGAAATGATGTATCAGTATGGGAATAACTATAACTTATAAAGCAATATGCTCATATTATTGATTATTTATGTTTTCAGGTTACATGCATCTGGACCCAGGGAAGGCAATGAAGGTGTATTCATGTTTTGAAATCAACCTTTGAAACTTAACTTGATTTGTAAACATTGTTTCTTTTATAAGCTTGGCTCGATCCTATAGTGTTTAACTATGTATGATATAAACTTGTGAATTATGGTTAATGATATGTAAAATTTTGTTTAAAAGAAAAAAAATAGTATATTTATTTTAGCCTGGTGTTACAAATCTAACATATTACTACAACATATTCGTTACTAGAATACAGATCTAACAGATCACTATAGCATAACAGCATACTCGATAACAGCACACAGATCTAACAAATCACTATAACATAATAACATACTCGATACCAGAACATGGATCTAACAAATCACTATAGCATAGCAACATACTAAATATCAACAATCCAATGAATGCATGGCTGTATATACTTAGAGGTGAGATAGCCACCTGGACAGGTGATCCTACTCTAGAACCACAACCAAACAAGGAACATGTAAGAGATCTTAGATCAAGAGTGGTTAGTCTATCCTACATGACTATATATAGTCCCTAAGGCATCCCTCTACTCACATATAACTAAAACTAATGGTTCGGCATTGGTGCCTTCAACCCACGGGTAAGGCAAAAATCATATTGATATGCACGTCGGTAACTGAAGAAGTAACGAAGAAC
Source organism: Lactuca sativa (assembly GCF_002870075.4). Lineage (NCBI taxonomy): Eukaryota > Viridiplantae > Streptophyta > Magnoliopsida > Asterales > Asteraceae > Lactuca > Lactuca sativa. The sequence continues at coordinate 130,500,650 of NC_056627.2, read as the reverse complement.
TCTACCGGCTTCCACTCACTTCTAGTCACCTACAGGAAGATACTCGAGTCAATAATCGATTACAGGTCATAGTCACTTGCAACAGTGACTACCTCACATGAAATGACAATTAGTGTTTCACATAAAATGAACAATAGGGTTAAGTAAGAACACCTAACCCATTAAGGACTTAATCACCTAAAGGTAGAACTATTTAAGGTTTGACTTAGTCGTTCTTGGGTGAAATAATAATCCAATTAATAGCCCAAATATACACCCGATCATTGTCTAAAATAGAGCTCCCCGATTCTAGGGTCTTCCACATGAAATGATAACTAGGGTTAGTGTTCCACACTAAACCACTTAATGTATTAGTTCATTCAGTACAATACTACATTAAGTTAACTGTAGGGCATTACAAAGTATAATTTAAAGTTCAATTAACAATTTTAACGCGGGTCCTGAGAAAACTCGAAAACTAGGGTTTCCTTGACATTAGGGTTTTTTTAAACCCTAATTAGGGTTTCCAACGCCAAACTCATGCCACTCAGAATAAAGTTAGATGTTTAGGTAATTTAATGTTTAATAAGTCGGGCACCACCCACTGCCACCTCGGGAAGTGGTGGTCGGTGGCGGTCTGTGGCGGTAGCCACCCATTCACGGTGGTGGTGGCGGTTTCAAGTTAGAATCCAAACAAAAAACTCCCATAGCAACAATCATGTAGAAAAAATGCGTACAATATTACACACAAAACTAACTTACATGGTGGCTAGTGGCGGTAAGGCGGCAACCACCATCGTTTGCCGCCATGGTTGTTCTCTTACTTTTCCGGCTAATAAAACATTCACACACGCCATTCCAGTATGCCATAACGACAGCACACACACCCACATTCACGAAGTATTAACACAACCACCCTCATGGTGACATACGGTGTTCGGAGAATGACCAGATGACAACCGTATGGCAGCGATGGTCGAATGAACGGTTGTGGCATCTCAAAAAATAAATAGAGAAGAAAGGGGGCGTAGCTTGTCCTCACCAGAAAATGGTTTCAGCAGCCACAAGTTCTGCTTTTTCTCCTGCTTACTTCAATCACGTTGTTCTGCTCATCGGCATTCAAACCCGTCGACAAAATTTGTAACGATAGCTACTCGATGCTTCAAGGCAGCGTCAAGGAGGTGGCGGCGACGGGTGGAGGTTGGAGATAAGGTGGTAGCTGAAGAAGGGATTTAAGGTTAGGGTTTATGTGTGTACCAAGTAGCAAGAGGGTGGAGGGGAACGGCTTGATGTCCTATCTCCAACTATAAACTTAAGCCCCTTTATTACACTTTTAGTCCCTCTGTCCCCATTATTTTCAAATTAAGTCCCTAATTTACTATATACCCCCCTGATTCCAAAAATCCTTCCAATTCAAGTCTAAAAATTACCAAACATCCCCCAATATCCAAAAATCTATTCACAACTAGTCTGAAAATTACACTTTAACCCCCGATTTCTAGAACTTATAACATTTAACTCCTTACGCTAATACTCTAATAAATTATTATGGATTTAGGGCTAACATAAAAATATAAAAATACATCTCAGGGTTTTAGGGCTTATTATTTATTTATTTACTTGTTTTATTTTAAACAAAATGTTACAATTCTCCCCCACGTAAATTGGATTTCATCCTCAAAATCAGTTCTCGCTTCTACTTGATGATGCACTCCCCACACAACTGTTGGATAAGGTTTCTAAGTCCATAACAATTTCTGGTATGTACTTGACCTGACCCCACATGGTCCATTTGGGTTGAATGGCATCATACATTTGGATAGACTAAATGAGAGACATAACACTTGTGGTTTTTTAATATATTATAAGTTCTAATATATTAATAAGTATTATTTAATTAGTATTGATCAAGAATTAATTTGGAATTAGTTAAGTGATCAAAAGATAACTAATTAAATATATGGGTTGATTATGTAAATCATCCATAATTTGTATATTGGGCTAAGAGGATCCATGGATTATCAAGTTGGGTTAAACCCATAGGATGCTCCATGGGAGTTACAAACCCATGGGGTCATGGAAATGAAGAGTCATGACACATTAGGGTTTACATGGTGTAACCCTAGATGTGTCACACTATATAAGGAACATACTATCCACCAAAATCGGCTACACAAAGAGAAGTGAGGGCTAGGCCGATTTTTAGAGTGTGTGCATTCTCTCTAAAGTCATTCCAAAAGCATTTGGTGTTGTGTGAAGCATTTGAGGCATCACATTTGGTGTGCTAGGCTCACAAGGTTTCAAGGAATCAAAATCAACTACAAGATATGTATTTCTAGCTATCCTTTTAAGATTAAAGTTCCCATATATGCTTGATAGGACTATGAACCTTGGAAACCAAATTTTGCATGTATTTAGACAAACATAGATCCAAGGTTTATTAGGGTTGCATGTACACTTAGGAAGTGTTAGAATGCTCAAAACCCATCAGTGATATGAGAGCCTAGGCTTGTTTGTTAAATACTTGATGCAAACTTGTTTTTCAAAAGCCAAAAACTGTCCAGACAGGAAAACTCGACGAGTTTTGGCCTAAAACTCGCCGAGTTTGTGTGTTATAGCATGAACTCGACGAGTTTGTCATCCAGTGAGCAGTTTTGGAGCTTGGCTGCTTGAAATGGACTAGAAACATTACCCTAAACTGTTTTGGTGTTGTAAAACTTGTTTTAGATGGTGTAATGATTGTTCTAATCCATTTACAAAGGCTAATATCAATTTTTCATGATTATATGTGTTCATATGTTCTTGAAATTTTGATATGAATATTCATGTTCTTATGAGTTCTTGATAGATCATAGGAATTAGTTGTTTATATGATTAAATCATGATCTTTATGTGTTTAAATGGAGTCCATAACTTGTCCTCAAGTGATAGATAACCAAAAGTCTCTTTGTGTTAAAAGCAATTAAAAGAACACAGAAGTTATAAATGAAGAGTCTTCATTTTAATAACTTATAAGTTATGAATATGAAAGGTTTTGTAAAGTTACAAAACTTGCCCTCAAGTTTTGGAACATGTAAAATCACTTAATAAAATTTAGGTCCAACCCTTAGAATTTTAAAAGTTAAAATTGAACCCTTATACTTTAAATTATAAGTTAATAATATATATATATATATATATATATATATATATATATATATATATATATATATATATATGTATAAGATCAAGTCGTCTTACCGCTAGTACGCCTCATTCACGAAGCCGGTCTATAAGGGGGGTACAAGGTTGTTGCCTATAAAATAGAAACTTAATGGGTGTCCACTCTCACCCACCGCTTCCTTGATCGGTGGAGGGTCGTTAGCCGAACGGGTAAGACAAGGACTTATAAATTCTCATCAAAAGTATGATGAATATTATAAAGTAACTAAATGATTTTATTAAATTCCCAATCGTAGTTACTTTAGGAAAAATGTGAATAACGTGCTAATCCATGAAATTACACTTTACACTTTGTTTAAGTCATTGGTGGAGCGTGTGTGGTTAACCGGCACACTAACTTGAACTTGACAAGGTAGGTAAAGGGTGACTTAAGGTTTATCATAGTATCGGTGGAGCGTGTGTGGTTTACCAACACATCGATTGAGTGATAAACTTTAAGGGTACCAAGTGATTTGCATGGTTACTTCACACCTCGTTTTGTGATCGTCGGTATCCCAGTCACAAAACTTGGAGGGCACACTCGAGATTGAAACATGCCTTTGAAAAGTTCATTGAATCTCAAAAGAATCTAGGAATTCCTAAGAACCAATTAAAACCCTAATATTTATATTTTGTTTTTCATGGTGGAAATTGGTGAATCGTCATTCACCTACCTTTCAAATATGTTATAGCTTGGATTACGGCATACCTCTTCTAAGTTATAATATATTATGATTAGATCCTAGCCTTAATATTACATTTGGGTGTTTTATTAAGGACTCTATTAATATCTGAACTAATCTTGTTCTCTTCTTTCAGATGTCTTCAAACAACGTTGCTTCTGGCTCTAATCCTAATGGCTCCTTTACCCTTATGAACTTGTATGGGAAAGTCACTTTTGATGGATCCAACTTCAATGAATGGATCAGAAACATCAGGATGATTACCCGCTACGAGGACAAAGAATATTTCCTCGATAAGGAGCTTAAGGAGATTGATGAGACCACTGCAACTCCCCAGTAGATCGCTGACTTTCGGGCACATGAAAGGGAAGCTACCAAAGTAGCATGCATCATGTTGGCCACTATGACAGCAGAACTCCAAAAGTCCTATGAGGACTTCTACCCTTTTGAAATGCACCAAGATCTGATGGAAAGATACCATCAAAGTGCATGACAAGAGAGGTATGAAATCATCTGCTCCATCATAACAACCATGATGAAGGACGGGGAATCCGTCACGAGCCACATGCAGAAAATGCAAAGGTATGTGGATCGGTTGCTGAAGCTTAATGTGAACTTCCCTGAGGAGCTTGCAATAGATATCATTTTGCACTCCTTAGCATTATGCTATGATCAATTCTGCATGATATATCACATGAATAAGGAAGAGGTCACACTCAGCAAACTTTAAGGACTCCTCAAGACCGCAGAAACAGGTCTTAAAGGTAAGTCGGTTGTTAACACTCCTATTACAAACTCTGCCTCGGTTTTGGCAATCGAGAAAGGTCGAGGGAAAAAGAGGAAGAGCTCTTCGAAGGGTACCAAGGCTAGGACCCTTGATGGCTCTTCTTCAAGTGGAACCAAGAAAGGTTCCGTCACTCCTTCTTCTGATGCAAAAGCGGCTGAATGCTTGTATTGCCATGAAAAATCACATTGGAAGTGGAACTGCCCAAAGTACCAGCAAGATGTGAAGGATGGGAAAGTTAAACCCAACCATGCACGTATTTACACTATCTTATCTAATAACTCACCCCATTATAACTTTTGGGTCCTTGATACCAGTTGTGGTATTCATATCTGTTCTGATGTGCAGGGACTAAGAAGAAGTGAGAACGTGGAGCATGGAAGAATAAACATAATCATGGGGAATAGGAAAGCTTTACTTGTTACCAAGATTGGAGTTTATACTTTATCGCTAAGTAGTGGGTTTAGTTTAGATTTGAATAAATTTTGTTATTTGCCAGAAATGGCAAGAAATATTATTTCCTTTCATGCATTGTATAAACAAGGTTTCACCTTTTCATTTGATAATGAAGTTGGTTTGATTAATGCTTTCTTTAATAATGTTATTTATTTTAAAGCATTACCTTGTGATGGTGTGTATGAAACTATATCCGTGGTTGATAATTTAGGAAATAATGTATTATGTATTGATTATGTTAATGATAATAACTTGGATAAAGCATCATTATGGCATTGTCGTCTTGGACATATAAGCAAGAAACGCATAGGCCAACTCCAAAAGGATGGAGTCTTGGAGTCATTTGACCTAAAGTCAGATGATAGTTGAGAATCATGCTTATTTGGAAAAAATAAGTCACCCTTCACAGGTTCTTGTGAGAGGGGTGAAGGTTTGTTGGATCTTGTACACACGGATGTGCGTGGACCCTTCAAACATGCCATAAGGGATGCTAATCATTAGTATTTGACTTTTACTGATGATTACAGTAGATATGGATATGTCTACTTAATCAAGCATAAGTCAGAGACTTTTGAAAGGGTTAAAGAGTTTAAACAGGAAGTCGAGAATCAATTGGGTAGGAACATTAAGATGCTTCGATCCAATCGAGGTGGTGAGTATCTTAGTTCAGAGTTCCTCGATTATCTTAGGAAATGTGGGATTGTCTCACAATTGACACCTCCCAGGACACCGCAGTTGAATGGCATGGCTGGGAGGCGTAATCAAACTTTGTTGGATATGGCTATTCCATGATGAGTTGAGCTTCGCTACCAATCTCATTTTGGAGGTATGCCTTAGAGACTACTGTCCATATCCTTAATCTGGTCCCTACAAAGAAAGTTGTCAAAACTTCTCATGAGATGTGGACTAGTAAAGTACCCAAACTAGACCACATCAAGATTTGGGGTTGCGAGGCTTTCGTGAGACGCGATACTCATGATAAGCTCGAACCTCAAAATGACAGGTGTAGTTTCATCAGCTACCCACAGTAATCGTTTGGTTACCTCTTCTACAGACCTAGTGAAAATGTGGTCTTTGTAGCTAGAAGGGATTTCTTTCGTGAGAGAGAGTTCATAAGCCAAGGAGACAGTGGGAGGAAAATTGACCTTGAAGAAATTCAAGAGTCAAGTGGTGAAGGAACTTTGAACCCTAGCACTCAACTTGAGGAGGAAACTCCTGTTGAGCCAATTGACAAGTCTGTACCTCTGAGGCGATCCAGAAGGTTTAGGAATGTACCTAAGCATTATTATGGATTCCATATTACTGCGGAAGGTGATACACTTATCAGTGACGACACAGTGATAGGTTTGGATGAACCTAACAGTTACGCGGAAGCCATGGCATGCCCGGAGTCAGCTAAATGGAAAGAGGCAATGGACAACGAGATACAGTCCACGTATGACAATCAAGTTTGGAACTTGGTTGAGAATGTACCAAGTCGTAAGACTGTAGGGTGCAAATGGATCTTAAACAAGAAGACCGACATGGATGGTAATGTACACACTTATAAGGAACAACTGGCTGCAAAGGGTTTCTCACAAACTCCGGGAGTTGATTATGATGAGACCTTTTCTCCAGTGGCCAAGATTAAGTCTATTAGGGTTCTGTTAGCCATAGCTGCATTTCATGACTATGAAATATGGCAAATGGATGTCAAAACTACTTTCCTTAATGGAAAGTTGGGTGAGGATGTTTACATGAGTCAGCCAGAGGGTTTTGTCAACACAAAGTACCCTAATAGAGTGTGTAAGCTTGAGAAATCCATTTATGGGTTAAAGCAAGCACCTAGCATATGAAATCTTTGCTTTGATGAGAAAGAAAAAGAATTTGGATTTTCTAGGAGTGAAGATGAATCTTGTGTATATGTCAAGGCTAGTGGGAGTATACTTAGCTTTTTGGTATTGTATGTGGATGACATACTACTCATAGGAAATGACATCTAAACTCTGCAAGAAGTTAATTCCTGGCTTGGGAAGTGTTTCTCTATGAAAGACCTAGGAGAAGTTGTCTATATTCTAGGGATAAGGATCTTGAGAGACCGGAGTAAAAGACTAATTGGACTTAGTCAGAGTACCTACTTGGATAAGGTGCTGAAGAGATTCGGCATGCAAGACTCCAAGAAAGGAGAGTTACTTATCCAAAATAACATCAAATTGAGTAAGACACAAAGCCCTAATACTGAGGCTAAGTAAGTAGAAATGATTCGAATACCTTATGCATCAACTGTAGGATCGATCATGTATGCTATGACGTGTACTCGACCTGATGTAGCCTTTGCCTTGAGCATGGTTAGCAGGTATCAGGGGAACCCTGGCAAGGCGCATTGGATTGCGGTAAAGAATATCCTCAAGTACCTACGGAGGACTAAGGATTGGGTCCTTACCCTAGGTGGGAGTGATGACTTGAGACTCGCAGGGTATGGTGATGCTAGCATTCAGACTAATAGGGATAATTTCCGCTCTTAGTCAGGCTGGGTCTTTACCTTAAATGGAGGACCAATTTCTTGGAGGAGTTCCATGCAAGAAGCAGTGGCTGATTCTACTTGCGAATCAGAGTATATAACAGCGAGCGAAGCAACAAAGGAGGCGATATGGCTGAAGAACTTCACTCGAGACCTTGGAGTTGTACCATCTATTAAGGAGCCAATGGATATTTTCTGTGATAGTGAAAGTGTTGTTGCCTTAGCCAAGGAACCAACAGATCATGGGAGATCCAGACACATCGACAGAAAATACCATTTCATCAGACATCGGATAGAAGGACTCCTCGTGGCAAAGAGGGTATCATAAGATGAGAATCTAGTAGATCCCCTCACGAAAGGACTGACTCGGATTAAGCATCTCCAGCATGCTCGGAGCATAGGGCTGAAGGATGATATTAGATTCAGTAGTTAGATAACCTCGAAATTTGTAAAGTGTAATTGACATTAGATGATGAATAAAATGTGTTTTATTTATGAGTAAAGTGTTGCTATCTCTTGTTAATCGTTTACTATATTTCTTTTGCATGTTTTGACTTCCAGAATAATTATGTTTGGTATATCATATTATTCGAACCTCCACAGTCGGTCATATGTCGGAAGTAGGTATGAATCAAGACTGTCATGATTGGTTGCAGAGGTCTAAGTTGTTGGACATGGCTACAACAATCATGAGTGCTCATAAGTTGTGAGCATTGGACACAACCCACGCTCACTGGAATCACTTCATGGAATTTATCTCGAGTGATCATGAGACGGTAATATCATATAAGTCTTCAAACCTAGAGATATGATTTGCTACCTATGAGTTGGTTATGCATTGATTGTATGAAAACGCATTGGTAACTCGATGTTATAAAACATGCCTTTGTGTATGATTCAACAAGTAGTAGAGCAAACATATGAGTCGAAGTTTATATGTTCCTTCTTGGATTAGAAGCTAATATCTGGGCCCCTCGATGAGTCGGTTTTGACCTATGTACCAGGCCCTGTCAGAACTAAGTTGATGTGTTCAATTAAGTTCTTTGTCAAACATATCAGAAATCGGGAAATAAACTGTTGGAAAATAAGTAAGACATTGTTCCATGTATTTTTCCGGCTGATATCTAAAAGAGACGATTATATGATCACTTATCTTAAATGGCGTATCATCATCTTCTCAGTTCTGAGAGATCTTGAAAGAGCTACGATTGCTGATCGGTTCCTGAAGTCATACTTGCAGTTATAGTTATTAGACTTATCGAAGTGGGATACTGTTCGATAAGGTGTCTAAGTCCATAAATATTTCTAGTATGTACTTGACCCAACCCGGCATGGTCCATTTGGGTTGCATGGCATCATGCATTTGGATAGACTAAATGAGAGAAATAACACTTGTGGTTTATTAATACATTATAAGTTCTAATATATTAATAAGTATTATTTAATTAGTATTGATTAAGAATTAATTTGGAATTAATTAAGTGATCAAAAGATAACTAATTAAATATATGGGTTGATTATGTAAATCATCCATAACTTGTATAGTGGGCTAAGAGGCTCCATGGATTATCAAGTTGGATTAAACCCATAGGATGCTCCATGGGTGTTACAAACCCATGGGTCATGGAAATGAAGAGTCATGAAACATTAGGGTTTACATGGTGTAACCCTAGATGTGTCACACTATATAAGGAACATACTATCCACCAAAATCGGCTACACAAAGAGAAGTGAGGGATAGGCCGATTTTTACAGTGTGTGCATTCTCTCTAAATCATTCCAAAAGCATTTGGTGTTGTGTGAAGCATTTGAGGCATCACACTTGGGGTGCTAGGGTCACAAGGTTTCAAGGAACAAAAATCAACTACAAGGTATGTATTTCTAGCTATCCTTTTAGGATTAAACTTCTCATGTATGCTAGATAGGATTATGAACCTTGGAAACCAAATTTTGCATGTATTTAGACAAACATAGATCCAAGGTTTATTAGGGTTTCATGTACACTTAGGAAGTGTTAGAATACTCAAAACCCATCAGAACCAATGATGAACGAAAATCCGCAAAATTAATCGGTCCCAGATCTTCTTGGCCAAACGCTAGCATGCAACCCCGTAAAAAAGGGCATCACCACAATGAAAACTAATTGATCACATATTGAACTAGACCACAGTCTTACTTGGCCCCAACAACCCAACTAAGCTATCCACTATCAATACTCGGGCTCACCCCCAATCAGACGACAACACAACATACATATGTTATCACAGCTAATAGAAATATCGAAGGGAAAATCCAACAGCTTACAATGATCTTGTTGGAAAACCAGAAGATTTAGCAGTTGCACAGAAGTCTGGAACTTAGAGAAATCCAAATGAGAACTGAACCTTGACACAAAGTCTTCTCGATGTAAGGTTCCACTCTCCCTAGCTTGAGATATCCTAGAAACCGAGAGCTTGATAGTCCTTCCATACCCAAACCAATTTGAACTCTAACTCTTGATTCCAACCACTTACATGCTGTTACATAGAAGCATCTAAATCCATAGAACATGCGTACATCCCAATTCATATACAATAAAGGCCAAAGGTAAATAATCCATACATAACAAGATATCAAATTTAAACAAGGCTAAATAAGATAATTCCATTTAACTGATCATCCAAGATTATAACTAGACTTGAAACATAGACAAAAGTTATAGACGAATACCAATACTACCACAATTTCTAAATAGAAGAACTACCAACTCAAATCTTGCTCCTCGGGAACCCGACGGTCCCATGACGACCATCGGGTAACTGCCAAGGTAAGGGTGTAGTATCCAACACTACGTTGAAAAAGGACAATGAGCTCTAATGTGGCCTTCGAGACCACAATGGAAACAAAATCGTGCACTCCGCCAGCAATCTCTACCAAAATAGACCTCCTTTCCATACATGTGACAAACAAAAGATTTGCGCCTCCCTCCAACTGATCCTAAACTTTGGTAGGCGGACATGAATCGCTTCGCTGCAGCCTGGGACTACTCCGAAGCCTGACACTGCTCCCTCGCCTGAGTATATATCTCAATCTCTCGCGTCCTCGCAGCATCCTGAAGCTCATGGAGAGAACCACAGCGTTGAGTGGACACAAACTGCCAAATATCAATCTTGAGGATGCTCAAATATTGAGTCATCTGAGCCTACTTTGAAGCAGCAAACTCATAACTGAACGAAGCCCTCATAGTGAAAATCTTGGTGATCTCCGTCGCCGACTCAGACATCTGTCTCAGATCCAAGTACTCCTGGGCCAATCTATCCCTCTCTACCTGGGGAACATACCTTGAACGAAACATCTTCGAGAACTGCTCCCAAGACACCACAACTCGTTTCTATGGGGTGTATGAATTAGTTGTTGGGTTTTGTGTACTATAACACTCCTATGGAGCACATACAACCTTAATAGGTTTGCATCTAAGTTTTCTCTAGTTATACATGCAATAAAATTTCCTAATCATGAAGCCTACAAATAGCATAAAATTTTGGTACATGAATCATAAAACTAGTTAGAATGGTTCACGTATGATGCCTCAAATGGTTCACAAACACCATGAAGATAGGAAGACTTTGAGAGAGAGGCTAGACACACTCAAATCGGTTATGATTCTCTTAGAATGCATAGATCATCTGATTTTTGCTAAGGGTTAACATATATATGTTGTAGGATTCCAAGAGTCATGGGTAAAACCTAATCCATACACTTGGGTTATGATCCAGATCTCATGCGGGCTAACTCTTCATGGATACTTACATCAACTTAGCCCATGATGGGTCAATAGGCCAAACAATATATATCACTGATTTACATAATCAGTCCCCATTAATTTAATTAGTCTCTTTTGATCACTAAATTAAATCCAAATTAATTCTTGCTCAATACTAATTAAATATTATGATTTCTCAATTAATATATTATACTTATAATATATTAGTAAATCATAAATAGCCTCTTTCTCGAATATCCATCCTGCCAGATTGTTCTAGTGAAGGCAACTCAAATGGACAATCCTACTCTCGGGTCAAGACATTCCAGTTATAGTTATGGGCTTAGACACTTAATCCAAAGTCTCCCACTTAGATAAGTCTAATAACTATTATTGCAAGTACGACTCCAAAATCCCAACTAGCAATCATAGCTCTTAAAAGCCGATGTCGAATTCTGACCAAGTCAAATGACTTGTCCATTAGATAAGGGATCATATATTACTCCATTCTAGATATCGTATAAACTGAGACATGGATTATAATCATTCTCTCTATTCATGTGTTGTTTCCCGATTTTCGATTTATGACGACTGAGTAATTGAACAAATCAAATCAGTCCAGGCTTGGCCAAGCACTTAGGGTTGTCATCACTAAATCATCGAGGGGCCCACAAATATCCCTTTTATCCCACAATGGGTAAAAGGAATGGATAAACTTACACTCAAATGCTTGCTTGTAGGAAATCATCGAGGGGCCATAGATATCCCTTTTATCCCACACTGGGTAAAAGGAATGGTTAAACTTCGACTCAAATTCTTGCTTGTACTTACTCGTCAAATCACACACAACAATATGTATTATAACACCAAGTTACTGGTGTGTTTACCTATGTCAATGTGAAACCGACTTGTAAACTACAACTCACATGTCTTGGTTTCAAGAATATAAGATATTATCGTCTCACAATCAGTCCTGATAAAGTCTGTGATGTGATTCAGATGAGCGTAGGTTTAATCCAATACTCGAATCTTATTCCAAAAGTACTCATGAACACTGCAACAAACTTTTGCTATTTCTAAAACACTTTATACAATCTACAGACGGATTCATAACAATCTTGCCTCAATACCTTCTTCCAAAGTATAATCGAATGTGGATAGTTTGAATAACCTAGTTACTCAGGAAGTCAAAACATGCAAAGTGAAACACAAGAATAATCGAATCCAATATGGTCTCAAAACCTTTGAATATAAATAAAACTCCTTTTATTTAATCACCATATTGATTACACATTATTCATTGTGTAATGTTTTGATTAATCAACTTAATATTTGAATTAAAACAATAGTTGTTCCATGCTCCAAGCATGTACACTATGTTTATCTATGGTCCTTACATGTGAAATAGATCAATTGTAAACTTTCCAATGAGACTCATTTCATAATTCCAAATCCTTATCCTAAATTTAAGAATACCAAATTCTTGCCATTTGCTAAAATCTGTTAGATTTTAAACTTATATGCAACGATCCTCTTGTAATGACTATGCACAAAAGTCATAGAGACTTGGCAACAGACATTACAAATTATTCCCTTTGGAAATTGGTTACTAGACCAATTCCATAGAAGCGAAGTCCCATATTCAAGGTGCCTTCCTTTAAGCATCCTTCTTGCATAAAAGTTTCGAACTTACTCATAGATTCTTGATATCCAACTCGCATTATGGAAACATTTCCATATTTTCCATATGACTATCCATTCTGAATACAATCTTATCTATTCAGAATTATATTAATATTGTCCATACATTACTATACTCCCAATTGCCCACAAGTGACCAATCCTTAGTGAATCTTGGATTGTCCTTAGCAATTATTTAACAACTTCAGTCATATCCGGTTCTAGTCCTTTTCCCCTCTTAATGCCCTAGGCATTTGGAAAAATAGAACAGGAGAATATTATTGCACATGCAATCGATCCTATATCTGAAGCATATGGGACACGATTCATAATGTTTTACATAAAGACCTGATACTTTACCAGTCTCTTGCTATAACATTTCCATATATAGAATTTCCTTATGTCGAATCTTTTTGACATAACATTCATATATGTCCTTGACTAAATTTGATTAAAATCTCAATCTAAACTTTTAGAATTGAAATGAACTATAAGTTCCTCTCCCTTAATTATAACAAAACAACTTTTCAAACCCTACAACTTTACGAATTGAAAACTTTGTTTTCTATTATTAACATTGCTAACTCGCAACACTTATCATAATAATTATGCTCCAACTAGCATAATTATTATTATCTTACTAGCATAACACTTCTGCTCCCACTAGCTTTGACATGTATCCAAAATCAGCTAGACTTCTAGAAATTAATACTTTATTGAATTTCTCATCAAAGTTCAGATTTCTGATACAAGATGCTTCGATAAGCCTTTATCTAAGCTCATACACCTTTTATTAGGAAGCACATATGTTTGTCTAAACTATTCAAAACTTACAATATAAATTTCCGAATGTTCAAGCTATTTTCCATTTCTAACAATTCAAACTATCAAGAGAGATGTCGTAATCATAATCGAATTTGAGAATGCAAATATCACAATTGCTATCTCCTTAAAATCTACTTAATGAAAGCGTTTCCTTGCAATCATTTTCATGAATTGGAGAGAAACCTTATGACACTCTGATTTTATTGTGTATGTGTTCCTATCCATATGACTTTGTCATAACCATAATCACAAGACAAGGTTAGTGACAAATCCCAAAATCATATGGACCGAACTTGTTCAATCTTAATTTCTTGCCACCTGGTAGCTCAAGGGCCTACAATTGCTTCCAAGTTGTTATGCAAACAATTGAGCACTCCTAGAACTTACGTGCATAGTCAACTTTAACTAGAATGGGCATAGAAACAAGAATATGTGAACACGATAGGTTAAAACCTCAAGTTGTGGGCTAGTGATTAACAATAGGTTATTCTTGATTAGTTCTTGAAGCTTTTCAAGATCTTTAAGACTCCCACTGACCTATTTACATATAAGACTCTCTTTGTTAAGTAACATTACTTGAAAAAAAAATATTCAAGAGTTAGTGTGGTTTGTTATCAAGAAAAAACACTTCACATAATTGGTCTTAGTTGGTCTTTGTCTTATCCAAGACATCACAACTTACCAATTTCAAATGTGCAGGAGTAAGAAAAACATATTTTTTTATTCCACATTTGATGAGTGTGCGATAAACCTTCTTAAGATTATGTCACTCAAGGCATAATCTTGGAGTATGACTCTAAGACTTGATTTTTGAACGAAGTATGATGTATCTTCTCAATTTAACCATTTCAAAAATTACCGATTTCTCTTCTTAGCTATACAAGTGCACTATGGTGTCCGTAGAGGATCAATTGTGATATGGTTTTCATAATCATTAAGATGATCATAAAACACGATACTAAATTACTCTCCTTTCCTTTTAGATTGGAGAAACTTTTATATTTCTGCCTAATTGATTATTCTTATTCGATCTACTACACATTTAAACTTTTTCAATGATTCAGAATTATACTTAAACTTGTAAGCATAACCATATTTACTAAGCTTTTAGTAAATCGTGACGAATAGCCTTATCATTCTTTGTGGTGGACCTAACTAGTGCACAACCAAGTGTACCCGATCCCCTAGTCTTTTACTTGAGTCACATATACATGTGAACAAGGAATAGTCATAATTTCCCAAAGATGAAAGTTCTCATTTATCATACAATGCAAGTTGGATGATTCCAAGTTGTTACCCAATTGAGACTTGGTGATCAGAATCTTTCCTTATTTGGTATATTTAGACCCTACCACACACAAAAGAATCAAATCCATATTACTAAAAAAATAGAAACATACAAAAATCAATTTTCATAAATGTCATTGCAAGGAAATATAAATAAGATATAATCAAAATTTCTCTTTATTTAAAAAATACGGAACACTTTTCCTTACAATGCAAGTACATATGAAAACTATGTTTCTAAATATTCCTAAACAATCTATCATAACTCCTAGCATCAACTCAAAAATCTGATCATCGAACCCTTCAGATCGAAATCCATCTCTTCGCGATCAGAGTAAACATGCTTTTCCTTTAAGATTCGTTTGATCCTACAAAACATCAAAATGTAATCTTATCACATCATGCATTAAAAATCTACCAATAGGAACTTAATAGAGTTAGATAGTTGACTTACCTAAAGTAGAGTCTAACTTTTTGACTTTATCATCCTTATGATCTTTCTGGTAGATATGACAACTTTGCAACCAATGCCCCTTCTCTTGGAAATAGAAACAAACAGACTCTTTCGGAACGACACATGGGACAATCTCAGACTTAGCCTTTCCCTTTCCCTTGGGAAGAGAAATGTTTTCTGTACTTCTAATGTTTCCATTGTCATTGTGTTTGGAAGTTTAGGAAGTAGATCCTCCAATCAAATTTGCTTTACCAGTGCGCCAAATCAATGTCGATTCTATAACAACCATAAAAATCAAGCCAATTTAAAACTTTTTCAAACATCCAAAAGCCATTAATTATTACAAATTGTTTTTAAAATAGTTTAATATCAGAGTATCCCAGAAACCATAAGTCCAAAAAACAAGGATATGTACGATCACGCCTTCGCCCTACTGAGACATCTGAAGCACCTGAAACAATAAACTGAAACCGTAAGCACAAAACTTAGTGAGTTCCCCCAAAATACCAACGACATACAAATATAACCATCATATAACAAATATAGAACATCATGCATATTGAGCCTTCAGCTTGACTAGACCTACAACCTATGTGGACTGCTCCCGAGCCTTCAGCATGAATGGACCGCCTTGCAGGGCCTACAGCCTATCCGGATCGCTCCCGAGCCTTCAGTATGATTGGACCGCCTCACAGGGCCAACAGCATATCCGGACCGCTCGACGGGTATGTTGGCATGCAGCACAAAGCAGGACCGCCTCAACCCAAACCGCAACCAAAAAAACATGTGCACATAATAATCATATGCTAGCTCATATCATATAATAGTCAAACCGATCTAACAGATCACTTGTAACGACCGGAAAAATTCAACCAATTTCAAATTTTCAAAAACAACCCGATTCCATTAAATTATTACAAAAGGTTTTAAATACAATTTATTTAGAGTATTCCCAGAATCACATCACAACATAAACATGAGGAGCGGTATGATCACGCCTTCGCCTTGCCACGGTCTCCTGAACAAACTGAAAAACATTAAACCACAACTGTAAGTCCGAAAGCTTAGTGAGATATCCCCAAAATACCAACCACACATACGCCCTTCCGGGCTACGACCTTCCGATCCAAATCATAATGCCTTCCGGCCCATATCATACATAGCATACATAACATATCAGAACACAGAACAACCATGCACTTCGAGTCTACTGTGGGACTGGTCCGCCGTACCGGACAACAGTCCACCTGGTCCACCCTCCGAGTCTAGCCATATACATCGAGTCTGCAGTGTGATTGGTCCGCCCGCACCGGGCCTTCAATGCACCTGGTCCACTCTCTGAGTCTACAGTATGACTGGTCCGCCCGCACCGGGCCTTCAGTCGGCCTGGTCCACTCTCCGAGCCTCGGCACGTCTGGTCCGCCCTCTTGGGGCCTACAGCCTATCCGGACTGCTCGCTGGGCCTTCGGGACAACCGGTCCGCCTTGGGTATCTTGGCCTACAGCACAATGCAGGACCCGCCTCAACCCAACTCCAGTCTAAACAACCATGTGCACATAAACATACAATCATATAAGAATTCACAGTCAACAAGCCGATCAAATAGATCACAGAACATATCATCATCCTAACCAGGATACCGACCTAACCGGTCACTAGCATAGCATCACCCTACATATCAGGGATCCGACCTTAACCAGGTCTCTAACATATACCATCCTAACTACCAGGATGCAAACATATCAAAGCAATAACATAACAACAAATACCCGGATCTCAATCCGATAAAGGGCTGGCCTTGGTGCCTTAGACCCTGTCGATATAGTGAGGATAACTGACCTCGCACTGCCGAAACTCTGAACTCAAGAGCAGATTCTCGAATCACCAACTCACCGCAAATCCCGAACTGGCCAACATAGCACAAATAAACATTAGGCCAAGCACAATACTCTTCTAAGGGTAAGTTCACCATTTTACCCCTAAGTCAATCCGACCCAACACTAGGTAAGCTCCCAAGCCCACTAATGGCCCAAAGTCCAGAAGTCCAAAACAAATCCCATTATTGGCCCAATTTAATAAATTGGGCACACCTCACCAAATGGGCCTAAACTCATAATCCTTAACAACCAATGGGCCCAAAATACTCTAACCATAATATCCAGTCATGGCCCAAAATCCAGCAGCCCAAATAATAGCCCAAACCCTAAGGCCCAAAATGAAAACCCAACAGAGGGAGTACGATGGGCGTACCCTCCTTGGTACGCTGGGCGTACACGCTGATTCACAACAGGGGATCGGGGCACTGACTCGCTACGCGGGGCGTACTCATATGTTACGCGGGGCGTAACTTCGCTACTCATTAAGTCCTTATAACTTCTTAATGGCTTAAGCTCTTAAGCCCAAACTTCAGATCCCTAGGCCAAATATGCCTAAGATTCATAAAGTCTCAACCTTTATCACTTGGGATGTCCAAAAGCTCTTAATCTAAGGTCTTAATCCATTAAGACCTATATATCTCACACGTGGAACAACTACAGCCCTTGGGACATCATTTTTCTCACTCAAGACCTCTCCAAAGGTCTGAAAGGACAGATAATCTCGGCCAACACCAAGCATGAATCAAGATGAGAACTTTGGGACAAGAAAGCTGCTAAAACTTCACAACCCTTAGATCTATGCAAAATAAATGGCAAGCAAGAAGCTTTATACCTCAAATAAGCTCCAAAGGATGATATCTCTTCAGATTTACAAGCTCCAATCGATCCTTTCCTTCTTTGATAACTTCTCCTTTCTTCTTCTAGCTTTTCTTTTGCCAAAATGAGCTTCCAAGGCCAAACACACCCAAAAATGGAGGGAATACGGGTTTCTAGAGTTTCTGAGGTTAAGGGTGAGCTTAAGGAGGCTAGGGTATGCATCAACATGTTCCTTATATGGTGGCTGACCCTAAATTTAGGGTTTTAGAACTCTGAGAGTACGCTGGGCGTACCTCTAGTACGCTAGGCGTACTCAGCCTTGCACTCGCGTTCATATACGCCTTACGCTGGGCGTAATCCCAGCTTACGCTGGGCGTACTCGGCGAGTCCCCAAATTTCATATTTGCCCCTCATTTTCCACTTCTCCTATAAGATGACCAAAATATCAACCAATTTAAAATTTTCAAAAACAACCCGATTCCATTAAATTATTACAAAAGGTTTTCAATACAATTTATTTAGAGTATTCCCAAAATCACATCACAACATAAACATGAGGAGCGGTACGATCACGCCTTCGCCTTGCCACGGTCTCATGTAGAACCTGAAAACATTAAACCACAACTGTAAGCCCGAAAGCTTAGTGAGATATCCCTAAAATACCAACCACACATACGCCCTTCCCGGCTACGACCTTCCGGTCCAAATCATAATGCCTTCCGGCCCATAACATAGTGCCTTCCGGCCCATATCATTCATAGCATACATAACATATCAGAACACAGAACAACCATGCACTTCAGGTCTACTGTGAGACTGGTCCATTGCATTGGCCAACAGTCCACCTGGTCCACCCTCCGAATCTAGCCATATACATCGAGTCTGCAGTGTGATTGGTCCGCCCGCACCGGTCCTTCAATCCACTTGGTCCACACTCTGAGTCTACAATATGACTGGTCCGCCCGCACCGGGCCTTCAGTCGGCCTGGTCCACTCTCCGAGCCTCGGCACGTCTGGTCCGCCCTCTTGGGGCCTACAGCCTATCCGGACCACTCGCTGGCCCTTCGGGACAACCGGTCCGCCCTGGGTATCTTGGCCTACAGCACAAAGAAGGACCCGCCTCAACTCAACTCCACTCCAAACAACCATGTGCACATAAACCTACAATCATATAAGAATTCACAGTCAACAAGCAGATCAAACAGATCACATAACATAGCATCATCCTAACCAGGATACCGACCTAACCGGTCACTAGCATAGCATCACCCTACATATCAAGGAACCGACCTTAACCAGGTCTCTAACATATACCATCCTAACTACCAGGATGCAAACATATCAAAGCAATAACATAACAACAAATACCCGGATCTCAATCTGATAAAGGGCCAGCCTTGGTGCCTTAGACCCTGTCGATATAGTGAGGATAACTCACCTCGCACTGCCGAAACTCTGAACTGAAGAGCAAGTTCTCGAATCATCAACTCACCGCAAATCCCGAACTAGCCATCAACAAAATGAACATTAGGCCAATCATACATCCACTTATCGGGCCAAGGCCAAAGTCCAAATCTTGTACAAAGTCCAATATTGGCCCAATTTACCAAATTGGGCCCACCTCACCAAATGGGCCTAAACTCATGATCCTTAACAACCAATGGGCCCAAAATACTCTAACCATAATATCCAGTCACATCCCAAAATCCATCAACCAGGTGTGACTGGGATGCCAAGGATCGTAAACTAGGTATGAATTACCATGCAAATTATCTTGGTACACTTAATGTTACAAATCATCCAATCAATGTGCTGGTTAACCATACACGTTCCATTGATCCATGATTAACATTAAGATACCCTTTTCCATACATTTTTAGTCCCAAATTAGTGTGTCGGTTAACCACACATGCTCCATTAACGACTTAACAAGGTGCATTGTGTAATTTCATGGATTAGCACCAAATTCACATTTTTCCTAAGTAACTAAGATTGGGAATTTATAAGTGTTTAGTTACTTGGTCTTTTAATTATACTTTTAATGAGAATTAATGTCCTATCCTACCCGATCGGCTAACGACCCTCTACCGGTTAAAGAAGCGGTGGGTGAGAGTGGACACCCATTAAACCGCCATTTTATAGGCAGTAACCTTATACCCCCCCCCCCCCCTTATAGATCGACTTTGTCAATGACGCCAACTAACAGTAAGACTGACCTTTTACTTATACATATAATATATTAAACTTTTTAATTTTATATAGTATAAGGGTGTATTTTACACATTTAAAATACTTGGTGGTTTAATCTATTAATAAATTATACTCTTAATTTAATTAACCATAAACCATGTCATTATGGATTTATTAAAAATCTCTTTTAATTAAACACTTTAGTTAATTTAATAAAATCCATAAGGTGTAATTGAACTATTCAAGGCATCTAGGTTATTAAAAAATTCATAATTAAAACTATTTAATAAATTTTTAAGTTATGAACCCAAGAGATGCATCTTTTGAAACCTTTAATTACTATATGTTTTAGAATTCAATATTACAAATGAAAACCTTTTAACTAAACTTTTCAAATTTCAAAACTTAAGGGCAAGTTTTGAAACTCTTCAAAACTTTTTTGAATATATTTAAGACTCTTGAATTCCATAACTTATGAGTTTAATGGATGAGACTTTTCATGTTCCATTACTTGAGGACAAGTTATGGAAATCATTAAAAACATTTAGATCAATTTTAACAAATAGAATTATCATATATTCTTGGATTGATCTAATTTAACTCATAAGGTAAGATAATTCATATCAACAATTTTCAAGTAACTTTCTATATCATATAACCAACAATTATCTTAAAACTTTGACAAGTTTCTTTTCATTGAATGAGTATAATCACTACCATATCAGAAAAAAAAAATAGATTTTATGATACAAAACAATTTGTGGTAGTGATCCTAATCCAATACAGACCAAAATCACAAAAATATGTCATCTGCCAGTGCAACTCGTCGAGCCAGGCTTTGGACTCGTCCAGTTCATCAATGGACTTGGCAAGTTCAGTCTGGCAGAAGGCCATTTTCGGTTTTTTCAACTTTGAACAATTTCCAAATGCAACTATATAACAAAAAACTACCCATGGCTCTGATACCACTATTGGGTTTTGTGTACTATAACACTCATATTGTGCACATACAGCCCTAATAGGTTTGGATCTAAGTTTTCTCTAGTTATGCATGCAATAAAATTTCCAAATCATGAAGCCTACAACTAGCATACAATTTTAGTACATTAATCATAAAACTAGTTAGAATAATACATATTTATGGTAGCTTGTAGTTTTGGCATTTCAAGAGCTTAGCACCTCAAGTGTGATGCCTCAAATGGTTCACAAACACCATGAACATATGAAGACTTTGAGAGAGAGAGAGAGAGAGGCTAGAGACACTCAAATCGGTTATGATTCTCTTAGAATGCATAGATCATCCGATTTGGGCTAAGGGGTAATATATATATATATATATATATATATATATATATATATATATATATATATATATATATATATATATATATTGTAGGATTCCAAGAGTCATGGGTAAACCCTAATCCGTACACTTGGGTTATGATCCATATCTCATGTGGGCTAACTCTTCATGGATACTTACATAAACTTAGCCCATCATGGATCAATAGCCCAAACAATGTATATCATTGATTTACATAAGTAGTCCCCGTTAATTTAATTAGTCTCTTTTGATCACTAAATTAATTCCAAATTAATTCTTGATCAATACTAAATAAATATGATGATGTCTCAATTAATATATTATACTTATAATATATTAGTAAATCATAAATAGCCTCTTTCTCAAATATCCATCTTGCCTGATTGTTCTAGTGAAGGCAACCCAAATGGACAATGGTACTCTCGGGTCAAGTACATACGAATTATAGTTATGGGTTTAGACACCTAATCCAACACTAGTAACCAACCTCCAGCAATCCTTTGCCCCCAACTTGAGAAGGTTCAGTGCACACTTAACCTTCTAGTCATCCGAAAAAGAACAAGTGAAGAGACAATCCTATACATCAGACAGCCATCTCATTGCTACAATCGGGTCCGAGACCCCATCAAACTCCGGGGGCTTCGTATTTTCGAAGTCCTTGTATTGGAAAGCTCCCCCGGCGCCAAAACCGACTGCAGTGACAGTTACGGTAGCCACAACAGCGATAGTCTCAGAAAGTGCAGCGTATCGGTAGTTGAAGAGCTCTATTGACGACTTGTTCAATCAGCTACAAGGTTCGATCTATTTCTCAACGATCGATGTTAGGTCGGTATATCATCAGTTGAAGGTGATATAGTGTTAGATGCCATTTTTTGCATCTTATAGGGTAGTTTTATTATCATTTTAGCATTATATTTTGTACATTTTCATGTCATTTATTTAAATAATTTTCAACTCATATATTTCATTAGAATTCCCATATTACTCACGTTTTTATGTCAATTTCAGATAGTTCAAGGGTAGCAGTGCTTTCAGAGCAGCTGGATGCATGTTTGGACCTTAAAATGGAGCTTGGGACTTATGAAGGATTATGAGGAATATTTGCAAGATGCTTTGGTCAAGAAACATTCGATCGAATTGATCACACGAAGATAGAATCTACAATCTAAAGTTAAAGGATGTTGATGGTAGCTTTGACCCCCTGTCAGTATTTTGACCATATCTTATGAATCGTAACTCCAATTGATGTGATTCAAAATGATCTGAAAAGTAGAAGAAATTTTGGATGTCCTATGAAAAACATGTGATCGCGATTATGGTCCATGCGATCGCATGGGGCCTTTATGCGACGCAACTTTGGTCGCACCTTATCTTCGTGGTTTTTTTTGTGCCAAAAATTCACCCGGGAGTGAAAATTCAAAACATACAATCGCAGGTTGTGCCCATGCAATAACAGGTTGGCTAAAATTTCTTGAAATGGTATTGTACTTCATTTAAAAGGCCCGTGACGCATTTCCGATAATACATGTGATCGCAGGTTGCCTATATGTGACCATATGCGCGTCATATTTGCTTCTGGACATATAAATAGACCTTCATAACCTTCCAGTAACCTTAGTTGGCGATTCAAGAGGTACCATGTCACACCCCCAAACCAAGGATGGCGGAAACGTCCAGGGGTGGAGGACTTCATCTATAGTATCACAACAACGAGTATAATAGTGCTCAAAGTAAATACAACCATCATAAATATAATTGAAAAGGTTACATCATAGTAAGTTTACATGTTTCAAGATCAATTACATTATGATGACAAAATGAACTGTTTGACAATTTAACGTCCCATCCTTAAAATGCTGTTGTTTTCCTGTTTCACTGATTTCCTGAGAATACAAGTAGTTTTGAAAGAGTGTCAACAATTAAGTTGGTGAGTTCATAAGAGTTTTGATTGATGAAGAAACTGTTTTCCTTATAAAAGCGATAGAGTATGATTCCAGAAAATCCAATATTTTATTTATTAAGTGTAAAGTGAATGCTCCTATGTTATGCGATAATATACCTAGAAAGACCCGTAGATTCCTTTTATAATCACCCAGTGTATATAAGTTATATAAAATTTAAATTAAATAAATCGTCGAATATAATGGGTCTGCCCTAGGTCCACAACCAAACAAGGAATAGGAGGTAAGGCGGGCCCACCAATTCTAAGTTGATTATGAATAGATTATTCTATAACTCTAGCATATACGCTTAGCAATTATAGCTAAAGCCTGACAATTCTAGATGAATGTAGTTTTAACAGAAATATGTTTCCAAAGAAAATCCAATATTTTCCTTATAAAAGTCATCTATTCTTGAGTCTCAAGACCGAAATGTATAAGTATTTTTCCATACATAAAGTAATTTATGCAAGTTTAAATTGACATAAACTCGTTTAATTTAAAAGTAAAAACCCGTAAATCTAATGTTTTGTTAATACCACATGTGAGTTATTATAACCATACTATGACTCAGACGGCCTCGTAATACGACGTTCTTCAGGCGTCGCAAGTTAAATGACATTTGTCACCTCTGACCTGTCGGTCTAGCTGTTGCATGTAGCTTAGGTGTGGGTTTGTCAGACCCAATATAGATATATACAACACTATCACGGTCTCCCTACAAGATACTCTGGTTACAATTTACAGGACTTTTGATTATGTTACTTGGATGTAACGCGAAGCAAATGTCTCACAAATATATTCATTAACAGATTTACATGAACTGAACTGAAAACCTTTGGTAAATGAGTTTGAAATGTAAATGATACATAACCTATACCTATTGTAGTTTATCCAAAACGTTTGTAATGTAAAAGAACCCCTTTTATGAAAATACATTAGTGCTATGAGTCCATAAGCTATTACTATTATGTAGTATATGAAAAACTCATTTGTTTTTAGAGTAAAACCTCTCTCATGTAGTAAAAATCCATAAATTATGCTTATTATAGTTTATTACATGTGTTCGTAATGAATGAAGAATCCTTATCATAAATGAATAAATTTCAGTTTATGATGATAAACGAACAACAAAATACATTCAATATTTAGAATTTATTGTTATACACTTTGCTCAACATATTACAAAGTGTTATGATAGTTATAAGCTGTTAACTAGTTTTTCACCGTTCTACACTGTTTTAGATAAATCATACAAACATCATACGAAGTCGAAAACTGAATCCGTAAATTCTGAGAGTTCATAAAATGTGTCTAGTTCATTCATAATTTTTATTAAGATTTTTTGAATTCTTTAACTTGTGTTAAAATGCTCATATTCACAGACTGGTCCGAATTCGTTTCCGAAATGATAGGCAATTTTGTAAAAATCACCATAAATTTTAGAAAAATCGTATGGAGATGTGCAAGTAGTCATTTTAAAGGTATGAACCTGAGGTATTTGAACCTAATACATTTTTGAAAACTAAAATGGTTAAGTTGGCCTAAACAGTCCGTAAATGGAGTTAAACTTTTCTGATGAAAGCTGTTGGGTGAGTTTAGTTGTGTTCTTGGTGTTTTAACTTGTATTCCCCCCTTAAAACTTAAGAAAAACATGAAAAGATAGGGGTATGAACTCACCTTATGTGTTCTTAGTGGGTGAATGTTGAAGAAAAGAAGTGTTCTACTCAAGAACACTTAGAAGATGCCTTGAATATTTTGAGAACCTAACACAAATATGATGAAGTTTGTGTAAGAAAACTATGATTGGAGTAGAAGGGAGTGAAATAATTATATGGAGGATGAATATACTTACCAAAAGTGGATGAAAATCTTGGAAGAAGGCCCTTGAATCTCGAATTTTAGTGAAAGAATTGAGAGAGAGAAAATGTGTTTGATCTTTGGTGGAAAACCGAGAAAATGAGAGAGTGTTAGGAGAGAGGATAGATTTCAGCCTTAGACAAAGAATGGGGTTGGGAAATGATGGGAAAAGGACGATGAATGACCAGGTATAGTGGGAGGTGTGGGCTGGTAATGGAGTGGGTGTGGGTGGTTGCTTGTGTCATAAACTAAAGTGAAGTCAACACTCCACCTCAAGTACTTCAACCACTCTTCTTGGATAAGATTTACACCCAAAAATGGGGGAAATAATGAAATATGGGGCTTTAAATGTTAAAATATAATTTTGGGTGAAAATCTCGTGTTAAAATAATTAAAAACGGGCCTAAAACGAAGTCATAGTCGAAAACTGGGTGAATTGGGCCTTTCTGCGAGACCTCGTGGTATTGGGCCAAGGTTCACTCCCTTCTGGTCATGCACCGAAGGAGAAATTGGCCGAAAAGGGTTAGAAGCGAAGGCGAAGGTAGGGTTCGGTCCAAGAGGAGTTTCGGGTTCGGTCTATGCGAGATTCGGGTCCGAAGACTTCGAGTTCGGTTCATGGCAGCTTCGGTTCCTATAGGGACCTTCGGTTCATAGGAGAGTTCTCTCCTTAAGAGAGGGTTTCGGCTCCTAAAGGCTATTTTACTCAATTTAACCCCGTTTTAAGTGGTTTTTGACCCGGTTAAGGGTCGGGATGACCCGAATGATTTCAAAAAGTTAGGAACTTTTGAGAGAGATTTGGGAGAGATTTTTAATAGATAGAGATAGAGTGAAAGAGATTGGGAGAGGCTTCTTTTGTGACATTCGAGTGCTTGGCTTCACAACGCAAGATCCTTAAGCCCTGTTAAGCCATGTTTAAGGATCTTACACACTCCCGATGAGTATGCAACATTGTTTTATCGGTTTAGTTCGTTACTTACCACAGTTTTAGGTTAAGGAAATCTAGATATACGAACTTTTCAATTGAAGATTTCTCATTAGAATAGCGAGTTGTATAGTAATTACCTAACGTAAGCCCTAGTACACAAGGGTTAGTTGAGTCAACTAGTTTTGACTTGTTGACTTTAGTTGACTTTGACTTGACCGGAAATTGATAGTTGTCGCATCCCAGAGGACGAAAATACGATTTTAGAGGTGTTTCTTCTCCGATTTCAACGCTTTCTAAAGATCTGAAGACTACGGATCATCTCCGTCAAGTAGATTTGTAACCCCTGGTTCCTGGTACGTATTTGAAATTTAAATTATAGCATGTTTTATACCGGGAATCGACAAGTCGGAGGCCCAACTCGTCGACTAGACTAGACGTTGGACACGGGTTTTAAGTAACCTACTAGACGATTCGGGAACCTGACTCGGCGAGTAGGTCTGTCTGGATGAAACCCTAATATTTAGGGTTTTCACCCTATTTAAACGCCTTATCTTTTCCCAATTCAGCCTCCATCGTCTCTCATAGTCCAGAAAAGCCCTAACTCGAAACCCTAAAGCATTTGGAGTGTTCTTGAGCCATTTTTTGTGTGTTATGGTTGTTTGAAGCTTGAAGAAAGAAGTGGAAGCTTGGGGGTTCCGAAAGAAGCAAGTTGATCTAGACGTTTTGCTTCATTACTAACTCATTCAAGGTAAAAAGCTTCAACCTTGATAAACTATCTCTTAGATCTCTAGTTAGTTTTGTTTCTACCTTTTCTAAGGTTTAGTAGAGCCAACTTCGAGGTTTTGTGGTTCAAAAGGGGTAGAACTTCAGATCTGGAACCTTTGAGGATTCCCATGGCATAAAGGTGCCAAATTTATGGCCATGGGAGTTCCATGCCTCATATAACCTCATTTTAGGGCCATTTGAGCCAAATAACCCCATGCATGAATGTGAAGTTTGTAACTTTACGTGTAATATGGACCCTAGGCGGTCAGATCTATGTTCTAGATGTACCGAGCTCGACTAAAATCAACTGTATGGACATGGATTTTAGGGGACTCAGTGAGTCGTCCATGGGACTCGGCGAGTCGGGATATGGTTCCCCAACCTTTTTTTCTTCTGATCGATCTGGTTGAGTCTAGGAGAGGACTCAACAAGATGGACTAGAATAGGGGCTTGAAAATTGAAGAAATCGAAGAGTTCAAGGATGAACTCAGGGAGTTCAAGACAATGTCCCAGTCATATGAAGACGAACTCGACGAGTTCAAGAAAAACTCGGCGAGTCAAGGACTAAACACTTTAACCAAGATGAAGATGAAATCGACGAGTTCAAGGATAACCCGGCGAGTAGAAAGTTCCGACCTTGTATGAAGAAGGAATTGATGAGTTCAAGGATGAACTCGGAGAGTCAGTGGTACAAAGTCCCGACCTTGTATGAAGGAGAACTCAGTGAGTTCTTGAAAGACTCGGCGGGTTGGTCGGGCACC
Organism: Lactuca sativa; assembly: GCF_002870075.4. NCBI lineage: Eukaryota > Viridiplantae > Streptophyta > Magnoliopsida > Asterales > Asteraceae > Lactuca > Lactuca sativa. The sequence goes on along the minus strand of NC_056627.2, from coordinate 130,472,602 downwards.
CCAAATATGATGTGATAGTAGATAGTAAGGGGAATAGTCCCCATATTACGGTCGTAAGGACCGAAGGGTAGGTCGGGCATCTCAAATATGTCTGAAAGTATGTTCATGCTATGTTATTATGTGGTAGTGGAAGGGGTGAAATAGTCCTCGTAGCCGGTTGAGATAAATCGAAGGGTAGGTCGACGCCCCAGAATTGTTAGGCAGGGTAGGTCGAGCACCCCAAAATTGCCCGACGGTATTTTTTTTATATGATATGTGGTATGATGGGGGAACTCACTAAGCTTTGTGCTTACAATTTTCAGTTTGTTTCAGGTACCTCTTCAGCGTAGGGGAAGGAGCCGGCACGGTAGCAACGCATCACACACACAAGGTTTCCACGACATGTTTTATGATATTTGACTTATGGGATTTGTCACACCCCCAAACCAGAACGGCGGAAACGTTCGGGAGCGGATGACTTCATGTGGTAGCATAACAAATGAATACATAGTAAAGAAAGCAATACAACCATCATATATATAATTGAAAGTTTACATTGTTTAAAAAGTACATGTTCAAAACCAATTACAATATGATGCCAAAATATGAAGTTAAACTGACGACGCAGCGTCCCTTCTTCAAAAGCTGTTTGATACCTGTAATTACTGAATCCCTAGGACATACAAGTAGTTTTGAAAGAGTAGATCAACATTTAAGCTGGTGAGTTTCATAAGTATTAAATGACAATGTTTGTACGAAATGAAATGTTTTGTTTTTGTTTGTTTGTTCCTAGAAAATCTCATATTTTCTACTAGTATAAATGTAGCCTTCTATCAAGACTAATGTTTGTTTCTAGAAAATGTATGTATGTATAAAATATCCAATATGTTTGAAAAACCTCGTAAATCAATGTATTTTTAATACCCCATGTGAGTTTTATAACCATGCTATTGACTCGGATTGCCTATACGCAACGTTCTTCAGGCGTTGGAATGTTCTGACGTTTGTCACCCCAAATGGTGGACTGTAGCTAACAGTCAGGGCACGGGTTGTCAAGCCCGTATAGATCTATACACAAACACCATGCTCCCTCTCCAAGGGATTCTGGTATATAATACAGGACTTGAAATGTGTACTCGAACGTACGTGAAGTTAATGTCTCACAAAACTTAGGATAAAAACAGATTTACGTGTTAAAATGTTCGTTTGTTCTTGTATGTGAAAGTGACTTCTTCAAAATCGCGTTTCTAGTATGTAAAAGTTAGTAATGTTCTCGTAAAACTATACCTATTATAGCTTTCTAAAAGTGTGTCTCATTTCTTTAGAAATCCCTAGAAAATGAATCCCTTGTTATGAAAGTATAGATTTTTATAGTGTCTAAGTTGGGCACTATACATGCAATCTAAAACAGAGTGTTTAATTTATACCTATATAACAACATTTTTCGTTTGAAAAGATATAATGTTATCGTGATATATTTTACCTATGAAAGTTCACTATAAAGTTTATAAATCGCATATGATTCTGTTGATTAAAAGTGTATAATAAAACTTTATATAACACACGATAATAACCGGGTGTTTTACTTGTATTCCCCGCTTGAAAGCATATAAAAGCATTTATAGAATATTTAAAAGAGTTAATCAAGGGGTATGAACTCACTTGAAAGATCGAAGAAAGGCGAGATGAAAACCGGGCAGAATTTCTTCTCGGGAAAACGGATTTTCTCGGGATTCTCGGGAATCTCGGGAGTACAAACGACCTTCGGGACTTGAGCAAAGTGACCGGGGCTTCGGGTTAGCATGGGCACGGAAAACGAGGCAACAACGCAAGGGAAATGAGAGAGAATGCCCCTTTTCTTCGGAACCCTCGCATCCCTTTCACAGGAGGTGGGAACCGCCTCGGTACGCTGGGCATACGCGGGTACGCTGGGCGTACGCGTGCGTCACGCATGACCGGATCCTCGACTGCCTCGGAGTTCAGATGGGACGGGTGCTAGCTTTGCATAGGGCGAGACGTGGACGATCCGAGGCCTAGGCCTTGAGTACGCTGGGCGTACGAGCTTACGATGGGCATAACTCGGCCCTATCTAATGACTCGCCTTCGGATAATATCAAGGTTAAATAATAAAATTTATATTTTATTTATTTAATAAACTTCTAAAATTCATATCTTCTTCGTACGAACTCCGTTTTCGATGCTCTTTATATCCACGCGTAGGGGAGACTATGCTCTACAACTTTCATTTAGATTCCGTTGGCAAATTTTGAAATTATTTTTATTATTTATTTTTAAAAGGTCGCGTTAACAGAATTTCGTTAGAAATTCATAACTTCTTTATCTGACATCCGTTTTTGCCAGACTTTTTACCGCTGAAATACCATTGTCGAGACCTTCGATTCTCGTTTAGGTCATTCCGGTCAAAAGTCGTTCGATCTCCGATTCGAGTTTTTAGCTGTCTGTCGCTAAGCCGAACTTGGAAAAATCATAACTTCAACATACGAAGTCGGATTTGGGCGTCCTTTTTACGTACGATCACGGTTTAATGACATTAAACATAGTAGGAAATTAAATAGAAACTTTTTGGATATTTTATTTTCAAAGTTAATTTCATTATCACAAAAGTGGTTACAATACTTGACTTTTTAGGTCATTACATAGAGTTGAAATATCCGGTTGTCACATCATCCCCCCGTTAGAGGGAATTTCGTCCCGAAATTTAAAGTAGTAAAGATACTAGTGAACCAGAGAAAAAGATGAGGGTACTTTTGCTTCATCTGATCTTCGCGTTCCCATGTGAATTCAGGTCCTCGCTTGGCGTTCCAGCGAACCTTCACGATGGGTATACGACTTTGTTTCGTTTGTTTGACCTCTCGGTCCATGATTTCTACCGGTTCTTCCACAAAGTTGAGGCTCTCGTTGATCTCGATCTCGTCGAGTGGAATAACAAGAGTCTCATCGGACAGACACTTTTTCAAGTTCGAGACATGGAAGGTTGGATGTATGTTAATAAGTTCACGCGGTAGATTAAGCTTGTAAGCCACAGGGCCGATTCTAGCAAGAATCTCGAAAGGCCCTACGTATCTTGGATTTAGTTTCCCACACTTTCCAAAGCGTATTAAGCCCTTCCACGGTGAGACCTTCAATAAAACCTTGTCTCCTACCTGGAATTCCAAAGGTTTCCTCCTTCGGTCAACGTAGCTTTTCTGTCGGTCTCTAGAGGCTTTCAATCGTTCACGAATTTGAACGATCTTCTCTGTCGTTTCTCGTATGATTTCCGGACCGGTGAGAGTGCTTTTAGGAACTCGTCCTTTAGCTAACTGGGTGTCGCCAACTTCCGTCCAGCACAGAGGGGACCTGCACTTTTGACCATAGAGGGCTTCAAACGGAGCAACCTTTATGCTTGTATGATAACTATTGTTGTATGAAAATTCGACAAGGGGTAAACGAACATCCCATGCTTTTCCAAAGTCAATCACACAGGCTCTCAGCACATCTTCCAAAGTTTGTATTGTGCTCTCACTTTGCCCATCTGTTTGTGGGTCGTAGGTTGTACTCATGTCTAGCCTAGTCCCCAGGGAACTTTGTAGTGACTGCCATAATCTTGAAGTGAATCTACTATCTCTATCGGAGATAATGGATATCGGAACACCATGCAGTCGCACTATTTCCCTTAAATAAGTTCTTGTAAGCTTTTCCATCTTGTCAGTCTCCTTGATTGGTAGGAAATGCGTGGATTTGGTCAATCTATCGACGATGACCCATATGGTATCGAGTCCACCCGTCGTCTTGGGCAACTTGGTTACGAAATCCATAGTAATTTGTTCCCATTTCCATTCCGGTATCTCCGGCTGTTGTAGTAATCCTAACGGTTTCTGATACTCGACCTTAACCTTAGCGTAAGTAAGGCATTTACTTACGAAGGTAGCAATTTCAGCTTTCATATTAGGCCACCAGTACAGTTTCTTAAGATCCAGATACATTTTATTTGAACCTGGGTGAACGGAATATCTCGTGTTGTGTGCTTTGGTCATGACTACGTCTCTGAAACCACCATGTTTCGGTGTCCAGATTCGATCCATGAGATAATACGCTCCGCCACCCTTGATTTCTAGATTCTTTTCCATTCCTCTCAGGGATTCACCCGCCACATTTTCAGGTAGTAACGCTTCCAGTTGAGCCTCCTTAATTTGTGTGGATAAGTGGGAGTGGATAGTCATAGTCAGAGATTTGACTCTCCGTCCAGTGTATTCTTTTCGACTGAGGGCGTCAGCTACCACGTTGGCCTTGCCAGGATGATAACGAATTTCGCATTCATAGTCATTGAGTAACTCGACCCATCGTCGTTGTCGCATGTTGAGCTCCTTCTGGTCAAAAATGTGTTGAAGGCTCTTGTGATCGGTGAAAATAGTACTCTTTGTTCCGTACAAGTAGTGTCTCCAGATCTTCAGAGCAAATACTACTGCTCCTAACTCAAGATCGTGTGTTGTATAGTTCACTTCGTGTGTCTTAAGCTGTCGGGAGGCATAAGCAATAACCTTCCCTCTCTGCATAAGAACACAACCAAGTCCTTGGTTTGATGCATCGCAATACACTACAAAATCTTTTATCCCTTCGGGAAGGGATAGTATCGGTGCGGTACACAAGGCCTGTTTCAGTGTTTGGAACTCCTTCTCTTGTTTCACTACCCAGTCAAAGGCCACGCCTTTCTGGGTTAATGTAGTAAGAGGTTTCGCAATGCTAAAGAAGTTCTTTATGAATCTGCGATAGTAGCCAGCGAGACCTAGAAATTGACGAATCTCTGTAGGTGTCTTTGGTGCCGAACAGTTCTCAATGGCCATAATTTTGGAGGGGTCCACGTATATCCCCTTCTCGCTAACAACGTGGCCCAAAAATTCGACTCTTCGAATCCAAAATTTGCATTTAGAGAACTTCGCATAGAGCTTCTCCGATCGCAATGTTTCTAAGACTTTTTGTAGGTGTTGACTATGTTCTTCCTTACTTCGATAGTAGATAAGTATATCATCGATGAAGACGATGAAGAACTGATCTAAGTAAGGACGGCACACCCTATTCATTAGGTCCATAAATACTTCTGGTGCGTTGGTTAATCCGAACGGCATCACTACAAATTTGTAGTGTCCATAACGAGTTCGGAAGGTTGTCTTGGGAATATCCCCCTCTAGTACTCGTAATTGGTGATATCCGGATCGTAAATCTATCTTCAAGAAGTAGTTTGCTCCTTGAAGTTGATCAAATAGGTCGTCAATGCGGGGTAGAGGATAACGATTTTTGACAGTAAGTTTGTTTAGTTCTCTGTAGTCGATGCACATGCAGAACGATCCGTCTTTCTTCTTTACAAACAGGACCGGTGCTCCCCCAAGGTGAGAAACTTGGTCTAATGAATCCTTTTTGATGGAGTTCGTTAAGCTGACTGGAAAGTTCTTGCATCTCTGCTGGTGCTAGGCGATAAGGCGATTTCGCTACCGCGGTAGCCCCTGGAACTAAGTCGACACTGAAATCGACTTGGCGTTGTGGTGGTAATCCCGGTAGTTCTTCTGGAAAGATATCGGGAAAGTCGCGTACTTCAGGAATGCTCTTGATGTCTCTTAATTCCTGACTCGTATCAATGATGTGCGTAAGAAATGCATGACAGTCCTTCCGCAACCACTTTCGAGCTTGGATGCACAAAATGATGCGAAGGTTTGCACTTGATTTGTCGCCGTAAATCACTAATGTTTCGTCGTTAGGAAGACTAAGACGAACTGCTTTCTCAAAGCACATGATGTTGGCGCGAAGAAGACTTAACCAATCCATGCCGACTATAACGTCGAAACTTTTAATTTGGACCGACATGAGGTTGATTAGGAAACAATGACCGTCTAAAGTTAACGTACAATCCATGTATATGCAGTTAGTGTTTTCCGTTTTTCCATTTGCCATCTCTACAGTGAATGATTTTTCTAACTTGCTAGGTTTATGTTTAAGTAAGTGAATAAAGTTTTGACTCACGAAGCTTCTCTCCACTCCACTATCGAATAATATGCATACATATGAATTATCGAGAAGGAACGTACCAGCAACTATAGTCGGATCAGCTACGGCTTCATCGTGGCCTATAGCTAAAACTCGTCCCACCCCGCCGGTATTTGCTGCCTTTGGGCAGTTTCTCATGTAGTGGCCCACCTCGCCACAACCGTAGCAAGTTTGGCCTACACCCGCGCTGGGAACTTGAGTGATCGGCTTCGCGGGATCCTTGCAGAAACAGACAGTGTGTCCCTTTCTGTTGCAGTTGGAGCACTGCATTTCCCGACAAGGTCCATGATGGTGATAAGTGCATTTGGTGGACTTTGGAAGGTTACCCCCATAAGGCTTTGTTGGGTAGGGATTTGTAGGAACGGTAGTAGGTACAGTAGCAGCATTCACTAAAACCAGTTGTTGTTTCTTCGCGGATTCTTGGGAAGACCCACCCTTCCCTTTATTCCATACTCTCTTCTTGTTATTGTTGTTGTTGTTTCCCTTTTGTGGTTCTGGTGTAGAAACCGTTGAGTTCTGATGACCTCCGTAATCAACAAGAGATTGTGCCAGTTCCTTGGCACTTTCAAAAGTGTCAGGTTTTGAAGCTAACATGCTTGATCGAATTTGGGGCGACAGTCCCCAAATGTATCTCTTTATTTTCTTGCTCTCAGGAGCAATCATATCTAGGCAAAGGATTGCCAGATCGCAGAATTTGTTGGTATAAGTTGCTATGTCGGTACCAATCATTCCAAGAGTCCAGAGTTCGTGCTCGAGTTTTTGAATCTCTCCTCGTGGACAGTATTCTCTCATCAGCATGATTTTTAAGCTCTCCCAGCTTATGGATTTTTCCACTATCAGGGTAAGTACCTTAATGTGGCCATTCCACCAAGTTAAATCCCTATCAGTAAGTGTGAAGGTTGCAAACTTGACTTTGCTGTGCTCGGGACAGGAGCAGATTTCAAAGACTGATTCTGTCCTTTCGATCCACTGCCTCAAAGTCATCACACCACCAGTTCCATTAAACGTCCGGGGTTTGGAATTAGTAAAGTCCTTATAGGTGCATTCTCGGGATTTCCCATGACTCTCGCCATGGTTGGATGGGTGTGTACCAGTTCCCGAGCCAGTAGTACTCGAGTTATTGATCTGTGACATGGCAGCTGCTACAGCTGCGGTGACTGCTGCTTGGAACATGACAGCATCAAATTGAGGAGGTGGAGGTGGTGGTGGTATATGTGCTTCCCCACCATTGTTTCGTTTTGGGTTCCTACGTGAAGGCATCCTTCAACTATAGGTTGAAAAGATAAAGATAAGAATTCCATAGCATAGAAACTGTATGTGTCTCATGAACTAAATTGCTATAGCCCAACAACAGATGATAGTACGAGTCTCAAAATAGAAGAATGAAAGTTATTTGTAAGACTGAAAATATGAAACAAGCATTTGGTTTTGCCATAACTTTTTAAGGATTGAATGAAATACCCCACGTAGTAATAATAGTGCCACTTATATTAATATAATAGTTGATACAATGATCACGAAAATTTGACCCCTATAAGGGTCTCCGGTTACAAAGTTTAAGAAATTTAAAAACTTTTAGCCGAGGTCCTAACTTATAACAAAATTCGAGATTTTGGCAAGCACTACTTGCGACGTAGGTTGCGCTTGGAGCTTGACTCCGCATCCAATTGCTTCGATTCCATTAGACGTCTATCAAAGGCGGCTTGTTGTTCCCTCAAATAGGCGAGGGATGCAATCATTTGTGCTTGGAATGACTCGGTTTGGAGTTGGGCATTGTCCTGAATTCTGTCCAGCCTACGGATGTCAGAAGTGTGAACCTGTACTTCCACGTTGACATCCCGAATCCGGCTAGCTTGAACTCCGGATTGGTAGGACTGATTGGCTAGCTTACCCACCATTACTGGGAGTGCCCGATCAGCCGAACCTCCGCCGCGGACATCGTAGAAGTCTCGGCACATGCTGTAGGGAGGGCGTAGGTTTTGTTGTTAGCTCCAATGATGGAGGTGACTTCCCCAGACGGAGTCAGTCCTTGAAAGTTCCTTACGAAGACGGGAGCTTGTGCGGGTGGTGGATTGATCACTTCCGGCTCTGAGTCGGTACCGGAGTCATCATCCAATTCTATGGGTTCTTCGTCCTCTTCGGGATCCTCTTCGATCCATCCCCCGTTGCCTTGGTTGGGATAGTAGGGGTCGCCGGGGTGGTGAAATCCAGCCATTTGACTGTACGAGAATAGGGATATAACAATCGAATAATGTTTGGAACATGTAAGACTAAACAGGTATGTTAAGCTATTCTAAGTAATAAATACTCCTATAGTCTTTAAATTCATGTGTTTGATTCTCGTGATGTTTTGGTAAGTTTTGACTTGTGGTTTACTACGAGCAATCCTCGATATATATTGGTCCGATCTCGGACAAATGTAGTTGATCATCCTATATGTGTCCCAAATCCGATTACATATATTGAGTCTTAATCGTAGTGTCCAACTTGTCTAAATACATCTTGTATAGTTACAATCATGAAAATAAGTTTGTTGTATGCAAGTATTTGTACTTGAATGAACTAACATTATAAGTTAAACGAAACGTGGCTTAGGCGTAAAAAAAACTGTTTTATCAAAGAGTATTAATCCCTTAAGCATTTATAGTTTGCATATCTTATGTGGTTCGATATACTTAGTTCACTATAAACATTGCTCTGATACCAATTTGTCACACCCCCAAACCAGAACAGCGGAAACGTTCGGGAGCGAATGACTTCATGTGGTAGCATAACAAATGAATACATAGTAAAGAAAGCAATACAACCATCATATATATAATTGAAAGTTTACATTGTTTAAAAAGTACATGTTCAAAACCAATTACAATATGATGCCAAAATATAAAGTTAAACTGACGACGCAGCGTCCCTTCTTCAAAAGTTGTTTGATACCTGTAATTACTGAATCCCTGGACATACAAGTAGTTTTGAAAGAGTAGATCAGCATTTAAGCTGGTGAGTTTCATAAGTTTTAAATGACAATGTTTGTATGAAATGAAATGTTTTGTTTTTGTTTGTTTGTTCCTAGAAAATCTCATATTTTCTACTAGTATAAATGTAGCCTTCTATCAAGACTAATGTTTGTTTCTAGAAAATGTATGTATGTATAAAATATCCAATATGTTTGAAAAACCTCGTAAATCAATGTATTTTTAATACCCCATGTGAGTTTTATAACCATGCTATTGACTCGGATTGCCTATACGCAACGTTCTTCAGGCGTTGGAATGTTCTAACATTTGTCACCCCAAATGGTGGACTGTAGCTAACAGTCAGGACGCGGGTTGTCAAGCCCGTATAGATCTATACACAAACACCATGCTCCCTCTCCAAGGGATTCTGGTATATAATACAGGACTTGAAATGTGTACTCGAACGTACGTGAAGTTAATGTCTCACAAAACTTAGGATAAAAACAGATTTACGTGTTAAAATGCTCGTTTGTTCTTGTATGTGAAAGTGACTTCTTCAAAATCGCGTTTCTAGTATGTAAAAGTTAGTAATGTTCTCGTAAAACTATACCTATTATAGCTTTCTAAAAGTGTGTCTCGTTTCTTTAGAAATCCCTAGAAAATGAATCCCTTGTTATGAAAGTATAGATTTTTATAGTGTCTAAGTTGGGCACTATACATGCAATCTAAAACAGAGTGTTTAATTTATACCTATATAACAACATTTTTCGTTTGAAAAGATATAATGTTATCGTGATATATTTTACTTATGAAAGTTCACTATAAAGTTTATAAATCGCATATGATTATGTTGATTAAAAGTGTATAATAAAACTTTATATAACACACGATAATAATCGGGTGTTTTACTTGTATTCCCCGCTTGAAAGCATATAAAAGCATTTATAGAATATTTAAAAGAGTTAATCAAGGGGTATGAACTCACTTGAAAGATCGAAGAAAGGCGAGATGAAAACCGGGCAGAATTTCTTCTCGGGAAAACGGATTTTCTCGGGATTCTCGGGAATCTCGGGAGTACAAACGACCTTTGGGACTTGAGCAAAGTGACCAGGGCTTCGGGTTAGCACGGGCACGAAAAACGAGGCAACAACGCAAGGGAAATGAGAGAGAATGGCCCTTTTCTTCGGAACCCTCGCATCCCTTTTATAGGGGGTGGGAACCGCCTCGGTATGCTGGACGTACGTGTGCGTCACGCATGACCGGATCCTCGACTGCATCGGAGTTCTTATGGGATGGGTGCTAGCTTCGCATAGGCCTTGAGTACGCTGGGCGTACGAGCTTACGCTGGGCGTAACTCGACCCTATCTGATGACTCGCCTTCGGATAATACCAAGGTTAAATAATAAAATTTATATTTTATTTATTTAATAAACTTCTAGAATTCATATCTTCTTCATACGAACTCCGTTTTCGATGCTCTTTATATCCACGCGTAGGGGAGACTATGCTCTACAACTTTCGTTTAGATTCCGTCGGCAAAATTTGAAATTATTTTTATTATTTATTTTTAAAAGGTCGCGTTAAGAGAATTTCATTAGAAATTCATAACTTCTTTATCTGACGTCCGTTTTTGCCAGACTTTTTACCGCTGACATACCATTGTCGAGACCTTCGATTCTCATTTAGGTCATTCCGGTCAAAAGTCATTCGATCTCCGATTCGAGTTTTTAGCTGTCTGTCGCTAAGCCGAACTTGGAAAAATCATAACTTCAACATACGAAGTCGGATTTGAGCGTCATTTTTACGTACGATCACGGTTTAATGACATCAAACATAGTAGGAAATTAAATAGAAACTTTTTTGACATTTTATTTCCGAAGTTAATTTCATTATCACAAAAGTGGTTACAATACTTGACTTTTTAGGTCATTACATAGAGTTGAAATATCGGGTTGTCACAGGATTATGGTTTGTTATGATATCGATGATGTTTTTCAGTAAACTGCTTTATAAGTTACTTAATTAAAAAAACAAATTGGTCTTGAATATTGGGATGTTACAAGATTAGTTGTTTGCTGTCTCTTTTCATTTGTTTTTATCAGATTTTAGCCATGTCTGGCTAAAACCTTAGTTTTCAGTTCTGCAAAGATGAGTACTTTTCATGTGATTGATCATTAGATTTGTTTTTTATTTGTGTATCTATCTAGATTCTTCAGTTTTGCTCATAATGAATGTTTGATTTTCATTCATGTTAGCCTGATCACCTAGCTAGGGTTTGATCATTCTAGTTAATCAGTTATAGAATACGTAATTATTCTTGTCAACTCGTAAAAGTAAAAAGTAATAAATTGGTTTCGTGTTTAGGATTTGACTTTATTATAAACTGAAAAATCATATCTTTACACTTCCGAGCTTGTGAGAAGTATTGGATATTGTTGTGATTTTTACAAAGAACTTAATGCAACTTTTCTGATCTGAATTAAGAGCTTGTTTAATTGAATTAGGGTTAATTCAAAGAGCTTGTTTTGATTAACTAATTTATGTAAAAGTGATTATACTAGCGCTTGTTAGTTTTTCTTAGTACCAGCTTAGATAGAACGCATCTCAAATAATCAGATATGGATGAGTTACATGATTAGGAAAGTCGCTGCAGAGTTGAAACCGTTTTTATTATTGATTTTCATTTAGTTTAATATCACTGCACTTTTAGTTTTTAGTTTATAATTAATACCCCCTTTTATAGTTTTTGTTTCATGACTAGATTGTGCCTGACGCAAAAAGGCATTGACTTTTAGGCCGTGTCCTTGAGGATTCGACCCTGCATCCCTCTGCTATATTTTTAGTGCAACCAGCAGTGATAAATTTATTTGCTTATTACGCGCACGACAGCATGTTAACAAATTGGCGCTGTTGTCGGGGACACGGTGGTTTCTAATAGTTTTATGCCAAGAATTTTTCGTTCAGGTACACCCTTAGTTTTTAATCCAGAAATCGAGCGAACTACAAGGAAACTGAAAGAAAGAAGCAGCAATAAAGAAACAATCAGCTAGTCTCTTTGGTTCATCATCTTCCATACCCCCAGAAACCTCCACACCACAAGGCACTCCCTTGTGGAACGAATCAGATCCATTCATTCCAAAAGTACCCCCATATTCTCCTCAAAACAGCCTATATAAAACTTAATCCCCACCCTCTTCCGTTAAATTTTAATCCATAGATTCTTCAGAATCCGAATATGAAGAATCAGAAATGAAAGAAAACAGAGACGAAGCAGAAAAGACCCTTAGAGTGTGGGCCACGGAAGAGGTCAATCAACAACCCCTCTGTATCATTTTTCCGGAAGCCCAAAACTTTGAAGTTAAATAAGGGCTGATTCACTTTCTTCCCACTTTCAGAGGATTGGAAAACTAAGACCCACATAAATTCCTCTGGGAATTCCATGTGGTTTGTTCAGGAATGAAGCCTCATGCTGTCACAGAAGACCCGATAAAGCTAAAGGAATTCCCCTTTTCATTTCAAGATTCAGCAAGGAAATGGTTATATGAACTCCCATCTGGTTTAATCACCACTTGGACAGAACTCACGAAGCTGTTTTTAGAGAAATATTTTCCAGAAACGCGAGTCTCCAGTCTCAGAAGAGAAATCCTTGGGATCAAACAAGGAAAAAGAGAAACTTTACACACTTACTAGGAGAGGTTCAAGAAGCTACTAGTTCGATGCCCACAACATGGGATCAACGATTATCAACTTCATAATTGCTTTTTTGAAGGCCTGACACCCATGGAGAGGCGCCTGATAAATGCTCACAATGGTGGTTCCTTGGGTGAGATGACATCAACTGAAATCAGAGAGCTTTTTGAAAAGCTGGCGATCGAGTCTAAACATGCTGGAAATGAAGATGAGTGCTATTCAGATCGGCCAAGGGGAGTTAAGGAAGTCAGCGATGTTCATCTAGAAGCTTAGATATCTGAATTGACGAAAGTTGTTCTGCTCCTGACAAAAGAAAAGTAGTTGCGAAGAAACCATCTGGTATCTGTTTGAAGACGGAACATCCAACAGATATGTGTCCGTTACTACAAGAGGATACAACTACAGTAAAAGCTATTGGAGGCTATCAGAATAAATTTTAGCAGAAGCAGTAATATCAGATGCCACCCAGATTTTAGCAACATCAAAATTATCAGCAATCGGGTTTTCAGTAGAACTTTCAACATCAAAATTTCCAGAACTCGAATTTCCAAAATCAGAACTTGAAACATCAACCTAGTAGTTCTAGCATGGCCTTAGAAGATATAGTGAAGAGTCTCGCCACAAGCACCCCAAGCATTCCATAATGAAACTATGGCCAATATAAAAAATCTGGAGTAGCAGGTGTCTCAACTTGCCACTTCTATGTGTCGAATGGAATCTTAAGGAAAGTTACGAGGCCATACAGAAAACAATCTAAAGAATAATATGTGTGTTATTTCCTTGTGAAGTGGGAAAACATATAAAGGCCCCAGTGCATTTGAACCAGAAAACAAAGTTGAAGAAGAATTTGAAGAAGTTCTAGTAGAAGAAGGAGATATGGAAGAAACTGAAAAAGGAGCTAAAACAGAAGAGTATGAAGAAGTGTTAGTTGAAGAAGTTGTTGAAAAAGATAAAGAAAAAGAAACTCCAACACTACCCAAGCCAATTCTGAAAGAATATAAGCCACTACCGCCCTTCCTATCGCGACCGAGGAGCACGAAACGCGAGCGTGAGGATGAAGATATTATGGAAATTCTTCGCAAGGTTGAGGTAAATATCCCACTTTTAGATATTATCCAACATATCCCTCGCTATGCTAAATTTCTGAAAAATTTATGTATTTCAAAGAAAAAACTGAAATCTAATGAGATCTTAAAAGCTGACAAAAATATTTTTTTAATTTTGCAAAAAGGTCTGACTCCAGAGTGCAAGGATCCAGGGATTTTCTCAATTCCTTGTAAATTGGGGAACCTTGATTTTTCAAAGCCATGCTTGATTTAGGATCTTCAGTTAATGTACTTGCCTATTCTGTTTTTGAAAAATTTAAAATGGGAACTTTACAAAAGATCGGGACAATTATACAGTTGGCTGACCACTCGACAGTACACCCAAAAGGTGTGCTTGAGGACGTTCTTGTCCAAGTGGGTGAGCTTATTTTTCCCACTGATTTTATATATTAGACATGGGAAACTTGGACACTTCAGATACAAACTCAATTATTTTAGGAAGGCCTTTTATGAAAACTGCAAAAACAAAAAAAGATGTTTTTAATGGCACAATTTCAATGGAGTTTGACGGGGAAGTAGTTAAGTTTAAAATGAATGATGATGATTTTCCTTCTGATAATGCTTTTATTAATTGTTTGGGTACCGGAAGTACTTCGTCTAAGGACTGCTATGAGTTTTCTAATAGTTTTATTTAAGGGTTATTTTTAGATAGAAAATTATGTGATGATACATCAAAAGAGCTAAAACGAGATAAGCTTGGGGAGGTGAAAGAGAATGTGATTTTTGCTGGAGGAGCAAGTACAAAGTTGATAGAAAAGGCTAAGCTTGGGGAGGATGAGAAAAAGGTGATTTCTGACACGAAGCTGAAAAAGAAAATTTAGATAAAAAAGAAGTTGGGTTCTGTCAAGAAGACCGGAAAAAGAAAAAGGCTCAAAAATCTAAAATTTGAGTCATTTGATAAAGATCAGGAGTTTTTCCCGGTTGATGTGCAAGTATCAGATCCCAAAATTCAATCATATTTAAAGGGATCTGGAGTCACAAGAAAAAGAGTTGAGCTTCAAGGAAGTCTCAACCACATCGGTTCATAAATCTAATTGGGCAAAGTCGAGCCAACGACTTTAAAAATGGGCGGCTTTCCGGGAGGCAACCCGATGAGTAGTTTTTAGTTTTTATGCTTTCAATAAAGAGATGGTCGTAGTTCCAAGCAAGCTTGGAAAAATCAGAGGATCTTCAAAGTCGCTGAAATTCAGATTTTTCACCACATTATCGTAAAAATCAGATTTCTACCAACTTATCAGGCACATTCATTCCTAGCTGCACCTTTTTTCCCTTATATTCTTTATTGAAATGTTCATTCCTCTCTAAGCATTGAGGACAATGCATCATTTTTAAGCTTGAGGAGGGGGTTAGTGTAAAAATTTGCATTTTTGTTAAAAAAAATGTAATTTTTCAGTTTTTCATTTAAAATTTTAAAATTTTATTTTTCTTTTTGCATTTTTTTTCTATTGCATTTGCATATAAAAATATGAAAAATCCAAAAAAAAAATATTTTATTTTCTATTTTTATTTTTCTACATTCATAATAAAAATAAACTAAAAGATTTTTATTTCTAGTTATTTTTTATTTTCTACATATCAATTTGAAAAAATTAAAAAACCATTTACATGAGATGAGGATATCTTTTTACATTCGATAGCTCTGTTAAGATGAAGTGTGATAGTTACCAAAAATAATAGTCTCATTACAATCAATTTTAAGAATTATCTTTTCAAATGCTTTAAATGGTTTCAATATGAACCAACATATGAGACAGATAATTTTTACAATGGAAGTGTGAGATGGAAAAACAAACAGTGTTTTGAAAAATAATTTCCTTAGATGCCTTAAAAAGAACCTAGATTGGATAACCCTTATAATTCTTTGAAGTACTAAACCCTATAGTTTATGTGCCTTTTGAGGTTGGGAGGGAACTCTTATTATACCCACCATTTATTATCATCTTTGAAGTATTGAAGACATGGTGGGCCTCAAAGTAAAATTCAGGCCCAGTTAGTATACATATGTTAGAAATGGTACATCAAGCAACTTGAAGAAATCTGCAATTCAAAGTCAAATCCAAGTCAAGTTTAAGTCGAAATCAAGAACCAAACAAGTTAAATCTGAAGAGTTGATCAATGAATGTGTGTGGTATAATGAGATTGATCCCTAGACAGTGGAATCATAGGGGTAAGCTTGGATTTTCTGTCATAATGAAGCTTACCGCGTTTACTGGACGAGTTCGGAAAAAAAAAAAAGGAGGGGTTGGTTAAGCTAAGTTTTCATAAATGACTTTTCGTGAAATGGTTTTTAAAAATACATTGTTTTCACAAATTTATTTTGGCATTAAAATTATTTGTTCAAGCTTGGTTTAACTAATTAAATATAATTATGAATCATTAATATAAGATATTGAGACAGTTGTCTAGGTAGTGATTTCATTGGAGCTTCCTCGTTGTGAAATCTGACCGTGTGAAAAAAAACAGAGTGAAGTATTTTAGTTTAAGTTCCTTTTTATGTCATATATATATTTCCATATTTTTATAATGTTTTATTTTTTTTCTTACTTGCGGGCAAGTAAGGTTTAAGCTTGGGGAGATTTGTTAGAGGCCATTTTTTGCATCATATAGGGTAGTATTTATTATCATTTTAGCATCATATTTTATACATTTTCATGTCATTTATTTAAATAATGTTCATCTCATGTATTTCGTTAGAATTATCGTACTGCTCACGTTTTTATGTCAATTTCAGATAGTTCAAGTGGAGTAGTGCTTTGGGAACAGCTAGGTGCATGTTTGGAGCTTAAAATTGATTTTGGGACTTACGAATGATTATGAGGAATATTTTCAAGATTCTTTGGTCAAGAAACATTCAATCGAATTGATCACACGAAGATAGAATATGCAATCTAAAGTTAAAGGATGTTGTTGGAAGCTTTGACCCCCTGTCAGTATTTTGACCATATCTCGTGAACCGTAACTCCAATTGATGTGATTCAAAATGATCTGAAAAGTAGACGAAACTTCAGATGTCATAGGTAAAACATACGATCGCAAATATGGTCAATGCAATGGCATAGGGCCTTTATGCGATCGTAACTTTGGTCGCAGCTTGTCTTCAAGGTTTTTTTGTGCCAAAAATTCATCCGGTAGTGAAAATTCAAAAGATGTGATTGCAGGTTGTGCCCATGCAATCGCAGGTTGGGCAAAATTTCTTGAAATGGTATTTTACTTCATTTAAAAGGCCCATGACGCGTTTTCGGTAATACATGCGATCGCAGGTTGTCTATATGTGATCGCATGCGCATCGTATTTGTTGTTGGACGTATAAATAGACCTTCATAACCTTCCAGTAACCTAATTTGGCAATTCTAAAGGTACCAGATGACAAAAATACGATTTTGGAGGTGTTTCTTCTCCGATTTCAATGATTTCTAAAGATCTGAAGACTGTGGAACATCTCCTTCAAGTAGATTAGTAAGATTAGTTGTTTGCTGTCTCTTTTCATTTGTTTTTATCAGATTTTAGCCATGTTTGGCTAAAACCTTAGTTTTCAGTTCTATAAAGATGAGCGCTTTTCATGTGATTGATCATTAGATCTGTTTTTTTATTTGTGTTTCTATCTAGATTCTTCAGTTTTGTTCTTAATGAATGTTTGATTTTCATTCTTGTTAGTCTGATCACCTAGCTAGGGTTTTATCATTTCAATTAATTAGTTATAAAGTACATAACAAGTAATAAATAGGTTCTGTGTTTAGGATTGTTCTTGTCAACTGGTAAAAGTAACAAGTAATAAATCAGTGTTGTGTTTGGGATTTGACTTTATTATAAACTGAAAAAGCATATGTTTACACTTCTGAGTTTGTGAGAAGTATTGGATATTGTTAAGAATTTTACAAAGAACTTAACACAAGTTTTTTGATCTGAATTAAGAGCTTGATTAATTAAATAGTAAAAAGTTAGGGTTAATTCAAAGATCTTCTTTTTATTAACTAATTTAGGTAAAAGAGATTATACTAGAGCTTGTTAGTTTTTCTCAGTACCAGCTTAGATAGAATGCATCTCAAATAATCAGATATGGATGAGTTACATGATTAGGAAAGTCGCTGCAGAGTTGAAACTGTTTTTAATATTGAATTTCTTTTAGTTTAATATCACTACATTTTTAGTTTTTAGTTTTTAATTAAAACCCCTTTTATATTTTTTGTTTCATGACTAGATTGTACCCGATGCAAAAAGGCATTGACTTTTAGGCCGTGTCCCTGAGGATTCAACCCTGCTTCCCTATGCTATAAATATTGAGAAGACCACATTCAAAACACGATACACACACTATGAGTTCTTGGTTATGTCATTTGGACTAACCAATGCTCCAACAGCATTTACGAATTTGATGAACAGGTTTCTAAACCATTCATCGATAAATCTGTTAAAGTGTTCATAGTTGACTTTTTGATTTACTCAAAAGAGCCAGCAGGAGCATGACAAGCACCTACGAGAAGTACTAGACGTTTTGAAGAAGGAGAAGTTGCACGTAAAGTTCTCCAAATGTGATTTTTGGATTTGAGAAGTCCAACTCTTGGGTCACGTGGTTAACCAGGTAGGAATAATGGTTGACCCAACAAAGATTGAAGCTATGATGAAATGGGAACGACCAAAAAGTCCCACTGAGATTCAAAGCTTTCTAGGATTAGTTAGATATTACCGAAGATTTATCCAACGCTTTTCTTCGATAGTTGTTCCATTGACAGCTTTTACCCATAAAGGAGCTACATATACATGGAGCGAGAAACATGAAGATGGATTCGAGAAATTAAAGAAGAAGTTGGGTGAAGCACCAATTCTTTCTTTAAGTGATGGATTTGAAGACTTCGCAGTCTATAACGGTGTATCTGTAGTTGGGTTAAGTTGTGTTCTAACCCATAGAGATAAAGTGCTAACATATGCATCTCGACAATTGAAAGTGCACGAAAAGAACTACCCCACTTATAATCTGGAGTTGGCAGCGATAATATTCACATTAAAGATATGGAGGCATTATCTTTATGGCACAAAGTGCAAACTTTTCACTAATCTTAAAAGTTTCCATTGCCTCTTTGGTCAAAAGTAATTGAATATGAGACAACAACGCTGGCTAGACTTGCAAAATATGTGGTAGATTGTTTAACATGTGCGGGAGTTAAAGGATAACATCAGAAACCATATGGGAGTTTAAAACCATTACCTGTACCCATGGGTAAATGGGAAGACATCACCATGGATTTTGTGACTAAACTGTCTAGGACAAAGAACGGTCACGACATGACACAACAACAAAACGAAGCTAATGCAACCCTACTAAAAGGTTTCATTAGGCCTTGAAAAAGTTCCATAATGCCTAAAGCAACCTTTTACCAAAGGTTGCATTAGCTAAAGTTGCATTAGATCTAAAGCAACTTTTTTCTTGGAAAATGCAACCCTTTTTGAAATAGTTGCAAATCTTTTTTAGATGCAACTTTTATTATGGAAAATCAACTTTTTTATGTTCATATGCAACTTTTTTTTACACTGAGATGCAGCTTTTTAACTGTTTTAGTTACGAAAATACAACTTTGATTATAATCAATTGCAACCTTTATTATGCTCCCAGTAAAGAATTGCAATCTTTTTATAGGGCATATGCAACCTTTGTTACGTATTTAATTAAAAAAATGCAACCTTGTTTACAATCAAATGCAACTTTATTTATGTGACTTTTCTAACAGCAATGTGACATTTTTTTCCTCATCATGTAGACGCTACATATTTTTACTACATTGCTACAAATATTCATTACTACTAAAATTACACCATAACAATAATAATGTAAATATCTTATATAATTTTATGGTCTCCTTTGACATGTAAATTCAAAATAATTTATTATCGTCCAAATTCAAAATAACAACCATAAATCAAAGTCAACAAAAAGTTGTCAACTATAATCACAAAAAGGTATTAAAAACATCACTGACGTGTACTAAACATAGATGATAAATTATATTAGCAACTATCGACGTTCTAGAGTTTGTTGTTCCACAAACTTCTGCATCATGACTTCAATGTTTTCTCGTTGGTTAATAATATTTGTTCACATAGCTTCTAATTCGTCTTGTTTAATTCGTATTCCTCTTGAATTTCTTTTCACATTTTAATCAACTTATTTCTTTCAACTTCATTTGCGTTCAATGATTCCATAAGTCCTGCCGGAATCATGTATGATGTATCAACACCACCCATTTTTTTATCAATCTATTAGTAACACCTCTACCATAAAGTCAACAGTATCCATCATTCTCTTTGTTCATCAGAATCATATATGGATCTACGGCATCATTTCCATCTTGTAAAGGTTTGTAGGTCTTCATTTGGTCCTTCAAGATTATTTAAAAATCAACATGTTCATATTGTAAAAAATTACCGCTAAAAAGTTATTTATGTTGTAAAAAAATTGTATTTCAATGTAGAAAAAACTAGTTTTAAATTTGTAAAAAAATAGTCACTTGATGTCCAAAAATCTGTTGTCAAAAGGTTGTTTTTAATGTAAAACAAACTATATTATACCATCTAAAAAGTTGCATTTTAACGTCTAAAAAACTAAATTTTAACTTATAAAAGTTGCATTTTAACATCTAAATTGCAATTTGAAATCTAAAAATGTAGTTTACTATCAAAAGGTAACATTATAATAGATGCTTACAAAATTGACTAAAAAGAACCCAATTCCTATGATGACTATAGTGATAAGTGGGCTAACCTTCAATCTGGATCAGAATATTCGTGTTCAACATATCAAACTCAAAGACAAAGATTCACCAAGCCTATGATTTGACTGAATAAAAAAACCCTAAAAAATAGTCCATACATGAAACTCTTGATTAGAATATGAAAAATGTAAAACAAAAAATGATATGCAACATTATTCCGGGCAAAAATGTCATTTTTTTGTCCAGGGGTAGGAGATTTCCTACTGTGCCTATCTTTTGACACACATGCTTAAACTCTTCGATTGTTTAGTGTAACAGTCCGGATTTCCAGGTATCCTTTATTGTTTTGATTTTTGGTGTTTTGAGAGGGGACTCGGCGAGTTGGAGCTCAGACTCGCCGAGTAGGGTCGCGATTCTGGACGCGGGATTCGTCTGGACTCGGCGAGTCCGCGCTGTTTAATGAAACCCTAATTTCTCGAGTTTGGGGATCTATTTAAAGGGCCTTATGGCCGTCATTTGTACCCAACAGTCCATAGAGAGAAACCCTAGAGTGCTTTAGCGATTTGAGAGAGAGAGAGGAAGCATTTCTTGACCTTTGTGTGTTGTTTAGCAAAGAAGAGGGAGGTTCTAGCCAAGAGGATGCAAAGGAGGTTGCTATTCTGTGGATTTGAAGCTCAGATCTTCGATCTAAAGGTATGATTTCGGCTCATCTTCTGTTTTGTGAAGTATATTGGATTTAGGGTTTCTTGTGGCCTTTGTTGGGTTGATTTGATGGCCAAATAGTCCCTTGCTAGTGATGAGGCTTTGGATCTGGATCCATAGAGGTCCAGAGAGCCTCATTCATCAAGCTTTATAAAGAACAATGGAGGTTATGACCTTGAGTTGTGGTATTTGTTGATAATTCTTCATATATGGTCATATAGAGGTTGTATGTACACCAAGATAAGGGCTTTACGTGGTGAATCAGTCTAGGCAGGCCAGATCTATGAGTTAATGGAACAGATCTGACCTTCGAAGCGAGTTTGAGTGATTGCATGGCATGGACTCGCCGAGTCCGATGAATAGACTCGGCGAGTAGCTTGAAGATTGCCCTTAGATCGGCCAGTGAGTCGTCCAATCGAGTCATGGGTTGACTCAGTGAGTCAGGGCGAGTTAGGAAGGGTGGTCAGTGGACTGAGTCGAACTGGGACTCGCCGAGTTGTTCTTGGAACTCGGCGAGTTGAGTTGAGGTGGCCCTGCGATTCTGCCAGGTGGAACTCGTCGAGTCAGGGGGAGTACTCGACGTGTAAAAAGGGAATCCTGGAGAGTTGGGTGAAAACGTCTAGACTCGCCGAGTTGCCCTTGTGCACTCGCCGAGTCCGGTCAAAGTTGACCGTTGACCGTTGACCAGAGTTGACCTGTGTTGACTTCTTAGGGATAGTCAACCTTAGAGATAAAAAGTGTTAATTAGAGTCATGTGATGTTATAGGAGGATTAGAGCTCGGAGGATCGAGCACGAGGGATTTCTAGGATTCGTGAGATACCGAAATACGCGAGGTGAGTCTTCTCACTATACTTTACCTTGAGTAGGTAATCAGAGCTATGTGTTAGTGTGTGTATGTTATGTGTATGCTATGTGTTGTACTGCATTATTTCTATGTGATTTATGCTGTGCATGTTTACAGAGTTGGAACCGGAAGGTTCCTAGAGTTAGAACCTGAGGGTTCACAGAGTTTGGGTGCACGGACCCATAGAGTTATAGCCTCGAGTGGCTAATATGTGTTTTATGTGTTGGGGAACTCACTAAGCTTCGTGCTTACAGTGTTAGTGTTGTTGTTTCAGGTACTAGCGATGATCGTGGGAAGGCGTCGGCTTGATCCGTACACACTCAGGGGACTTTTGATATATATTTATGTGATCTTGGGATTTGTATGATACGAATTGGAATTTTAAACTTAACGTTTTATGAAATTAAATGAGAAATGTTTTTATATTTGCGAAAAATTATTTTAAAAATTCTTGGTGTTACAAGTTGGTATCAGAGCCTTGGTTTGAGGGATTCGAGTACACGTTCGGGCGTATTTGAACTCAAACTGAGGATTTGAGATGTATTTTCGAAAAAGAGTAAAAGATTTTTGAAAAACGTAGAACAAGAGATGTGTGTACGATCAGTCAGCACCCGAACGGTGATTTCCCAAAATACCTTTATATTATGTGACATTGATATTGATATGATGTATCTGCATGCTAGAGTAGGCGAGGTATTACTATTAGGATTAGAGTGGCCTGATTTGTGATGCCTTAGCCTAGGGAGAGGTGAGCTGCTACGAGATGCTTGAGAGTGAATAGGTAGCAGTGAGGGGCTTATGAGAGATCTATTAGTGTGTGGTTTACGCATGATAGAGTACTTGGGACTTGGGATCTGAAGAGGAGGACTTGGAGTGTATTCTGGTGCGGTGCGGACAGTAGTATTGGGCCCGTACTACTGGAAGCACCGAAGTGGTGTGCAGCCCAAGTAAGAATCTTTGGAATGCCAAGAATCAAGGAGGGAAGAGTTGACGATTGTGAGTATGCTCGTGTGGAGTCTAATTTATCGTATGTTGTATTTCAGAGGTAGATCATGGTGAGGACACGTTTGATGCCCGAGAGCAGTGGTACCAGTGAGGAGGAGATCCGTCGGATCATTCAGGAGGAGGTGGCTGCGGCCATCAGGGCAGAGATACCGGAGATGTTTGGGTCTATAAAGACCACATTGATTGAGAAGTTTGATGAGCGTTATGCCGCTCTTTCTGAGGCTGCTGCTGCAGCGGCTACCACAGTGATTGTTGCTGCGAGGCCGCAGGGTGGTGATGCGTTGCTGTTCCGCGAGTTCAGCAACACAAAATGTAACGCCTGCAGATCCGGGCTAGTCAATTTAGAGGCAATAGGGGTCGAAAACGACTTTTCGACAAAAAGATTATTTAGAATAAATAATCTTAACCAAGTTGTAGAATATGTCACAGGGTTTCCGTACATATAAAGAACGCCGAAATCCGAGTTATTACGAAGAAGTAATGACCCGTCGAAGTTTCGCGTCGGAACCGGCACGGCGCCGGGAAGCGTAAATAGTAAATTTAGGATAGAGAGAGATTTAGCCTTAGCGCTCTAAACGAAAGTCGTAGAATATGCTAAACTAAGAACATCGATAAAAAGAACGCCCAAATCTGACTTCGTATGAAGAAGTTATGATTTTTCGAAGTTTCGGATTAGCGGTGTACAACCCGAAATTCGAATTTTAGATCGATTGATTTTTAGCCGACACAACCTAAACAAGAATCGAAGATCTCGTTATTAGTAGCGTAACAATAAAAAGACAGACGAAAATGGACATCGGATAAAGAAGTTATGAGATTTTAACGGACCAATCCTGTCCCGGCCTGTTAAAAATATAACTTTAAAAATAAAGTCAAAATTAGCCGACGGAGTCTAAACAAATTATAATAGCATATTTACGTATTAAAATAAAGTATAAATCATGTATACGTACACATATATATACATATGTATATATCATTAGAAAGGTATCGACGATGCGGTCATTATAAGACTAATGTTGAGTTCTTTCGACATTAGTTTAGTACAAATATCATTAAATCCATTTAAAATAGTATTATAGAGGGGTGTTTAGTTGTTTATATAACTAAAAGGTCATTAAGTAATTATGGAGGGTAGTTTTTGAAAATTCAATTAGTATAAATAAGAGTCTTGGGCTCTCATATTTCTTGCACCATTCTCTTGATTCAAGAGTCTTTCTCTCCTTATCCCCCGAGCATTTCGGTCCCTCGTGATTCGACTTCTCTTTCTGTAGTTTTAGTATAGTAAGGTGAGCGCTGAAGCGCTGCACGAATCTTTCTTAGAAAGATTCAGCGACGAAGTTCTGCCCCTACAGAGCCCGACTCCTAGCTAAAATCCCCTTGTAAGTAAGTTATGCTTATCCTATTTTAAATATAGTTTATATTTAAAATTAGTATTGTTATTATAAATTTATAATAAATATTTGAGCTATTATTATGAATTATATAAGTGTCGTTATAATATCTTTTTAACTACTCGCGGTACGGGGAATCTGGTTTAAAGGGCCGCATAGGGTTGTTGGATTTCAGAAGTGCTATATGCCAAAATGGTCCTGCCCTCCGGTGTTTTATGTCTGGCCCCTGTCTGTACATAGTGGTTGGAAAGTATTGTTTAAACGCTTATATAATAATAATAATAAGACTAATAATTAGTCACGGTAAATCTTAGACTAAAATCTAGTGGTAATAATACTAGGTTTCGTCGAAGGAAATTATTTTAAAGTAAACGAAGCGCTGTCCGAGTACCGAGTCACCACCTTCTCAAGTGAGTGCATGGTCCATTTCATCTTACACATAGATATGAAGTATTTTAAATATAAATTACGTGTTATGTGTGCATATTGTCTTAATACTTGCTGTCTATGCTGGTGAAAGATTTTTATACATGTTTTAAATGATGTAAACTGTATAAAGTATTTTATATCTACAAAATATGTTGCGTAAAACATGGGTAGATGAATGATGAGAGATAAAAGCTGAAATAGAGGAACATTAGTAGTACGGACCTAGTGCCCTATAGGTAATACATTGGCAGCAGTGGACCAAGTACCCTATAGATGAGCACTGGCAGCTGCGCCACAACCCGTAGATGTTTTAGATCTACGGTAAACGTCCTAGCAGCTGCGCTCTAAGGACAGTATCAACAGCTGTGCCTAATAGGGAGCCTTATGACCATGACAGTGGCGTTAAAAGGTCAATACCGGCAGAAGCGCCTCATAGGAAATGTCCCAATTCTGGCAGCTGTGCCTAAGTGACAAGATTAGCAGCTACGCTTGACCAAAGTGTCATTGGCAACAATGGACTTCATGTTGTTTCCTTAGGATGATCCTTAGGAATGAATGAATGAGAAATAGCTGATCCTTAGGGTAGATCATTAAGAATAAAGAAGATAATGGGGATGGGTAATTGGGTTGATTATTTGATTGTTTAAACATAATAATTATATTATTGTGGGTTGAAAACCCTATGTACTCACCAGGTTTCCCAACCTGACCCACTCAGTTTATTTATATCACAGGTGTTGATATGAAGTGACATTACACTGAGAGATTTAAAGAGATGTAGATCACTAGTGTAAATAATTGTAAGTTCTGTTTATGCTTATGTTTCTGTATTAACGATGACATCCCAAACGTTTTAAAATGAAATAAATACGTTTCTTCGAAAATGTTTTAATAATGTATTTACCATGTTTTTCTGGGAACAAATTCCGCAACATTTTTATAAAATGAAGTACTCTGATTTTTATAAAGCATAAACAACATCGGTCTTTTCTGGCCGTGAAAATGGGGATGTCACACAAAACCACCAGAGTTTGATGGTACTCAGGATCCGGTGGCAGCTATGAGGTGGATATCTGATATTGAGGGGTGTTTCTTCACTTGCTCGTCTCCTGAGCATTTGAAGGTTCGGTTCGCGCTGAACCAGCTTCGCTTGGGAGCGAAGGACTGGTGGAAGTTTGTGACGGCGCATTATACGCCTGCTGAGCTTTCGGGGGTGACCTGGGAGAGGTTCACCACCATGTTCCGGGATGAGTACGTTCCCCAGGTGGAGAGGGAGCGTTTATCACAGGAGTTTCTGACCCTCAAGCAGGGTAGTGAGTTAGTTACAGCGATCATGAGGATGTTCCATGAGAGGGCAATGTTCTGCCCTGAGCACGTGTCCACTGAGCAGGCACGTATGAGCCGCTACTTGAGCATTTTGAGGCGAGATATTCGGGAGTTCGCTGCGAACTCCTCGTACCGGACATTTGCCGAGCTTCAGGCAAATGCCCGGAAGAGGGAGATTGAGCTTGAGACTCAGGCCAGGGAGGAGGCGGAGTCTCAGGGGAGGGATCGGCGACCGGCACAGTCGCAGCCGGCAGCCAAGCGGGCCAAGCCCGCTGATCCCAGACCAGGGAGTCAGAAGGGCCGCACTTGCGGGAAGTGCGGCAAGGGTCATGACGGAGTTTGCCAAGCGGGGTCTTGCTACAAATGTGGCAAGGAGGGGCACATGGCCAAGGATTGCCCCAAGGGGTTTGCAGTGTGCTTTCACTGCAACCAGACCGGACACCGGAAGGGCGAGTGTCCGCAGTTGCGCGGAGCATCTCAGGGATCTGCTCCTGCCGCCATCAGAGCTACAGAGTGTCGGCCTGTGAAGGCCGAGGCGCCGAGAGCTCGAGGGAGAGCCTTCCAGCTGACTGCGGAGGAGGTCCGTGCTGCGCCCGATGTTGTGGCTGGTATGTTTCCTTTCATGTATTTACTTTGTTGTTGAGATATTATGCTTATGTTATGTTATGCGTATGTACTTTCCTTGTGAGCTCTGTACCTGCTTTAGTGTTATTTGACTCGGGTGCGAGTCGGTCTTTTGTATCTTTGGCCTTTAGTCAGCATATCAGTGTTAGTCGTGAGGTATTGAGTCGACCTCTGAGAGTTTCCATAGCTGACGATAGAGTGATTTGTGCCACGGAGGTTCTCCGGGGATGTGTGTTAGAGATTTTCGGGGTTGAGTTTCCGATTGATCTGATTCCTATTGCGATGGGTGATGTCTGTGTCATTGTGGGCATGGACTGGTTGAGCCGATTCGGCGCGGTTATCGACTATGAGCGTCAGCTGGTGACCATACGAGACCCTAGTGGAGGAGTTCTTTTAGTATACGGCGAGGGTACACGTTCAGGATCGGCTTTTTGTTTGGCCGCTAGGACGAGGCAGTGTCTACAGCAGGGCTGTAAGGGTTTTGTAGCGTATTTGATGGATACGCGAGCGACTTCCGAGAGACCGAGTTCAGTTGAGGAGGTACCAGTGGTGCGTGAGTTTCCAGATGTTTTTCCCGAGGAGTTGTCGGGTGTACCTCCTGTGAGGCAAGTGGAGTTTGGTATTGATTTGGTTCCGGGGGGCGCGCCTATTGCTAAGGTGCCTTATCGTCTTGCACCTCCAGAGATGCAAGAGTTATCCTCGCAGCTTCAGGAGTTGCTGGGAAAGGGATTTATTCGGCCGAGCAGCTCGCCGTGGGGAGCACCTATTCTGTTCGTCAAGAAGAAGGATGGTTCACACCGGATGTGCATTGACTACCGGGAGTTGAACAAGCTGACGGTCAAGAACCGTTACCCGTTGCCGAGGATCGACGATTTATTTGATCAGTTGCAGGGAGCATCTTGGTTCTCCAAGATCGATTTGAGGTCGGGATATCATCAGGTGAGAGTGCGGGATGAGGACGTCCAGAAGACAGCGTTCAGGACGCGTTATGGGCATTATGAGTTTGTGGTGATGCCTTTTGGGCTCACCAATGCCCCGGCTGTGTTCATGGATCTCATGAACAGGGTACGCAGGCCGATGTTGGATCGGTCGGTGATTGTATTTATCGATGATATTCTGGTATATTCGAGATCTAGAGAGCAGCATGAGGAGCATTTGAGGGAGGTCCTTGGGATTTTGAGATCGGAGAAGCTTTATACAAAGTTCTCCAAGTGTGATTTCTGGCTGCGGGAGGTCCAGTTCCTAGGACATCTCGTTAACCAGGAAGGGATTCTGGTCGATCCGGCCAAGGTTGAGGCGGTGATGAGTTGGGAGGTGCCGAAGTCACCATCAGAGATTAGGAGCTTCCTTGGGTTGGCAGGGTATTATCGGAGATTTATCAAGGATTTCTCCAAGATCGCAGTGCCGCTCACCAGATTGACCCGGAAGGGTGTCGCATTCTCATGGGGTCCCGAGCAGCAGACCTCCTTTGAGACACTTCGCCAAAGGTTGTGCGAAGCCCCGGTATTAGCCCTCCCGGAAGGGATGGAGGATTTTGTGGTATATTGTGATGCATCGATTTTGGGGCTGGGTGCAGTGTTGATGCAGAGGGGACATGTGATAGCATATGCATCGAGGCAGCTGAAGCCTCATGAGACGAGATATCCCACGCATGATCTAGAGTTAGGGGCAGTAGTGTTCGCCCTCAAGATTTGGCGTCACTACTTATATGGGGTTCGGTGTACGATATACACGGACCATAAGAGTTTGAAGTACTTGATGGATCAGCCCAACCTAAATATGCGGCAGAGGAGGTGGTTAGATATGGTCAAGGATTATGATTGTGAGATCCTGTACCACCCGGGCAAGGCCAATGTGGTGGCCGATGCATTGAGCCGCAGGGCGGAGAGCACTCCACTGCGAGATGTATGTTTGAGATTGACCGTGATAGCTCCGGTATTGGATGCCATTCGTGGGGCACAGGCCGAGGCTGTGCGACCGGAGATGCAGAAGAGGGAACGGGTCGTTGGTTTGGTTTCAGAGTTCATTACGGATGGACGAGGGCTTATGACTTATCAGGGTCGGATTTGGGTACCGTTTGTGGGCGGTACGCATACTACTTTGATGGAAGAGGCTCATCGGTCGAAATTTTCGATCCATCCGGGGGCTACGAAGATGTATTTGGATTTGAGGAAAGAGTATTGGTGGCCCTGTATGAAGAGGGACGTCGCCTAGTTTGTTGAGAGGTGCTTGACCTGCCGCAGGGTTAAGGCCGAGCACCAGAGACCGCATGGCAAGTTGCAGCCATTGGAGGTTCCCGAGTGGAAAGTGGGAACAGATCACTATGGATTTCATCACCAAATTGCCGAGAACTGCCAGAGGAGTTGATTCAATTTGGGTGATTGTGGATAGGTTGACGAAAAGCGCTCACTTCCTTGCCATCAGTGAGAGTTCTTCAGCGGAGAAGTTGGCGGAGATATATGTGAGAGAAGTGGTATCTCGGCATGGGGTGCCGATCTCGATTGTTTCGGACCATGATACGCGTTTCACTTCCAGATTCTGGAAGAAATTTCATGAGGAGTTGGGTACTAGATTGCATTTTAGTACCGCATATCATCCCCAGACAGACGGTCAGAGTGAGCGGACGATTCAGACACTTGAGGACATGCTTCGAGCATGTGTGTTGGATTTCGGGGGTAGCTGGGATGCGTATTTACCCTTGGAAGAGTTTTCCTACAACAACAGCCATCATTCGAGCATTGGTATGCCACCCTTTGAGCTGTTGTATGGTAGGAGGTGTAGGACCCCTATTTGCTAGGGAGAGGTTGGGCAGAGAGTGATGGGCAGTACAGAAATCGTGCTTCAGACGACAGAGCAAATTCAGCAGGTCAGACAGAGGTTATTGACCGCCCAGAGCCGACAGAAGAGTTATGCAGACAGACGCCGGTCCGAGCTTGAGTTTCAGGTCGGCGACTTCGTTCTCCTGAAGGTCTCTCCTTGGAAAGGAGTGATTCGATTCAGGAAGAGGGGCAAGTTGGGGCCCCGGTATATTGGGCCATTTCGTGTGATTGCGAGGGTAGGCCGGGTGGCCTATCGTTTGGAATTGCCAGCAGAGTTGGGGCAGATCCACGACACTTTTCATGTGTCGCAATTGAGGAAGTGTATAGCTGATGAGTCGGCAGTGGTTCCATTAGAGGATATTCAGGTGGATGCGAGCCTGAATTATGTCGAGAGACCAGTAGCCATCAGAGATCGGAAGATCAAGGTTCTGAGGAACAAGGAGGTACCTCTGGTGTTGGTTCAGTGGCAACACCGGAAGGGATCGGAGATGACCTGGGAGCCGGAGCGCGAGATGCGGGAGCAGCATCCGGAACTATTTTTAGAGCGAGACTTCGAGGGCGAAGTCTAGTTCTAGTGGGGGAGAGTTGTAACAGCCCGGATTTCCAGGTATCCTTTATTGTTTTGATTTTTGGTGTTTTGAGAGGGGACTCGGCGAGTTGGAGCTCAGACTCGCCGAGTAGGGTCGCGATTCTGGACGCGGGATTCGTCTGGACTCGGCGAGTCCAGGATATGGACTCGGCGAGTCCGCGCTGTTTAATGAAACCCTAATTTCTCGGGTTTGGGGACCTATTTAAAGGGCCTTATGGCCGTCATTTGTACCCAACAGTCCATAGAGAGAAACCCTAGAGTGCTTTAGCGATTTGAGAGAGAGAGGAAGCATTTCTTGACCTTTGTGTGTTGTTTAGCAAAGAAGAGGGAGGTTCTAGCCAAGAGGAGGCAAAGGAGGTTGCTATTCTGTGGATTTGAAGCTTAGATCTTCGATCTAAAGGTATGATTTCGGCTCATCTTCTGTTTTGTGAAGTATATTGGATTTAGGGTTTCTTGTGGCCTTTGTTGGGTTGATTTGATGGCAAAATAGTCCCTTGCTAGTGATGAGGCTTTGGATCTGGATCCATAGAGGTCCAGAGAGCCTCATTCATCAAGCTTTATGAAGAACAATGGAGGTTATGACCTTGAGTTGTGGTATTTGTTGATAATTCTTCATATATGGTCATATAGAGGTTGTATGTACACCAAGATAGGGGCTTTACGTGGTGAATCAGTCTAGAAAGGCCAGATCTATGAGTTAATGGAACAGATCTAACCTTAGAAGCGAGTTTGAGTGATTGCATGGCATGGACTCGCCGAGTCCAATGAACAGACTCGGCGAGTAGCTTGAAGATTGCCCTTAGATCGGCCAGTGAGTGGTCCAATCGAGTCATGGGTTGACTCAGTGAGTCAGGGCTAGTTAGGAAGGGTGGTCAGTGGACTGAGTCGAACTGGGACTCGCCGAGTTGTTCTTGGAACTCGGCGAGTTGAGTTGAGGTGGCCCCGCGATTCTGCCAGGTGGAACTCGTCGAGTCAGGGGGAGTACTCGACGTGTAAAAAGGGAATCCTAGAGAGTTGGGTGAAAACGTCTAGACTCGCCGAGTTGCCCTCGTGCACTCGCCGAGTCCGGTCAAAGTTGACCGTTGACCAGAGTTGACCTGTGTTGACTTCTTAGGGATAGTCAACCTTAGAGATAAAAAGTGTTAATTAGAGTCATGTGATGTTATAGGAGGATTAGAGCTCGGAGGATCGAGCACGAGGGATTTCCAGGGTTCGTGAGATACCGAAATACGCGAGGTGAGTCTTCTCACTATACTTTACCTTGAGTAGGTAATCAGAGCTATGTGTTAGTGTGTGTATGTTATGTGTATGCTATGTGTTGTACTGCATTATTTCTATGTGATTTATGTTGTGCATGTTTACAGAGTTGGAACCGGAAGGTTCCTAGAGTTAGAACCTGAGGGTTCACAAAGTTTGGGTGCACGGACCCATAGAGTTATAGCCTCGAGTGGCTAATATGTGTTTTATGTGTGGTATTTTGGGGAACTCACTAAGTTTCGTGCTTACAGTGTTAGTGTTGTTGTTTCAGGTACTAGCGATGATCGTGGGAAGGCGCCGGCTTGATCTGTACACACTCAGGGGACTTTTGATATATATTTATGTGATCT
The DNA here is from genome assembly GCF_002870075.4 of Lactuca sativa. NCBI lineage: Eukaryota > Viridiplantae > Streptophyta > Magnoliopsida > Asterales > Asteraceae > Lactuca > Lactuca sativa. The sequence continues at coordinate 130,440,793 of NC_056627.2, read as the reverse complement.
TGGGATTTGTATGATACGAATTGGAATTTTAAACTTAACGTTTTATGAAATTAAATGAGAAATGTTTTTATATTTGCGAAAAATTATTTTGAAAATTCTCGGTGTTACATTTAGTCATTCATGCTCGATTAAGTTTCAATGATTTAACTAATAATAGCATCATACTTATTTTCTTTTAAAAATAATAACAATCTACTTATATTTTTAACCAATAAAAGCAATTTACTTATATTTTTAACCATCAATAACAACATACTTATTTTCTTTTAACCAATAATAGCAATTTAATTATATTTTACAACCTTTAATGCATGAGGTACTACTCAATTATAAAAATAGAAAAAAAATTGTCCTAGAAAATTAGAAAACATTGTTATGTATTGCCCTTCGAATTCTTATCCTTTCTAAAATTTTCATATGTACATGCTTATAATGTAATACATATATTATAAAATGTTAAATTGTTATGAATAGTTGATTATTTAAGTGGATAACTAGAAATTACTTTAGATGCATGTTTGCATTAACAAAATATTTATCATGTCGACAGCTACATGATTATTCATACATATTATAGTGTATAATTTTGGGTGCAAGGGGTACTACTCATACAATAATAATACACCATATATTAATATGTATCTTATATATAATACAAATATTTATTAATTAAAAATATATATTGAAATCTTATTCGGTTCTCGAGCATGCCCCAAACAAGTTTTGCCACCCAACCCGAACTACCAATCGATTAAAGTTTCCATCTAACCCGCAAACCGAGTCGATCCCAGGTTAAACTAAACACAAAAATCAAATAAGGTTTAGTTTTTCAACGGACTAATGTACACCCCTAGTCATAGCTGAAAACATAAAACTCTACGGGCCAAGACAGAATGATTTATAATTTTTCAACATACACAATGCTTTAAAGGCATCCCCATTAATTTTATCAGGCAAAACAAACACAAAACCATATACTTTTTCTGCACAAATTATAATCAATTTTTTAAAGATGTGATCTTTTCTATAATAAATCAAACACTATATGCAAATGTCTTGCTTTCTTTACCCTTTTGATTCTTGTCTAGTAAATATATTCTACTTTTCATTTTGGATGATGACAAAAATAAAAAATTTCTTGTGCAAAGCATTCTCATCATTGATCTATTTCTACAATCTGTCATTGAACAAAATCTTTGATGGCTAATAAACATAATCCAACTTCCTAATGTAAAAAGAATTAGCAACTGAATCAAGTATTAGATTGGAAATGAACTACACCCAGAAAAAACATATTAGAGTAAAAAAAAATCAATATATGCTCTATTACTCTAATTCTGTTCAGCACAGGGGCCACTTTTGTAATAAAACAAATTCAACAACAGGGTATTTATGTAATTCAGTCGAGCAGAAGGACCATTTATTTTAAAAAAAAAAAAAAAAAAAAGAAGCATGGGGACAATTACTCTAGTTCTATCCAGGGAAAATATAAGTGGTAACTTCTGTTTTAATCTGATTCTAGTTTTTAAGAGGCTTGACATTGATACTAGTAGAAACATAGAAACAATGACAAATAATGAAACATACTACATTAGTAGTCAAGCTGCCAAATCTTTGTGCCAATTGTATGAAACAATGACAAACTATTAGTTAACTAGTCATACACATACACAAACAATCAAGCGTAGTTAAACACATATGTAACAAACTAACAGTTAACTAGTTAAGCACTTAAACATATCTGAAATTATATGTTGCAACTTGCAATTATCAATCATTCAATATTGCATCTGAAATTAGAAATTTATAATGGTTCAAGGCTTCAAGCAACTACCTCTGTAATAGTTAAACACTTAAATCATTTGTTGAACTTGTCGGGAAAGTGCTTGAAGAGTAAACAACACCAACTTCAACCATTTGGTGATACAACATCAAACAATAAAATAAAGCATAGTGCATACAGTGGAGAAGAAAAGCGGGAACATATCGAAAAAAATAGAGGAATGGTTGACGATTGCAATTGTTTACCTGAGACGAAGTTGTAGCTTACCATTCACCACAACCGAGGAGTGCTTTAGGATACAGATGGTCGATGGGTACTTCTGGTCAGCAATTAGATTTTCCATGCTCGATGAGTCGATGGAGAGGCGAGGGTGGACACCAGATGTAGCTAGGGCATGAACATGAAGACTTGATTTTGGGTTTGTATAGTCACACACTATCCCAATTAATGAGTAAAATTAATTTTTGAACAAAATATGTTTTTATTAAATAAATATAATATATTCAATTAATATATTAAATAATAAATATTACAGTTATTTCGGTTTTTATGGTGCGGTTATACAACATAAAACCAAACTACAATGAAAACTGCAATTCGGTTTATCAGTTTGTGGTTCGGTTTTTTTTTTTTTTTTGTTATTTTATGGTTTTTTGGTTTGCGGTTCAGTTTTTCTCACCCCTAAAGAAATGGCATATATATATATATATATATATATATATATATATATATATATATATATATATATATATATATATATATATAATTTGAGGGAATTAAAATTAATAGTGTAACTTTTGTAATAAAAGTTGCGATTTTTAATAAAATTTGCAACTTTTTTAAACAAAGTTGCATTAAATCTTGGAGTGCAATCTTTTTGTTCGGCGAGACCTTCCTTATAATTAAATACAACTGTTTTGAAAAGGTTGCATCTAAATGGTCGCATTAGACTCATTTTGTAGTAGTGTGATTTTGGTAGTCGTGGATCGGTTCACAAAGAGTACACACTTTATAGCAGCCAATGAGGGATGGTCTATGGATAAGCTTGGAAATGCTTACGTGGAGGAGATAGTAAGACTTCATGGTGTTCCATTAACGATTGTATCGGATCGTGACAGTCGTTTCATATCAAGATTTTGGAAGAGTCTGCATATGGTCTCCTTGAATATTTTATAAAAAGAAAAAGCTAGTTTTTCTATAAAAACTCTTCTAATTTTTATAACTAATAAAACATATAAATCCATATAAGATAAAAAAAATAAAAAAATAAAAAAATAAAAAAAACCTTTTGGTCCAAAAAGATATATGTGATGTTTCATTTACATAGGTTTGGTATTTCTTATGGTTCGAATTTTAAAACTTTGAATTACGAAGGATTTTTGTGAATGATTTTCAACACTGATGCTGTTTTCTTAATAAGACTTCCGCTAACATTTTCCGATTCAAAATTGTTAAAAGTAAAAGAAAAAGAAAAAATTTGGGTGAAAAATCATGGTGTTACACAACACTACATATCAAAGAAAAACAATATTTTCCTTAAAATACAACTCCACATGAACAACTATCTAAATAGGGTCGTACATGTTGCCTTGACTTGTACTAAAATAAGGAAATAATACACATGTAAAGATAATACGTTTTCATTGATTTGGGTTTCCAAGTTACATGAAAACTTACACCATTTACTTCCAAATACCAGTAAACATCCAACTATAGCATCCATGTTTCACACCCACATACACAAAAAGATCATACATCAGACCACTGGACAATCAAAGTACTTCCTAAATACAAAAAAAACATTAAACCACATAAACCAACCATGTACCAACAAAAACCAACTATTTTCCCCCAAATAACAAAACCCAAATCTAGAAAACTTAGTACTCCTTCATTATAAGTACTGCTTGGCTGCCAACACCACACCAAAAACATCAAACACCCCGATTACAATTGTGAATACACGTATCTTCTTCTTCATTTATGTTAACTCAATGGCATCTCCTTCACAAACATCGACTACAATGAGAAACAAATGGTTCTCGAGGTATTTATCATGTGGGATATATCAAGCTGATCTGCACTCACATCGTCAACTTAACGATTCATCTCATCCATCTCGTAAACGTAAAGAATCTCTAAACTGATATATGTCACCATTCACTTTGTCTCTGATCAAATAGACATTTAGCTACATATTCATTAGTGTTATGGAGATGTCTTCAGGTTGGGATCCATTTGACCCATTCGCAGCAATGTAGCGACGAGTTTCAAATGACTAGTTATGGCAAGGAGAGTTGGTGGCATCCATTATCTTCATAGTTAGGTTAGGAACTCTTTTGCACAATTAGGGAAACAAGCTTTCTGGGGATGATCTTGTATGGCACGGACTAGTTTTTTACAGCAAAAAGGGTAAGGAATAGTCCAAAGCTTGGACAATAAGAATCTTGATTACAATGATGTCGTTAGACCCATGTAGACGTTGATGTGGATTAATTTGATTAAGTGGAGATGGTAACCAATTAATGATATCTGGCTTACTAAATGAACAGGTCGCACACAAGTTTTTTCCCAAATAAAGCATGAAAAAACATTAGGGATTGATGGATTTATTAGGTTAAAAATGCTCAATACGGAAAATTAGTTCACAATTAAAAAGCACACATGCAAACTAAAAGGATCTATGTCTTCACATTAAGACAGCATACATTGAATAAAAAAATCCAAATATGTATCCTACTAATTTTGGTAATCACAAAGTAAAGATACATACCTCAAACTTGTTATAGCAAACAAGTTACTCCAATCCTTCCTTTAAAGAGCTTCGAAAGCTAGCACCAAAAGGATGATGCCTCTAATAGCTCACACCCAAACCCTAAAACTATAACACTTAAGGAGAGAGGAGAATTTTATTAATAACCCTCTTAGCAGAGAGAACCACGAATTTGAGTGTCCAAGGGGCCCTATTTATAGTTTAGGTAACTTATGGACAAAACAATATTTGAGTAATTAAATAATGGATTTAATTCCAATTCAAATTCTTTCCTTATTAACATCCAGGAGGCTTCTGGAAACCTAGAAAGGCTCCCAAAACTATTCACCATTGGATGGTTCTAGATTTGTCTCTCTTGTTCAACTATTGAATAATTACAATTAATCCTTTGCACATTTAATTAATTCCATTTAATCCCAAAATTTATTCCAGATTAATTCCGATTAACAATTAATTAATTTTAATAAATTTCTTATTAATTTATTAATCATATAAACAAATAATTCCTTTTAACAACTGATCTAATATTAATTTATTAATCACATAATAAATTAACAAATCAAGTATCTACTTCCAATTAATATATTAATCATAAAATATAATAAAAAAATCATTTCCACTTGATTTCTTAGTTTATTAATCATATAATAATCTAATAAATCATCCACTCTCTATAAATTTCATTCTAAACAACTTTTAGTTATGAGAGAAACACAAAAAGGAATTTGCTTCTGATTACAACAATATAGCAATTTAGTTACTAGTTTAGACACATTAATCCAACAATCTCCCAAATATCATATGAACTGAGTCATGGATTAAATGACCAACCTCATGTTCATTAATTTGTTTCCTAGTTTCTCGATTTGTGATCAATTTAGAGTACAAAATTGAGCACATCAATTTAGTTCGTACTAGGCGCCTAGTTTTCATATTTTAACTCAAATCATCGAGGGGCCTACATATATTGCTTTTACTGTTATGTCAAAAGGAACAAATTACTTTGACTATATATTCATACAATTTACATGTCAAATCACATATGGAATAACCCTTTATAACATCTAGTTACGAGATGCATTTGAGCAAACTGATCTGTAAACTATGAACTATATATCTATGCTTTAAGAATAGAAGATATCATCGTCTTAGAATTACTTGTGATTAAAATCCATGAAGTAATCTATAAGAGTGGGTTTATCTGGTACTTCAAATCTCGATTTTCAAAGTACTCCGGAATATTGTAGTAATATGCATGCAATGTCCAATCCTTATGGACAATCATCGTTTCATGATAGTCTTAATTCACTACTTACTTCCAAAAGAAAGAACGACTGTGGATTTTTGAGTAATATTTAAATTACACAGGGAAGTAAAACATGCAAAGTGAACCACAATAATAAATTAATTAACTATGGTATCATAACCATTGATTATAAATAGATCCCTATTATTTAATTACGATAAAAATTACGAATTTATTCATTGTATGATGTTTCGAGTAATCAACTAACCACATGAATAACATCAGTCATGTCATGTTGTGAACATGCATACTATGCCTCTCGACGATCCTTCCTTTGTGAGCAGATCGACTGGACATTACTCCAATGATACTCATTTTACAATTCCAAATTATGGTCCTTATTTTAGATGTAGTGGAATTTCATCTTTACATGCATTGTCTTTCTATGATGTCGAGGGTCTAAATTCGGAAAGAAGGGGCCTTTGATATTACATAATATTCTACTAGAACTTGTTACTTGAAACAATTACATGGTTATGAAGTCTCAGAATTAAGTTACATTTCTTGAACACTTCTCTTGCATTAAAGTTTCCAACTCACATGTAGATTCTATATGCATCTCCTATTATGTAAACACTTCCATATTTCCATATGACCATCAATTCTGACCAAGACTCATCTCAATCCAGAATGTGTCACAATGGTCCTTCAAAATAATGTCATACTTCCAGCTGTCCACAAGCAACTAGTCTTTGGATAACCTCAGAATGTTCTTGACAGTTGTTTAGAAACTTTATTCACTTAAAATTGTAGTCTTTTCTGTCACAATTCTCAGAGCATTTGAAAAATTATAATAAACAAATATTATAGCATATGCAGTCGATCCTATATCCGAAAGATATGGGACTTGATTCATTTTTACAAGGGTCCAATATCTGTTAAATTCCTTGCTATAATAGTTGCATATATAGAATCTCCAAAATCTCCAATATTGAAACATTTCTGTTAGGAATAAATCCGAGATGACGAATGTGGAATATCAAGAACAATCAAGAATCAATCACCATCATATGCAAGTAATCTGATAAAGGTTTTTGTGTATATTGATTATGACATGAACGTATAGAGAAAAACCTAATCTGGTAAAAAGCCCTCTATCAAAATCTAACCTAATGATTATTTACAAGGAACATAAAATATATACCATAAATATAAAATCAAAGCTTTAATATAAAACCAATGCCTTAGAAGAGCTCAATTAAGAACTTCTACTATAAAGGCACCGTAGGGAATCATAAAACGATTAACCCTAAAAAGGCATCCCTAAATAACCAAACATGCCAAATTAGTTTCAGTATCTCAAAATACTCAACAATCTCCCCCTAGATGTTGAAACCGATGAAGATCACGATTTTCGATCTTCTTGGCATTTGTCCCCCTAAATTGTGAGACTCATCAGCACATGGCGTCTTCAAAGCGAGAGAAATAAAAATTATCTTCCAAATACGAACTCCCCCTTGAATAATCATCACTCCCCCTTGAATCTTCAACAAATACCATGGAGAGAATCCGGAAAGTTAAGAAGAATCACTAACAATCTTCATAAACGTCATATTGGATGAAATAAATCCCATTTAGAATATACACAATTCTCAAAAAATAAAACCAGAAAAATAACAAAAATAATTTTGTATTCTTCCTTTTTTTAACTTTAGACACAGAATAGAAAAATAAGCAATGATTTAGAAGGGTTTAAAAAGAATAAGACCAAAGAAAATGATTAGAAATGAATTTTTGTGGAAAGAAAGGGTAAAAAGTGGTAAGATTGAAAGACTTAAGAATTTGGGGTAGAAACTGTCAAGATCCAGAAATTCCAATGGTGAAACCCATGGATTTGCAAAGGACTTAGAAATAGGGGTAATTCGGCTAATCTTTGTAACTTTAGAGGGCTGAAACTGTAAATGAAGTCATCTTCAATTGAATTGCTCAATTGCAGGCAACGCGTTTTGTTTGACTTTTGAAAGTCAAAGACAGATAATTGATTGAAATAATTCTGAGCAGATTTCATGTAATCACGATTTCAGATGATGATGATGTCGAGAACCAAATTAGGAACACTAAGATCAACTTCAATTTCTGAAACAATTAATTCTGATTCCCATTCTTGGTTCCGATTTTCGTGCATTTCGATTCGTAATAGCGTAAGTCAACAATACGATTCCAAAAATGTCGATTTCCAATTAAGATACGATCGCCAAAATTCCAATGAACAATTTCGATTTTTGCTTCTCCGATTCTGATTTTAACTCCGGAGTGCAGAACGTTTGTACGATTTCCCAGTTGAATTCTGAAGAGCGATGAAACTTTGACTCTTGAAAAGTCAAAATCAGACTATCGATTACGAACATCCGACTATGAGACCAAGAGTTGCGAAAACATCCATTATACGCGAGCCTTCGTTGACAGTTAATTGCAATTTCAAAAACAAGGCCTGAGACACCGAATATGTAAATGCAAATGGAGGACTGCAAACCTTTAACAGCGAACGCCTGAACTCCGATCCAATTTCTGAACAGTGACCTGCGAATGTTCGCAAGCAACAACCGTTAGGAGCGAGACAAAAACAATGATTTGAGATGTGAAACTGAGTTGTCGAAGAAGAAGAAATCAGTTCGTTCGTGACATTACATATGAGAAAGAAGCTCTTAAAGATTGAAAGAAATGGCAGATTATGCCCTTAACTCCGAAAATGACTCATTTTTGTCTCTAAATGCGAATTTAACCCCCATTTTTCAATAGTTCCGAGTCTGACCCTCAACATTGCAGTGAACTGACAGCTTGCACCCTTTTTGCTGAAAAATGTCAGATGACAACCTTCTTTTTGCAGAAAATGTCTTTTTTTCACCCACTTTTTCAACTTTTTCACATTTTTGTCATTTCCAACAATGAAAAATTAATAAAAATTGATTCCTTCGACAAGATTTCATATCTTTGATTAAATATTCATAAGATTTCACCAGATTTTGTCTCTTTATCAACTTTTTTTTTTTGAATCAAGGACAAAACTTTTTATTAAACTTTTCGCACCCATTTAAGAGTCAACATTGAAGTATGTTTCTTGCACATCCATTTATTTGAAGAAAATCTATCATCTTCTGAAAATAATACCCGCTTTTTATTTGGAAAACAAAAATTTCCAAAAAATTCATTAAACCAACCAAATACTCTTTCCTTTTTTCTCCAACTTTTACCATATTCGTCCGAGGAAAAATGTGAATGAAATTTCCTTTGAACATTCTTGACTTTGACTTTCTGAACCTTTTCACATGCGTTAGGTACTTGTACCTTGGGCATCCAAACCTTCTTTATTTTACTCTTGTGTTTCTACTTGTTCTTCTTTCTTTTCTAATTTCTAGGCTTCATAAACGAATTTCGAATATGAACAACCTTTACATCTTTCTGAATATGAATAATAGGAACCTTTGGTACATAAAATTTTAGAGTCTGATAAATCTGAATTTTTTGAAGTATTGGCTCTTTGTAAGGAATCATTCCTTCAAAAACCTCATCAGAACATAAAAAGTCATCTGTTTGACTTCCAATTGAACAAAATGTCTTCACTTTCACGATTTCAAATGAATTTCTTTGAGATTCGTCTTCTGAAGTACCGGATTCATAATGTAACTCTTAAAAAACATGAACCACTTAACTCTCCCTAAACAAGAACATCCGGTGTCATCTTTTCTTCAGACACATGAGGGACATTATAAACTTCACCAAGAACACCAAGACTAACTTCATTTTTCTTTTTAGCTATTTTCATCTCCAAAATCCGTTGTCTATTTTCTAGATTTAAATGTTCATAGATAATATGAAATTGTTCTACTAATCTCTCATTCTTTTGTAATTCACATTCATTCACACGTGAGTATTCAGTTATTTTCTCATCAAGAAAAAAAATTATATAACTCAGTAACATCCCTTAATGTAAAATCACCAAGAACAAGTAACAAAGTCCCTTTGTCGACACCATAGATTGGTGTAGTAACCTTTAATCCAAGTTCAAAAATGGAGTTACATAATAAAAGATCCATTAGATCTTCAACAAGTGACAGAACTTGAAGACAGAGAAAGTAGATCTATTAGGACTTCTAGAGAGAGAAAACATATCTAAGATTTCTAGAGAGAGAAAACAAATCTGAGATGAATTTTAGAGAGATCAAGTAGATCTGAACACAAAAATTCGAATAAACATGAAAATTTTCTTCTAAATCTCTTCCAGAACACGATTCAAGAAGAGATCAGATAAAATAATGAGTAGAAGATAACAGATCTGAACATGATTTTGTAATAAAACGAGGTATAGACTTATTCTTTCCAGAAAACTTACACAACTTGAAGAACAAGATGAGATTCATGATAAAATATCGCCATAAAAAAAGATCAATTCTTGCAATAATCACTGAGATCTACAAGAACCCGCTCTGATACAACTTGTTAGGTATAAATCCGAGATGACGAATGCAAAATATCAAGATCAATCAGGAATCAATCACCATCATATGCAAGTAATATGATAAAGGTTTTTGTGTATAATGATTATGACATGAACGTACAGAGAAAAACCTAATCTGGTAAAATGCCCTCTATCACAATCTAACCTAATGATTATTTATAGGGAACATAAAATATATACCATAAATATAAAATCAAGCCTGAATATAAAACCAATGCCTTAGAAGAGCTCAATTAAGAACTTCTACTGTAAAAACATCGTAGGGAATCATAAAACGATTAACCCTAAAAAGGCATCCCTAAATTACCGAACATGCCAAATCAGTTTCAATATCTCAAATACTCAACAATTTCAATGTGATATTCATATATGCCTTTGAATGAGTTCTATTAAACTACACAATCTAAACCTTTAGATTCGTAATGAAGAATGAGTTCCCTCTCCCTTAAGTCTAATATAGTGAAACAGATTAGAGACATTATTCCTTACGAATACAATACATATATATTTCAATCTAAACTTTTGCAACTTGCAAATTAGAGACATTATTCCCTATGGATACAATACCAACATAACAATTATGCTCCCACAAGCTTTGACATGTATTCATAAATCAACTAGACTTCTAGAAATCAATACCCTTTGACTTTCTCATGGAAGTGTAGATTCTTATTTCACGATGCTTTGTCAAGCCTTTAATTAGGATTCTTAAGCTTATGCACCTTATCCAGATAATGTATGTGTTCAACCCTTTTAAGATGTGATAAACATATCTGCTGAGTGTTTAAACAAATCCTTGCCATTCCTCAAACATAAAAATATGAAGAGAGATGTCAGAATAATATTGTGAATTTGATAATGCAATTAATACAAACAATATTCGTATTAATCTTTATCAGATTCTTAAAATCTACTAGTGAACGTGTTTCCTCAAAACCATTTTCATGAATTTGAGCAAAACCTTTTTGTCACCTAGATTCGAAGGTGCATACATTCCCATCCATGTAGAACTTTCATTTTCAACCTAAAGTGATAAGACAAAGGTTTAGGAAAAACCAAATTCAAATTTTGTTTTCCTCCATGGACTAAACTTCGCTATTTTTTTTTTAATTTCTTGCCTTCTGGCAGCTCAAAAGGCACACTAGTGCTTCCATGTGGTTAGCAATTCACCCATATTGATCAGTGTACTTTCACTGACCAACATACATTGCCTTCGCAGTTAAATGAAGAACATAGAATTCATAAGCATTGCCAACTCAACTGGAAGTGTATAGAAATATGAATATGTTAATTGAAACACAACATGTTATATCAACCTATGGTCATGTGTTAGTGATAACTAAAAGGATCATTGTTAGTTGACACATGCATGATCAAGATCACCATGACTCCATTGACTTCTTGACATGCGATTTTCTATCACAGAACATTCCTTGATGAGCTAAAACAAATATTCAGAAGTCCTTGTGGATTCCCGACAAGAGAACACTTCATATAATAGGGCTTAGTTTATCTTTTGTTTCTCTATCAATGAAAACATCACAAATCCAATTGTAAATATGCTAGAGCAAGAAAAGATTATTACTCTACATTTTACAAGGTGTTATCATCCTTCCTATTTTGAAATGAGTTTCAAGATACGATTTATAGTTACTAGATCATGGCTATAAAACTAGATTGGAACAAAGTATGACTCAACTATGATTGAACCATTTCCAATAATGTTTGATTCATCTTCTTAGTTATACAATTGGACTAACATATTCTTGGAGGAGTCAATTAGAGAATCTTTTATCTTTGTACCTAATATTCCTCCATTCGATTTGCTAATCATGAAATTTTCAAAAGTATTAGAATTTTGTTTAATCTTATAAACAAAATGATATTTACTGAGGCATTAGTAAATCAAGACGAATAGAGTTATCATCCTTTGTAGTGGATTTAAAGTGTCCATATCCATATTTACTAGATCCATTAGTTCTTCACTTGCCTTTACATAAACATGTGATCAACGAATTGGTAATAATTTTCCAATGAATAAGATTCTCATATATTATACAATTCAAATTATACGACACCAAGTATATGTCCAGTTGGCGATGGGATTTCTTTTTCACTTGGTCAATTATGACAGTACCACAAGCGATATCATAGGAATCAAATCTATAATTAATATTGCTATTATTTGAAACATAACTAACACTTTCATTAATGCCATTGTAAGGAAATAAGATAAGGCAACTGAGTAAACCAAAACTTCACCTTTATTTAGATAAATGAATAATTGGAACTTGTCCTTACAATGAATGAAATAAAAAACTATTTTTCTAAACATCTCACAAGAGTAAAAGCAATCTATTAAATTATCGTAACTCCCTAATAGTAGCTCTAAATTCATACCATCGAACCATGTGACCACAGATTTAGTTGCTCTACTTAAGCTTCCTTATTTCTTTTAGATCCGGAAACACTATCAAAATACGATCATCACATCATGTATTAAGAGTCTAAGAATAGGAACTTATGGAGTTAGATAATGGATGTACCTGAAGTAGAGTCACATGACTTGCCTTTAACATCTCTATGATCCTTCAGGTATTTTGGGCAGCTTCGCTTCCAATGTCCCTTCAATTGGCAGTAGAAATGAATGGAGTCACTGGGAACGATCTCAGAACAATCCTTTCTATATACCATACGATGAAATGTTTTGATCTTGTGTGATTCCTTTTGATTGGGAAGAAAAACCTTTTCTTGATTACCATTATCAATATCCAATGAACTTTTGGTATTAGATCCATTAAGCATTTATGCTTCAGTTGTACACTTAAGCATCTCTGCTTCTAGAGTAATCATCTTAGTCAAATCAATTAGGGTTACATCAAGATTCCTCATATGAAAGTTCTCGATGAAGTGACCATATGACTTAGGAAGCGAAAGAAGAACCAAATTAATGGCTTGCTCCTTTGGGAATACGACACCCATCCTTTGCAACTTCTCAATGTACGAATTCATTTTTAGAACGTTTGCAAACACATAATTTCCATCTATGTGTTTACATGCCAATAAGGCTTGAGTAGTTTCATATCTTTCAACTTGACAAAAACATGACGTTGGGAGAGTCACATGAGGAGGAGGTGGAAGAGTTGAATAGAGATGATGTCCATTTCCACCATTTCCTAAGGAAAGGAAGACATTTTCGCTTTGACATGAAAATGAAAGACCATCTCCAAAAAGGTTAAGGAAAACTAATTCCATAAGAACGTGGAAGACCATCATTGTCTTGATTTGACATAAAAAATTTGCAAGAATAGAGAATTTACGTTAGTTTATTTTAATCCTTAATTATTAACCCATAAATTTAAATGAAATCTAGGATCCATATTTTCGATTTCAACTTTGAAAAAGGATGTTGTAATCAAATTGTGAATCTATTTTAAGTAGGTAAGGCTTTAACCAATTTCATTATTATGAAACTCTTAGATCTTTTGAGATTCATTAAATCTTATCAATGACATGTCTAATCTCGATTATGCTCTTACCAATTGTGACTTGGATGTCGATGATCACAATTAAGATGTGAATAACCATGCAAAACCGCTCAAACATCCTCTATTGATTTAAGATCTCCCATTGGCGTGTCAGTTAATCACACATGCTCCATCAACAATCATAAACACGATCTGTTTCATCGTTTAATCCTTATAGTCCTAAGTTAGTGTATTGGTTAACCATACACGCTCCACTAAAAACTCATAAAGTAATGATGTGCATTTTCATGGATTAGCATACAATTTCAGTGGTATTTTTAAAGAAGGTTCTAGTACTTTATAGATTTTATTTTTAATCTCATTATGTCCTATCAAACCTGCTCAGCTAACGTCCCTCCATCACACATGAGAGCGGTGGGTGAAAAGGACACCCATTTAAAGCTCATTTTATATGTTGTTTCCTTATACCATATTTATAGCACAACTTTGTGAATGAGACTTACTAGCGATTCGACTAAGTTTTCTTATACACATAGTAATGAATCTTATAATACATATATAAAAGGGTGTATTTTAAAATTTGTAAAATACTAGGTATAAGATTAGTTATCTGAATTAATTGATTGTTTACCTAAACATTTAAACTTTTAAAATTAATTATTTTGAATTAATTAATTAGTTAATCATTTAAACCATTTATAGATTTATAGTTATTTTTTAATTAGTATTTTAATTAAATTAATCATTTAGACCTATTAGGATAATATTAATTAATCTCACAATTAATCATTTTCTTGTATAGGATCATCTCCTAATATTTAGGGTATTCATTTTATTCATCTTAGGCAAGCAAAAACAGATTTTGGCATAAAACAAAACATATAATTACCAAATAAAACCACATAAATCATATTAGGCAGAAAATCTTGAAAATCTACATTTGAGTTGTGTTCACGTCATGACATAGCCTCTGTTATGTCGTTATCTCAGTCTAATATAAATTTTTTTGTTCAATTCAACTAATGTGCATTCAATGTTAGACACATCAATTAGATTTGATACCACTGATGGTTTATTAGGTTACAACAAAATGCTCAACACTGAAAATTACTTAACAATTAAGAAGGACACATGCAACCTAAAAGGATCTATGTCTTTACATTAAGACAACATACTAGGGATGTGCTTCGGGTCGGACCCGAACCAAACCGACCCGAACCAAACTGACCCGAACCCGAACAACCCAAAACCTGAATTGGATGAAAAGTAGGAACCAAAACCCGGACTGATTATACTAATACAGGACCGGTCCGGGTCGGGTAATACGGGTTTCGGTTCGGTTATTAACCCGAAAGGACCGAAATAACCTAAATAAAAATTTACACTATATTTTTTTACTCGAATAACCCAAATTAACTGAAATGACCCAAATAACCCGAATAACTCTGTAACGTCCCAAAATTTAAGACCAAAAATTTCTTTTAATAAAACATTACTTAAAGCATAATCACCAATCCAAAACATAATCAGAGTATTAATTTTCAAATCCTATGTTCATTATCAGAGTAAAACATTCCCAGGTTGTCAATTCTATGGTGTGTACCATGCGATCACCCCGAGCTCTTCCCTCCACTACCGAAAGTACCTGAAACCAAAACTGAAAACCGTAAGCACGAAGCTTAGTGAGTTCCCCACCCTACCACATACCATGCATAACCACATACTGCACATACTGGGCCACGCCCGCTATCCTGGGCCTCGCCCCTACTTCGGGCCTTGCCCATTACAACGGCCCCGCCGCTCCAGGCCCCGTCTGGCTTTGAGCCCCGCTAGAATACAAATCTGTTTCACTTAGGCCTCGCCTGTCACAGGGCCTCGCCCGCTAACATATAATAGCACATAAACATATCACATCACATAAGCTAAACACATACTAATGGATCGTGTCCTAAGGCCTCGCCTGTCTCTGGGCCTCGCCCTTGTCCTGCTACTGATGAGTCATGGAACCCTATCCATACTCCTACTGATAGTGAGGTACGGGCCCAACCCACCCTCACTTCTTCCCTAACTTGGGCCTCGCCCCTGATCTGCTGCTAATAAGATGTGGAACACCATCCACACTCTGCTATTGGTGAGTTACAGGACCTCGCTCTCACTCACCTCCCTACCATGCACATACAAGTATCACACAGACAACAAGTATAAACTATCACATAAGCCGTTCCTTGGGCACCCACCCGCTATCATTGGACCTCATTCTGAATATCATACTAGCATACTGTGCCTAGGGCTAACCCTCGGGTCTTCTACTCATAACTACATGGGCCGGCATTGTGGCCGTAGACCCATTCACACAAAAAGGAAACTCACCTGCACTTGCCGAACATGCTGATAACTCCTCTAGCTGCTGCCCGACAACTCTCTGAACTCCTGCACCACTAGCTCCCCGACCTACCAATATCAATGCAACACTTAGTCTAACTATTCCCCGAAAGTCAACTAAGTCAACTCTGGTCAACGCTACTCGCCGAGTCTACCTACTGACTCGCCGAGTTCATATTCTTAGAGTCCTTCCATTCGCGACTCGACTCGCCGAGTCTACCGATTTCCGAGTCCTGACCTGTCCAACTCACCGAGTCTCCACTCGACTCACTAACTCGAGTCTCAACTCGAAAGGTTTGGGGTTTCGCGTCCTGAGTCGCCGAGTCCAAGAACAGACTCGCCGAGTCCAAGGCAATCTTCATCCTACTCGACGAGTTGTTCATCCCACTCATCGAGTTCCTCCTAATCTTCATGCTACTCGCCGAGTCCACACAAAGGACTCGCCGAGTCCATTCAGATCTTCATACATGTAGAGGACTTTTGAGTCATGCATGGACTCCAAACTGTAGATCTACCCTTCCTAAGCCTATTCCTCACGTAAAGTTGCAAACTTTACGTGTAGAGAAGGAGATCTAGGCTAAATACACCATAAACTAGGGTTTAAGGCAAGGAGGCTCCATAATCAGCTCTAGGGCAGTTACTTTATGCTTCACTAGGCCAAAATGTGCTTAGATCCGAAGTAGCAACTTCAGATCTGGCTTCTAACTCAAGTAGATAACTAACCATGGCTAAAAAGCCCTAAAACTCACAACTAGAATAGATCTACATGAAGGAAACAACTTAGTACCTTCAATAACTAAGCAAGGTTCCACAAACTCCAGATCTAAGGCCAATCCTTGAAGCTTCAATGATTCCCCTCTTTCTTCTTCCTTCAAAATCACCCACAAATCGCTTGGAAGCTTGAATGAGCAACAATGGGGCTTAGGGATCAGTGTTCTAGGTGAAAGAGGCAGTAAAGGAACCCTAGGGGAGAGAATGAGACGTTTAAATAGGCTCCAAGTCCCGGATTTAGGGTTTTCCTCATTCAGACCAGACTCGCCGAGTCTCCTTAGCCGACTCGCCGAGTCGGTCACTTACTCCTTGACCCGGATCCCGCTCGGACTCGCCGAGTTCCTCCTTGGAATCTTTGAGTCGTCCCTTAAACTTAGGGTTTTCTTTCCTTTCTTGGCCTTCCTAACTTTGGGTGTTACAACTCTCCCCCACTTAAACTAAACTTCATCCTCGAAGTTTGCTATGGCCAACTGCCTGCGATCTGCTTCCAAATACTCTACTAATTGATCCAACTCCAGCTGCCTACCTTCGCTGGTATTTCGCCCGGTCATTCCGAATAACATTAATCCTTGCGGATAATCATCTCGGGTCAACCCCGACCCTGAACATTCTGGAAACACAACTTACTCAACCGACAATCCTTCTGGTACTCACCGAGTACTGCACTGAACCCATAGGGGTTCACCCCTCCTTTCCTTGTGCGATTTCCTTGCCTTCCCAAGGCGATGCTCCATAACCAACTATTTCCTCTGTCACTGTGAAGATCCTATCTTCACCAAACCATTACTCCCGCTACTACCAATATGGGTCGTTATCGCCAGTATCCACTGGGCATTTCTTTCTACTATAATTTGGTGTCGAGCACCCCACGATCAACTAACTGAATTCCACCATACACTGCATACCCGCACTGTTACTGACTGCAATTTCTGCTATTCCTCATCTGCCTTCCGAATGACTGAGACCACCCTGGTCCCTACCGTCCTACCAATATCTGGATTATCGGCTCCCCTCAGTTGCTAGTCCCCACACAACTCCTAGTCGCTCCCAGTGAACTAACTGCATTGGACCGAAGTTCGGAACTCACGGAATCATCACATAGCATAACATGTCAACTAGCATGAACACATGTACTGCATAATGCATCGGACCATAGTCCGGAACACATAACTCATACCATGTCTGCATCACAAAGACACCAATTAACTGCTCAATCTATTCTACCATTCAGGCACTACAATCTTAGGATCCCCGATCCCTTATCTTGACACTAAGATCCCTACCAGGTCCCACCTGTGCTGCTAAAACTCACGGGCCTCGCCCACGGGTCTCACCCGCCTCTATCCTTCTAGTCCTACCTGTCTAGCCACTCTCGTTCGGGCCTCACCCACGGGTCTCACCCAACCATACTACTGAGCAACCTTGCTCTCAGGTCTCACCTATACTGCTCCTCTCATACAGGCCTTGCCCACGGGTCTCACCCAACTATATATTGGAGCGGCCTCTCCCAAGGTCTCACCTCTCTAGGGCTATACAGGCAAACTCCCTATCATTCTCATCCACTACCCATTCCTGATCCCTATCTAATCACTAGGAGATAAGGGCCTCGCCCCAACCCCGCCAACGAAGCTACTATGGAATGCTACGGCTTACCCGTAGTCTTACATCACCTTCCATTACCGACTACTAGTGAATGCTACGGCTGCCCCGTAGTCTTACAACACTTTTCCACCACTGACTGCTAATACGAAAGCACCTTGTGCTATCAGTTCTCAAGATCCTCCTTCTGACTCACTTGAGTCCTACAGGCGATCCTCCAACCTGAATTCCCAACCACATACTAACTATCATCAATACACGTACTAGCTGAGGGGGAGTTTCTCAAACTCCCGACCCTGAACTCCTCAATCCATCAAATGTTGTGCTACTTCTGTTTCTTCTCAGAGGTCGAGTACTCATCCTGGATCCGCGTGCTCTTACCTTTGCCCACTCGGAGGATTCTGCCCCACTTCGTTCCTGCTTACCCCTTGCTGCTCAATTCTCGAAGAGAAATCCCAATCCTTGCTACCATTCCGTAATCAATCTGCTGAGGGACCCAAGCTTACCATAGCTAGGGATCTAACCAATCCATCTCTAAATTATACAACTCCGAACTAGCGAGACGTACCAAGTTCCTCCCAAGCATGCTACAGTTACTGCATCCTATATAACCTTCTCCAATAGGGCACATCCCCTAACTACCATTCAAATATCCAAGGTATGCAGATGACATATAACTCAATCACAAGCAAGCCGCACAAAAAAATAAAATGCTCATACCGATAATGATGCAGAACCATAACAATACAATCATGCACAAATAAAAGAACTGAAAACGGAAGTGGCATACCTGCAACGTCCGGTGTTGCTCGTGCCTCCAAGGTAGTCATCTGAAAAGCCATGCCTCCTACCGCAGGCGCCTCTGTGCGGCCCTGACGGCCGTCTATGATCCTCAAAGTTGCAGGGGTAGGTGCCATCACCTGTCCTACCGAAAACAAACTGGGGCAATGGGCCTTCTTGTGGCCCCGCTAATTTCAGTGAAAACATATCAAGTCTGATCCTTACATGGTGGTAATAGTACAATCCCTACTAAAATGACCCATCTGACCACACTTGAAGCAGCCAGACTCACCACCGCTACCACTCCTGCACGCACCCCCGTGCGCCCTGCTACACTTCCCTCACCGGTTGCGGTCCTGATAATCCCTCGATCTCGAATTCGATCCCTTAGGCCTTTTTCCCGAGCCTATAACTGTCTGAATCTCATCCGGCTTTCTCTTCCGGATCTGCTCCAAATCAATCTCCCTCTCTCTAGCTCGCGCGATCATATCCTCCAACGTTTTGCAGCTGGACCTGCTCACAAACTGTCTGATGTCATCCCTCAACATCTCATGGTATCCAACCTTCTTCATCTCCTCATCCGCGACATACTGCGGTACAAGAAGAGCTCTCTCCCTGAACTTGGCGGTGATCTTCGCCACAGTCTCAGTGGTCTGCGTCAAATCCTGAAACTCCCGTGCCAACTGCTGTACCTCAATAATTGGCGAAAACTCCGCCCTGAACCTGGCTGAAAAATCACCCCATGTCATTGCGTCCAACGCGGCATCATCACCCAAAGCATGACCAATCTCTTCCCACCAATCCCTCGCTCTATCCTTCAGAAGACAGGAAGCAAGTCTGACCTTGTCCCCTTCGGGACACCGGCTCGTACGGAATGTGTTGGCAACATTAGCCGACCACCTGCTGCTAGCGATAGGGTCCTTAGCCCCATGATAATCTGGCGCCCCGCAAGCCCTGAACTCTCGAAATGTCAAAGTATGCACTCCCATCAATGCCATCATCTTGGTACTGAAGGCTCCCAGCCTCTCATCCAAAATCTCCAATATACCCTCCTTGACCATGCCAAAGATCACATGAGTCTGATCTAGAATATTGCGCGTAACCTCAGCTAATATCAACTCCCTCATTCGCTCCTTGAGCTGCTCGGCTCCTGAACCCCAGCTTGATACCTCGCCGGCGCCTGATCCGCCCAATGGTCTCTCTTGCAACGTCACCATGCTGAAAATATAATACATCCTCTATCAGAATACTTATAACTCATGCGAGACCAAATACACACCCTACCAGGTTCCTGGTCTTGTCTCGGCCTTTCCCAAATCGAGTACAGATCCTCTGCTTTCAGTAGTACGGGCCCATACTACCTTCCACATCTATCCGTACCTTCCTCAGGAATTGCTTCGACTCCACCAGGTCCCTTTTCCACTACTACTGCTCCCAGCACTATCTCATCCTAGGCTTACCCTAGGGAACCTCCGACTCAACTGAAACCAATCCTCAGCTGCTGAAGGTCTCCTTGTGATGCCAATTGGCCATCACCTGAATACCATCACATGTGACGACGCTCAGATAATCCTTTGAGTAAAAGACTCGTCCTTACTACGGTTGGACTTAGACAAGAGCTGCACAATAGGGCCAAATCTAGTACTCTCAGATTATTCAACCCTGATGACATGTGAGGTGACGTATTCACCTAATGGCTAACTCCCATCACTTAGAATCCCACAATGCACAAAGCAAGCAACATTAGGACAAGGGAGAATCTAACCATAACATACTCAAGCAATCATATCCACATAGCAAGAATCTGTACAAGCACGCAACGCAAACTCATAAACTCAGGGATAACCTAAACAGGCTATCCTACTACTGTCTAATCAGCACTATCATGCAGCTCAAAGCACATATAATAGGCACATAAGGCATCCTCCCTAGATCCTTAGTCATAATCTAGCATGATGTTCTATTAATTGATAATCAAAACATAACTTGTATGGGTATTTTGGGGTACTTACTTGAGCTCGGCTGATTGCATGCACCACACCCTTTTCTCTTATCAAAATTCCTTTCTTTCTGAATTCTTTTTTCTTTTCTAAAACTGTTTTCTTTCTCAAAACTCTCTTTTAACAATTTGTCTGTTCATTTTGAAAACCTCTATACCAATTCCTCAGTTTGAGTTCAGATACACCCGAGAGTATATCCGAATCCCTCAAACCAAGGCTCTGATACCATCTTGTAACGTCCCAAAATTTAAGACTAAAAATTTCTTTTAATAAACATTACTTAAAGCAGAATCACCAATCCAAAACATAATCAGAGTATTAATTTTCAAATCGTATGTTCATTATCAGAGTAAAACATTCCCAGACTGTCCAATCTATGGTGTGTGCCATGCGATCACCCCGAGCTCTTCCCTCCGCTACCAGAAGTACCTGAAACCAAAATTGAAAACCGTAAGCACGAAGCTTAGTGAGTTCCCCACCCTACCACATACCATGCATAACCACATACTACACATACTGGGCCACACCCGCTATCCTGGGCTTCGCCCCCTACTTCGGGCCTCGCCCACTACAACGGCCCCGCCGCTCCAGGCCCCGCCTGGCTTCGAGCCCCGCTCGGATACAAATCTGTTTCACTTAGGGCTCTCCTGTCACAGGGCCTCGCCCGCTAACATATAATAGCACATAAAACATATCACATCACATAAGCTAAACACATACTAACAGATCTTGTCCTAAGGCCTCGCCTGTCTCTGGGCCTCGCCCTTGTCATGCTACTGATGAGTCATGGAACCTCGTCCATACTCCTACTGATAGTGAGGTACGGGCCCAGCCCACCGTCAGTCCTTCCCTAACTTGGGCCTCTCCCCTTATCTGCTGCTAGTGAGATGTGGAACACCATCCACACTCTGCTATTGGTGAGTTACAGGACCTCGCCCTCACTCACCTCCCTACCAGGCACATACAAGTATCACACAGAAAACAAGTATAAACTATCACATAAACCATTCCTTGGGCACCCGCCCGCTATGATTGGACCTTGTTCTGAATATTATACTAGCATATTGTGCCTAGGGCTAACCCCCGGGTCTTCTACTCATAACTACATGGGCCGACATTATGGCCGTAGACCCATTCACACAAAAGGGAAACTCACCTGCACTTGCTGAACACGCTGATAACTCCTCTAGCTGCTGCCCGGCAACTCTCTAAACTCCTGCACCACTAGCTCCCCGACCTACCAATATCAATGCAACACTTAGTCTAACTATTCCCCGAAAGTCAACTAAGTCAACTCTGGTCAACGGTACTTGCCGAGTCTGCCTACTGACTTGCCGAGTTCATATTCTCAGAGTCCTTCCATTCGCGACTCGACTCGCCGAGTCAGTCCATGACTCGTCGAGTCTACCGATTTCCGAGTCCTGACCTGTCCAACTCACTGAGTCTCCACTTGACTCACTGATTCGAGTCTCAACTCGAAAGGTTTGGGGTTTCGCGTCCTGACTCACCGAGTCCAAGAACAGACTCGCCGAGTCCAAGGCAATCTTCATCCTACTCTACGAGTTGTTCACCCCACTCGTCGAGTTCCTCATAATCTTCATGCTACTCACCGAGTCTACACAAAGGACTCGCCGAGTCCATTCAGATCTTCATACATGCAGATGACTTTTGAGTCATGCATGGACTCCAAACTGTAGACCTACCCTTCCCAAGCCTATTCCTTACGTAAAGTTGCAAACTTTACGTGTAGAGAAGGAGATCTAGGCTAAATACACAGTAAACTAGGGTTTAAGGCAAGGAGGCTCCATAATCAGCTCCAGGGTAGTTACTTTATGCTTCACTAGTCCAAAATGTGCTTAGATCCGAAGTAGCAACTTCAGATCTGGCTTCTAACTCAAGTAGATAACTAATCATGGCTAAAAAACCCCAAAACTCACAACTAGAATAGATCTACATGAAGGAAACGACTTAGTACCTTCAATAACTCAGCAAGGTTCCACAAACTCCAGATCTAAGGCCATTCCTTCAAGCTTCAATGATTCCCCTCTTTCTTCTTCCTTCAAAATCACCCAAAAATAGCTTGGAAGCTTGAATGAGCAACAATGGGGCTTAGGGTTCGATGTTCTGGGTGAAAGAGGCAGTAAAGGAACCCTAGGGGAGAGAATGAGACGTTTAAATAGGCTCCAAGTCCCGAATTTAGTGTTTTCCTCGTTCAGACCAGACTCGCCGAGTCTCCTTGGCCGACTCGCCGAGTCGGTCACTTACTCCTTGACTCGGATCCCGCTCGGACTCACCGAGTTCCTTCTTGGACTCGTCGAGTCATCCCTTAAACTTAGGGTTTTCTTTCCTTTCTTAGCCTTCCTGACTTTGGGTGTTACAAACTCAAATAAAAAAATTGTATTTCTAGTTCAAGAAAATAAATATTAAACATTGAAAATTCATATTCCAAAAATCCATAATTCATAGTCCAAAAATCCATAATTCATGATTAAACATTAAACATTAAACATTAAACACCCAAACTAAAATATGAATCTTAAGTTTTTTGCAAATTAACAATTACCAAATACAAATAAACTTTTCGGGAATATTGATTGGTTGTTTTCCCTTTCCACCTCCATTGTTTATCGCGTTTTCCAACTCTTTCGCGACGTCATCATCTTTCAAAACTTCATCAATGTTGTCCATAATTGGCTTCCTTGATTTCCTTACCCAATATTGGGTGTAAACCAAGGCCTCTAATATATTAGCGGACAAATTTGTTCGATATGGATCTAATATTCGCTCACTTGTACTAAAAGCCGCTTCAGACGCCACAATAGAAATTTGTTGTCCCAAAATATCTATCAACATAAACAAAGAAAGTGTTAAAATATAATTATAAAAAAGTATACAAATTAATATAGTTATACCTTTCTCCATACGAGCTAGAATAGGGTAAATAGATGCATTTTGTTTCCACCAAAGTAGAATGTCAAAATCTTTATTGTATTTAAGTGACCGCTCGTTTAGGTATTGTGTCAACTCTATTTCTATAGATGTCGATAGGTAATCCACTTGTACTATTAAATCACCCATCAAGCAAATTGGATAGATAATGAATAAGATATGGCAGTTCAAAGTGGACATAAAAATCTGCATACATGCTGAATCACAAAAAATAGCATTGATACCCCATGTTTAAGTGTAACAACCATAAAAATTTAACCAATTTTAACTTGTCAAAAACAACCCATTTTCTTACTGTTATTACAAAAAGGTTTTCAATACAATTATTATCAGAGTCTTCCCAGAATCACATCATAAAACATCATGAGGAGCGGTACGATCACGCATTTTCCTTGCCACGGTCTCCTGAAGAACCTGAAAAACATTAAACCACAACTGTAAGCCCGAAAGCTTAGTGAGATACCCCCAAAATACCAACCACATATACCATACACGCATAACATGCCATATCATATCCGATCACAGCACAACCATGCACTTCGGGTCGACTGTGTGACTGGTCCGCCGTACCGGCCAACAGTCCACCTGGTCCACCCTACGAGTCTAGCCATAAACATAAAGTCTGCAGTGTGATTGGTCCGCCCGCACCGGGCCTTCAATCCACCTAGTCCACTCTCTGAGTCTACAGTATGACTGGTCCGCCCGCACCGAGCCTTCAGTCAACCTGGTCCACTCTTCGAGCCTCGGCACGTCTGGTTCGCCCTCTTGGGGCCTACATCCTATCCGGACCGCTCGCTGGGCCTTCAGGACAACCGGTCCGCCCTGGGTATCTTGGCCTACAGCACAAAGCAGGACCCGCCTCAACCCAACCCCAGTCCAACAACCATATGCACATAAACATACAATCATATAACAATTCACAATCAACAAGCCGATCTAACAGATCACATAACATATCATCATCCTAACCAGGATACCGACCTAACCGGTCACTAGCATAACATCACACTACATAACAAGATACTGACCTTAACCATGTCTCTAACATATACCATCCTAGCTACCAGGATGCAAACATATCAAAGAAATAACATAACAACAAATACCTGGATCTCAATCCGATAAAGTGCCAGCCTTGGTGCCTTAGACCCTGTTGATATAGTGAGGATAACTCACCTCGCAACTGCCGACTGAAAGATAAGACCAAGATGCTCCGACCACTGATACGATCTCCACCACAAGCCAACACCAACACTGAACTCAAAACAAAATCCAACAATTACCAAAATGCCCCTGGAAGTCAACTGGTCAACCCTTGGTCAAAGTCAACCTCTTGACTAACTCTACTCGCCGAGTCAACCCGATGACTCGCCGAGTCCTTATGCTTAGAACTTCCCCAATCCACGACCCGACTCGCCGAGTCCCATGACTCTGAGTCCCCTCACATTCAACTCATCGAGTCCTCCCATGACTCACTTATTCATGGCTCAACCAGGAGAAGTTTGGACCTCACGACCAGATTCGCCGAGTCCAAGAACAGACTCGCTGAGTCCAGGGCTATCTTCAACCTACTCGCCGAGTTGTTCTTCCAACTCGCCGAGTTCCAGTCCATCTTCAAGCAACTCGCCGAGTACACCCTTGTGACTCGTCGAGTGCCTCTAGATCTTTACCCATACAAAAGCCTTCAAAGCCATGCAGTTGATCCAAAACGTAGATCTACCCTTCTACAACCCATCCATTACGTAAAGTGGCAAGCTTTACGTGAATCCAAAGAGATCTAGGCATTTTACACTCTAGGGATAGGGTTTGGGACAAGATGGCTTCACCAAACACTCAAGAATAGGGACTTTAATGCACTCTAGACCTTCTTCATTCCAGATCTGAGGTAGCAACCTCAGATCTAACCTTCAAACTCGAAATACCATAAGCCAAACTTTCCACACACTCCAAAATGATGATTCTAGATGAATAACAACCCAAGAAACGAAGTAATACCTCAAAATGAAGCCTCAACAGAAGAGAAATCCGAATCTTAGCAAAGCCCCTTGCTCCAAGCCTCCTAACTCTCCAAGATCTCCTTCAAAATCTCTTCTCCAAGCTTTAAATACACTCAAAACCCTTACAATCGCGTCTTTGGGTTTTCTGGACTTCAAGAGAGGGTAAAGAGGCTAGGGAGAGGGTATAATATCCTTTATATAGGGCTCATCCTCCGAAATTAGGGTTTTCTCCACTCAGCGCCTAGTCGCCGAGTCCAGCCTCCGACTCGCCGAGTCGGCCACTTAACACGCGACCAGAGTTGCGACCCTACTTGCCGAGTCCACCCATGGACTCGCCGAGTTCCCCTTTTATACTTACACTTGGAACCCTGAATTTGCACTTCTGAACATGGGATGTTACAATTCTCCCTCACTTAAATTAGCCTTCGTCCTTGAAGCCTGCGGCAACTCAACTCCAGAACTACTCCCGCAATGCACCACCTGACATTAAACAGACCAGATTCCTCAAGGCACAACCAACGAAACCCGAAACTCAACTTTCTCCTGCCTTGCGGTGTCCTGACTATCGCCTCAAGCCAGCCACCGACTTCACCCTCTGATAACCACACCTATCAAATTCTACACTTATCACCCGAGTACCACTCCATGGCACTTTTCTCGATCTTGATCACAATAATCACTTGACTCTTACGAGCTAGATATAACCCTGCACCACCGGGTTCCCGATCCGAGTCCAACTCTATCCCCTCTATGCTTACAGAATGACACTTTCTTCAGCCTTTGAGCAACTCCCATGAGTTCTCCTCTTGCAATCGCATGCCCATGCTGAACTAGCTCCAGCACCCTCAGGATAGGACAACCCGTTACACTGACGACACCTCCAAACATTCCCCAGGATGAATCACCACTACATACACAATTCCTTGATCAAAATCACACTGGGTATCCAAGACTTCACCCCTGCATCCTTTCTGAGCCTCTTGGCTCTACCCCCCCCCCCCCACCCACGGAAATCTTTCCGCAACCTCAGCAGACATCCCATCCGGATGTGATTCCATACTACTGCCGTGATCATGCTGCTCAATGACCATAATTGGATCACTCCAATCATAACTCTGCACTGCCGCTTTCACTTCCGTGAATTTACACTCCCCCTCGGAGCTACATTCCTCTCTCTTTCCTTACCAAGGAAATCCACTTGGCCGCCTTGTCACTGCGACAAGTGCCCCGGTGCTCGCCCAACGCTACACCACTCCCCTATAACATAACTGCTATCCATGCAACGCACATGCTCTGAATCTGCTCGCAAGGACTCTCGAGTCCATGCACTATCTCCACTAATCGAGATCAATACCCGAGGCCAGACCTTCTAATGCTAACACATCGCGACATACTCAATCCGTTTCCTCTAACCGATCTATCGACACCTGCAGAGTCTTCAGCATGACTGGACCGCCTTACTAGGCCTTCAGCCAATCTGGACCACTCTCAGAACCTTCAGCCGATCTGGACCGCCCTCCAGGGCCTTCAGCCTGGCTGGACCGTTCTCTGAGCCTTCAGCCTGATTGGTACGCCTACCGGCCTTCAGTCTACCCAGACCGCTCAACTAGCATCCATCCTTCCGAGTTATCCCTCCGGGAAACCCTCCCATGCATATTGTTCTAGCCCTCTAGGGGTTCCAAACTCTATCTCCCTCATACATACTCAATCCCGGCCTGATCCCAGACCCTCCACAAACAAATCCCCTTGGTCTGTATCCCGCCCCGCATGCCTGCCACTTACTTATACCAGCCTACGCTCTTGACTGACATAAATACTGCTGAATCCCAAACAGCTAAACAACCTCACATGCTCATCGATCTTCCGGAGAATTTTCCAATTCTCCCCCACTTATAGCACTGACTATCAACCACCGGTTGCCATCACCGACCTCCCTCAACAACCCTACACAACACTATCACTTGCACGCGGACTGATTCCCACTAGCACTAGCACCCTTCACAAAATCACATATCAACACTGATCATCCCGAGCTCGAAAGAAACTCAATCTTCAGCTAACCACTCCTCAGACTGCAGATGCTACCCGACATTCAGACCAAACGCCAGATTCCCACTAATAACCCTCATGAATGATAACTAATGAAATTCCCAATACTAAACCCATAACCATACCATAACCCTCAAGGAACAACGAATACCATACCAAAAACCACACGACGAGACTAGCAGATAAACAATACTCCACAATAATCACAAGATAACAAAACATCAAGAAAGATACATACCCGCAGCTGCATCTGGCACTGCTCTGACCTCCTCTGCTGTAAGCTGAAAAGCACGACCTTGAGCCCTTGGGGGCTCTGCTCCACCCTGACCTCCACCCGTGATCCTCAAAGTGGCCGGTGCTGGAGCCTGCACCGGTCCTGCAGCAAGCTGTGGACAGTTGACCCTCAAATGCCCAACCTGATGACAATGATAAGAAATTCTCAAATCCCGAGTCGGGGCTGACTGCCGACAATCCCTCGCATAGTGCCACTCCTTTCCGCACTTGCGGCATGCACCACCGGACCTACAAACTCTGGTGTGACCCTTCCCACACTTCCCACAAGCGTGGCTGCTCTGATCTCCCACCCTGGAATCAACGGTCTTGGACCGTTTCGGCGCCGGCTGCGACTGCACCGGAGCTTGCCTCAGCTCACGCAACTGCAACTCAATCTCCAACTCACGCCGCCTGGCGGCCTCCTGCAACTCCAACAAAGTCTCGCACCTCTGCATAGACACAAACTGTCTGATATCTCTCTTGAGCATACTCACATATCGGGACATTTGAGCCTGCTCTGAAGCGAACTCAGGGAAAAACATCGCCCTCTCAGTGAACATCCTAGTGATCTCCGTCACCGACTCCGAATCCTGCTTCAGCTCAAGGAACTACTGAGCCAATCTCTCCCTCTCAACCCGCGGAACATAACGAGTGCTGAACATTTCTCTGAACTGATCCCATGAAACCGCAACCCTCTGCGCATCCGAATATGACCCCATGGTCAATCTCCACCAATCCTTCGCCCTGAGCCTCAATAGGTTCAGAGCACACCTCACCCTCTGATTAGCAGGGCATGAACACGTGAAGAAACACCCCTCCATGTCCGACAACCATCTCATAGCAACAATCGGGTCCTGAACTCCATCAAAGGTAGGAGGCTTCGTATTATCGAAGTCCCGATACTGAAATCCTCGACCGGCTCCTCCCCCTGCCGCTGCTATAGCCGCCATAGCCTCCGCGGCAGCCGTCTCAGTGAGAGCTGCATGGCGCTCATCAAAATACTCAACCATGGCGGTCTTGATCGACCCAAACAGTTCTGGCAGCTCGGCCCGAAACAACGCAGCAACCTCATCATGTAGGATCTCATGAATCCTAGCATCCAACTCGCCTGTGCTCATCTGACCCGCAACCTCGGGCGGTACCGATCCACCTTGACCGCCCTCTCCGGCTCCTGATCCTAACCCGGATCCGCTCCTAGAATGCCTCGTGACCACCATACTGAAAAACACCACAAAATCTCAGATACTTCCCACTATCCCGGTAACCAACTTTCAATCCAACCCTAGAGGTCATGGTTTCCCTGATACGCGTATGGGTCTTGTGCTTTCAATAGTACGGGCCCATACTACCTTCCACACCTACTCATATTTGTATGAAGTACTACCACAACACCCTAGTGAAAAACATACATAACAAGCGCTCAACCCTCACTCCTAGAGGAACACTAGAAATCTCCCACAGAGGACCCTAGGCTAGCAGGCATCATAAATCAGACAACACTATCATGAAATCCTGAAGATCTCTAGCCTAGTACTAGTATGCTGTTCTATCAAAGCTCAAAAACAAATATCATGCATGGTATTTTGGGGTTACTTACTGGCTCCGGCTGATTGTACCTCTGCGTCCTCCTTTTACTCATTTTGAAAACCATTTTAATTTCTCTTTTAAAAACTCTCCCTGATTTGAGGCTGGATTCACACGAATGTTCCTCCAATTCACTCAAACCAAGGCTCTGATACCAACTTGTAACGACCATAAAAATTTAACCAATTTTAACTTGTCAAAAACAACCCATTTTCTTACTGTTATTACAAAAAGGTTTTCAATACAATTATTATCAGAGTCTTCCCATAATCACATCATAAAACATAATCATGAGGAGCGGTACGATCACGCCTTTGCCTTGCCACGGTCTCCTGAAGAAACTAAAAAACATTAAATCACAACTGTAAGCCCGAAAGCTTAGTGAGATACCCCCAAAATACCAACCACATATACCATACATGCATAACATGCCATATCATATCCGATCACAGAACAGCCATGCACTTCGGGTCTGCTGTGTGACTGGTCCACCGCACCGGCCAATAGTCCACCTGGTCTACCCTCCGAGTCTAGCCATATACATCAAGTTTGCAGTGTGATTGGTCCGCCCGCACCGCGCCTTCAATCCACCTGGTCCATTCTCTGAGTCTACAGTATGACTGGTCCGCCCGCACCAGGCCTTTAGTCGGCCTGGTCCACTCTCTGAGCGTCGGCACGTATGGTCCGCCCTCTTGGGGCCTATAGCCTATCCGGACCGCTCGTTGGGCCTTCGGGACAACCGGTTCGCCCTGGGTATCTTGGCCTACAACACAAAGCAGGACCCGCCTCAACCCAACCCCAGTCCAACAACCATGTATAGATAAACATACAATCATATAACAATTCACAATCAACAAGCCGATCTAACAGATCACATAACATATCATCATCCTAACTAAGATACCGACCTAACCGGTCACTAGCATAACATCACCCTACATATACCGACCCTAACCAGGTCTCTAACATATACCATCCTAGCTACCAGGATGCAAACATATCAAAGCAATAACATAACAACAAATACCTGGATCTCAATTCAATAAAGGGCCGGCCTTGGTGCCTTACACCCTGTTGATATAGTGAGGATAACTCACCTCGCAACTGCCGACTGAAAGATAAGACCAAGATGCTCCGACCACTGATACGATCTCCACCACTAGCCAACACCAACACTGAACTCAAACAAAAGCCAACAATTACCAAAATGCCCATGGAAGTCAACTGGTCAACCCTTGGTCAAAGTCAACCTTCTGACTAACTCTACTCGCCGAGTCAACCCGATGACTCGCCGAGTCCTTATGCTCAGAACTTCCCCAACCTACGACCCGACTCGCCGAGTCACCCCGAGACTCGCCGAGTCCCATGACTCTGAGTCCCCTCGCACGCAACTCATTGAGTCCATCCATGACTCACTGATTCATGGCTCAACCAGGAGAAGTTTGGACCTCACGAACAGACTCGCTGAGTCCAAGAACAGACTCGCCGAGTCCAAGGCTATCTTCAACCTACTCGCCGAGTTGTTCTTCCAACTCTCCGAGTTCCAGTCCATCTTCAAGCAACTCGCCGAGTACACCCTTGTGACTCGTCGAGTGCCTCTAGATCTTTACCCATACAGAAGCCTTCAAAGCCATGCAGTTGATCCAAAACGTAGATCTACCCTTCTACAACCCATCCATTACGTAAAGTGGCAAGCTTTACGTGAATCCAAAGAGATCTAGGCATTTTACACTCTAGGGATAGGGTTTGGGACAAGATGGCTTCACCAAACACTCAAGAACAGGGACTTTAATGCACTCTAGACCTTCTCCAATCCAGATCTGAGGTAGCAACCTCAGATCTAACCTTCAAACTCGAAATACCACAAGCCAAACTTTTCACACACTCCAAAATGATGATTCTAGATGAATAACAGCCCAAGAAACGAAGTAATACCTCAAAATGAAGCCTCAACAGAAGAGAAATCTGAATCTTAGCAAAGCCCCTTGCTCCAAGCCTCCTAACTCTCCAAGATCTCCTTCAAAATCTCTTCTCCAAGCTTTAAATACACTCAAAACCCTCACAATCGTGTCTTAGGGTTTTTTGGACTTCAAGAGAGGGTAACGAGGCTGGGGAGAGGGTATAATATCCTTTATATAGGGCTCATCCTCCGAAATTAGGGTTTTCTCCACTCAACGCCTACTCGCCGAGTCCAGCCTCCGACTCGCCTAGTCAGCCACTTAACACGCGACCGGAGTTGTGACCCTACTCGCCGAGTTCCCCTTTCATACTTACACTTGGAACCCTAAATTTGCACTTCTGAACTTGGGATGTTACATTAAGTGTCTATATCTCATTGAATATACAATCAAAAATAGCATAAAAATACTGTAAACTAAATGTTAAATTGTGATCTACATGCTGGAAAAAAATCAGGCAAATTGGACAGATAATGAAGAAGATATGGCAGTTCAAAGTGGACATAAAAATCTACATACATGTTGAATCACAAAAAATAACTTCGATACCCCATGTTTAAGTGCCTATATCTTATTGAATATACAACCAAAAATAGTATAAAAATAGTGTAAACTAAATGTTAAATTGTGATCTATATGTTGGAAAAAAATCAGGCAAATTGGACAGATAATGAAGAAGATTTGGCAGTTCAAAGTGGACATAAAAATCTGCATACATGCTCACAAAAAACAGCTTTGATACCCCATATTTAAGGGCCTATATCTCATTGAATATACAAAAAAAACAATAGCATAAAAATAGTGTAAACTGAATATTAAATTGTGATCTACATGCTGGAAAAAAAATTAGGCAAATTGGATAGATAATGAAGAATATATGACAGTTCAAAGTGGACATAAAAATCTACAAACATGCTGATTTTTTAAAAAACAAAAAACAATGGAATGGAATATGGAGTTACCTTTAACTTCAAACTTTCCAAAAACCTTCTCCAACTCCACCGCAATCTTCAATAACTCGTATGTAGAGTTCCATCGGGTTGGGGAATCATTGCACAAAAACTTATTGGATTCCACATTTAACTCTTTCATGCATTCTTTGAAGACAAAACTGCAAATTTGGTCCTTGTGGTTTGCAAAAATCTTTGGATGGGGTCCAAAAAGTTTTCAGCTTGCACAGAAGGTCCAAAATGAAAGTTTTTCTGGGTTTTTAGTCCAAAAAAACTTCAAAAGACGATTATACCCTTTTATTTTATTTTTTTAATTTTTTACAATTATTATAATACCATTTTAACTTAAAAATAAAAAGCTAGAAAAGAAATGTACTATCCTCTCTCTCTCTCTCTCTCTCTCTCTCTCTCTCTCTTTCTCCTTCTTCTTCCTCATTTATCGAATCCGAAAAAAAAAACCCAAATTTTTTCTACTTGGCTACAAGATTATACAGATTGGTTTGTTAGAATCTAGATGAATGACATGAATGAAATCATCATAATGTGTAACATGTTATAGTATCAGAATGTTGATCTTAAATGCCCCTGCTACTACAAGAAGGTCTCTCTTGATTTCAGATTCAACACACATGTTTATAGATTAAGATATTGTTTCAGGTGTTGAGGCTTATAAACAATTTCAGGTTCTACCCCCAAAAAAAACACCATTAATGAATTATCTGATAATGAAGACACATACGTTGATGCAGGTTCAACACCACCCCTATCTTCTTCTTTCTTGCATTCTCCTGCAAATGAAACCTCTCGCATATACATCCTGCAAATCAAACATCTTACAAATGAAGCCCGCTAATAGAGGTGTTGGTTCTAGGAGTCAAGACATCTGATGAAATCACTCACCCACCCACTTCATCTTCTCCACCCTTGGTTCAAATATTCTTCTGGGTTTTCGGTTTACATCATCTCATCTTCTAGGTTTTTGATTTTCACTAAGAGGGGTAAGACCAGCAACCAAAAAAACCCCTTTAATTGCAGGAATGGAGATCAAATCAGGGGAGCCACAAGTTTTAGCTTGTCCGTGACAGACGCTTAAATTCGCTGGAGACACCATATCACATTTTTCCGATGAGGCACAAGATAGAGATGAGGTAGGTGGGTTCAATCGATTCACTCGGGGGCGGGGGTGTTTGATTAACATGGGAATAAGAAGATGATCAGGAAATGGGCAATTCTTATTCCATTTTTGACATGGATTTGCTTACTGATATGTTTTTTTTCACTTGATTACAAGTGAAAGTAAAAAGCATGGAAGAGAGAGAGAGAGAGAGAGAGAGAGAGTGAGAGAGAGAGACAGAGAGAAAGAGGATAATTATTTTCTTTTGTTTTTATTTTTAAATTAAAATAGTATTTGAAAAATCAAAAAATATATATAAAAAGAAAGTTAAAGGGTATAACTGTCTTTTCAAGTTTTTCTGGACCAAAAACCCAGAAAAACCATGATTTTGGACCTTCTGTACAAGCTGGAAATATTTTGGATTCCATCCAAAGATTTTTGCAAACCACAAGGACCAAATTTGCAATTTTGTCTTCTTTGAACCTTTGAATCCGTTAAGTGGAATTCCTAATATATCTAACGACCTTTTTCATGCACTTAATACTAGATTGGTGTTCATCATACCCATCCTTAACAATAAGGTTTAGGATGTGGGCCATACACCTTACGTGTAATTGTTTCCCCCCATCGTATAAGTTTGGTAGTTTTTTCATTAGAAATTCAATTGCTTTATCATTTGAAGTAGCATTGTCTACGGTTATGGTCATTACATTATTAATACCCCACTCTTCAAGACAAGTCAACAACGTGCGACCAATGTCTTCTACCCTATGACTATCTAAAGGATTAAAGTTGATAACTCTTTTGTGTATGACCCAATTTTTATCAACAAAGTAGGCTGTGACCACCATATAGCTCGATTGCTGACATGAACTTGTCCAACAATCAGTGGTCAAATGCACATTCATTAGGGGATTACAAAAGAACTTATTCAACTTTGCCTTTTCTTCAACATAGTAATCGGCAACTCTTTTTGAAACTGTGGTTCTACATGGAAAAACCACTTTCCCGTTTAATGCATTAGTATACTCAATAAATGCTTCATTCTCTACAAACTTGAACGGTAATTCTCCAACTATAAATAAGTTTAACAAAGCTTTTTTTTATTTTTTTCTCATCATGCTTCCAAGTGCCAATACTATTCTCCCCATTTTCATTTTTTTTTGAAATTTAAAGTGCTTTGCTTTTTTAAATTTTCTTCTAAATTTTTTGGGTTTTGCTTACATATTTTTGTATGTCAAATCAAATTAGATGTACCGTTTTTGCCGGACTCGGTTTCGAGCAATGTGTCACACCATTTGCATTTGCTATGTTGAACGTTGTTAACCTCAAGTTCATCATAATCGGCCTAACAAGCCGCTCTTTTGGCATATTTCTTCTTCTTCTTTGTTGTTTGACCTTTTCCATCTTTGTTGTCAATTTGATTTTTATCAACCAAAACATCTTCATCATCAATCTAAAACACAATAACAAAATGATTTTAATATCATAAAATAGCAAAATATGTTCTTTAACATTGAAATACAATCATTAATCTAAATTACAATAAGATAATGATTTACAATCACATAATACATTGAAATAGATTAACAATTTTAACATAGCATATTTATTTAACATGATATAATAGCAATGATAACACTTTGAAAGAATAACATCATAACAATTAAAAGAATAACAATAGATTAAGATAATGATGCTTACTTGAGTTTGTTGACTTGGAACCCAATTGTCCGTGATTTAGAATGATTCCTTAGAGATAAAGATTGGAAATCGATTTCCTGATAGTAGAGTGTAGGTCGATTTCTTAAATGCTTGACTTGATTTTTTTTTTGGCGGGCGATCATAGTAAACGATCGTAGGTGTAGAGGATTTTTTTTGTGTGTTGTTGCAAAGTCGCTCGATGGAACTCAATTGCTTAATCGACAAAGTGGAAACTGGGAATGATGATTGATTGATAGACTAAGGCAAATTGGATTTTTTTTGAAACTTCGATGATAGCGGGATACGACAGAAGGGTATCCTATTTTGTACGTCTGACAAGAGTTGCTACGCAATATGCACGACCAAATTGAGTAAGTGACCATTCATTTTCTGGGTCGGTCTTTTTGGCCCGATTAAATCTTTATTCTGGTAACCCGGACCGAATAACCCGAAACCCGAATTGGGCAAAAATAAATACCCGGGAACCGACCCAAATAAATAATCTGGTCCTAATGGGTCGGTCCGGTCCGGGTTTCGGTTTCAGTTCAGGTATTCGGTCCAAACGCACATCCTTACAACATACTTTGAATAACGAAATCCTAATATGTATCCTAGTAATTTCGATAATTACAAAGTAAAGATACATACATCAAACTTGTTACAAAAACAAGTTACTTCAATCCTTCCTTTGAAGGGCTTCGAAAGCTAGCACCAAAAGAATGATGCATCTAATGGCTCACACCTAAACCCTAGAACTAGAAGACACTTGAGAATAGAGGAAAATTTCGTTCATAACCCTATTGGAAGAGATAACCAAGAATTTAAGTGTCCAAGGGGGCCTATCTATAGTTTAGGTAACTTAAGGACAAAGCAAGATTTGAATAATTAAATAATGGATTTAATTCCAATTCAAATCATTTCCTTATTAACATCTAAGAGGCTTTTGGAAACCATAGAAAAACTCCTAAAACCGTCCACCATTGGGTAGTTCTAGAATTACCTCTTTTGTTTAACTATTGAACAATTACAATACATCCCTTGCACCCTTACGTAATTTCAATTAATCTAAAATTAATTCTAGATTAATTCTGATTAGTAATTCATTAATTCGAATTGATTTCTTATTAATTTATTAATCATATTTACAATTCAATCATTTTAACAATTGATTTCATATTAATTTATTAATCGCATAATAAATTAACAAATAAACTATCTATTTCCAATTAATATATTACTAACATAATATATTAACAAATCATTTCCTCACAATTTCCAATTAATTTATTAATCATATAATAATCTAATAAATCATTCACTCTCTATAAATATCATTCTAAATAAGTTCTAGTTGTGAGCGCAACCTTAAAATGATTTTGCTTCTAATTACAAGAATATACAAATTTAGTAAAGGCTTAGACACATTAACCCAACAATAATTATATATAGAAGAGGTTGATGAAAATAAACTTGAAAATATATTTTAAGAAAAAATAATAAAAATGAAAACTAGAAAACGAAATTTTATAAGGCGGAAAATGTAACATTAATGAGCGGGGTAACTCTTTTACAATTTGTATATAAAATGTATTTTACATCCGTATATGCCGCAACGATTATACTTTATCAAGTGGACCACAAATGTATCAAAAAAAAACCTTTTGATCTCAAAAATTGTATAGAGGAATTTGATAAAATAAGACTTGAAATTTAACTTAAGAAAAATTAATAAAAAAGAATAATGTAAAAATAAATCTTAAATATTACTAAAAGAGAAACCTTATGACATCATCTTAAATAATCTGGACCATTGATTGTATTTCAATCTTATTTTTTCCACTCTTAGATCAAATTGCTGACATCATCTTCCCATATGGAATGTATTTAATTCCAATAAATGTTTTCCAATCATCAATCAATAACTTACATTCGTTGAAATGGAATGTATTTAATTCCAATGAAAGCTTTCCATATTTTACATCTTGAATTTTCAATTATGAAGATTTTAATATGGTCAATTTTAAAAACATATTTAAAACAAATCATTTCATCAAGGCCTTAATATCAACCATTAATATAAATCTGTTTATTTTTATTAGGAAATCATTAATACCGAAAAATTATATTCAAATTATCACATAAATATACGATTCATCATTAAATCCGCGACTCACATTTATTTTCAATCGTTTCTTTTCTTCAAACCTTCTCCTACAACATCGTTAATATTGCTTATAACTTCCATCATCATTTTCTGCTATAAACATTCACTCCTATGTGCTAGAAGGTCAGTACCTTCTTTCGCTTTTTATATTTTTTTCGATTATTTTTTGTTCCTATATCAAATGTATGTATTCATATATTTTGATTTTCTTTATCACAAATTACATGAAATCAGTTAACTACTTTTCTGAAACTTTTCAAATAAACATGAAAAGATATTAGGTATCTTTAACAAAACAAAAATTAACTATCTTAGGAACTGACATTAATTACGAAAATGTTACTTTTATATATTAGAGATGATTATGATTTTTTTTTTTTTTTTATGTCATAAGAATCCGGTTAATTTTGGCATGATTTTAAAATATCATTGAAATTATTATGTTTTTGTATATCATATCAACCTATTTTTTTATCTTTGTATAGTAACAATAAAATTTATTAATTTAGATATTTCAAATTTTGTAATATTATTATACCTTACAAAATACAACTCCCTCCAAAATAAATTTTCGCAAGTAATTTCATCCATAATTTCAACAAATTTAAATTTGTATTTTCTTTATATAATTTTTTTAATGATCCTGATTTTTTTTCTCCAAAAGTAGATCAAACATTTACGTCTTAGATAATGTTGCCCTGTTATAATTATTATTTTTCAAAAGTATATCCGTTTAATGAGGAATTTGATATAATAAAGGAAGTGAATGTTAATTAAAATGAGATATATATTCCATAATTATTACATGAGTTTATTAAAAAAAAATTAATATCAAGGTGTAACATTAAACATTTTTAAAGTGAAATTTCAGAATACATACAAACGATGATGTTGTACAATGAAATATAAAATTGAATAGACTAAAAAAAATACTATTAAAGCTGTCAATCTTGAAAATAACATAGTTATGAAAAATTATAAAGTAAGATAAAAATTATAAAATATTAGGAGATTTGTAAAAAGTACATTTAGTAAAAGCATTACGGTTATTAGAAAAAATAAGACCGTTAAGATTAGTGAAAATACAATATATAAACTAAATTATCACAATAGTATTGAAATGTCATTATTTGATATTTCATATAATTGACAGATATATCAAATTACATTGATGATATACTAAAATTATTCAAAGTTGCGCCAAAACTAATGCAAAGTTCTTGCGAACACTAAATAAATAAGAACATAAAAGCTAGCATTTATATTTATAATCAATTTAAAATAAACCAATCATGATTTAGAAAAGAATCTCCATTAATGATATACTAAAATTAAATCTATATAACATTTAACATTTTATAAATTATATTACATAACTTTATTTGAAGAAATGAAATAGTTGTCAATATTTAATGCAATAGAAAAAACGATATATTGGTTATCAATATATGTTTAAATTAGGTAACATTATTATGCAAGGAACGTCTAATTAAAATGCTTATAAATATATAAATATCATAACTATATGAGACGACGAAAGTCGTTCAACTAATAAAATAAAAAATGATGTCTATAAAGAGATCTTTCAATGATTATATATATTTGTCGTTTTAAATGTATTTTCTACACATTTCAATAATACCAATAACCATATATTTTTTTATACTCATTATACAATATCTATAAACGATTATATGTTTTTTATGCGTTTCCCGCGTTTAACGCGGACTATAATCTAGTTATTTAAGAAACCAAAAGTATAACTTTAAAATACAGCAAGGTACGTTAAATTGTAAATTATATAATACCAATAAATTAATTTTAAAATTATAAATAATGAAAATGTTAAATAAAAATTATTTAAGGAGAAAATTGTAAATATGGAAATCTGCTAAGATTAGAAACAAAATTTTTATTTTCAAGTAAAGGCTATTATAAATCTTATAGTATAAATCTTATATTGTGTGATATTGAAATAGTAAATAACCACTCAAATGAATAATAAATCCTCTCACATACACTTTTTGGAAATTAATTCGTGTTTTCAACGTAATGTATACACGTTCTATCAAAGTAATAAGTGGCCAAAGAAATCGTTGTTCTTTAATTTCTTCTAGTTTCTATCTTATAACTATTTTTTTTTAACGGACAAATCTAAACTACTCCAAACCTAACACTTAATATCATCTAAGTCCACTTCCGGACTTAAACCCTCG
This sequence comes from Lactuca sativa, assembly GCF_002870075.4. Taxonomy (NCBI): domain Eukaryota; kingdom Viridiplantae; phylum Streptophyta; class Magnoliopsida; order Asterales; family Asteraceae; genus Lactuca; species Lactuca sativa. The sequence continues at coordinate 130,400,497 of NC_056627.2, read as the reverse complement.
ACCTAAAAAAAAAAAAAAAGAACATCACCTGATACTCGTGGGCTCTTGTTTGTATGTTATTTCTTTCACAAAAGCCAACATACTCTACATTGAATTGGCACAACATTATTTATTACTACCATAATCACCTACTACATGTAACATGAGCTGTGTACACTACATATGTAAATCTTATGTTTGGACCAAACAAGTTCTTAACTGAGACTGACTGACAGATTATTACACTCCTTTGGAATTTCTTTGTATTAGGTGCAAGTTTTTAATAATGTCTATTTGAATAGAAGGTAAATGCATCTATATTGTAAATAGAATGTAAATACAACTAGTAAATAGAACGTAAATACAACTAGTAAAAGAGGTTGACTCTCTACAGATGTACTCACATCATTTCACACTCTTCTATCACAAAGTGATCAACAACAATCCCGTTTTATCTTCCAAACACAAATTTGCACAAACAAAAAAAAAATAGATAGAATTAGAATATATAACTAAAGGCTAATAACATGAAACTCATACATGGATAAAGAATTCATTTGGTGTTGATCTACTATCGCCTTGTGGTCTTCTTGTAAAGCACATAAATCGAGAGCCAAACAAGCAGTAGAAGGGTTATGGAGGATATGAGCGACAGAAGAATAGATGCTGCAGAGTGGAAGCAGAAGGAATCGTACGTGTTGCAGATCTTGCTCCATCCGGTATGAGAGTTCCCTTTGAATCCAATATATGCGACTCCTCCTGCTGCTCCTGTTGCTGCAGCCACAATCCCCAACAACAGCTACAACAAATCCATTGATTTCAAGTTAGTTCACTCTTTGCAAAATTATAAACAGATATCTTCCACCACCTAGCTAGGCTTACCTAACCTCAATTGACAATCTTACACCTAAATCAGAAAAAATTCATTCTTAATTATGAAAGATTGATACATATCACTTATAACATGTATTGGTAGTCATTTTGATGAGCTACCTTAATTAATTTTCTATGGATAAGTTTGGTTGTAGTTTTGCTAACATGCAAATAGGTAGATTGTGCACCTTATAATTGCATTTATTTGGACAATTACTATTAGGATATATAAGAAGTTCATAATTATCTTCATACCGATTTCATTTTCTCAAATTTATTAAAGGGTTAACGAAATGAGTATGGTTCAAGAACTTACAGCATCGAACATAACAAAATGAAACTGCATTTTTGCGGAGCATCCACTGGGCTTCATCGCTGACAAAAGCGATAGCACAACTGTGATTATGCTGTACAAGCAAGCCACCGAGAGTGCAACTACAAAGTATCTGCACCATAAAAACACATCCAGTAAGCAGAAACTCAATAACTGATCATAACTATTAATGGTTCAATAAGCTCATTAATTGATCAATCTGGTTTGTTGAAGTGATGTTATAACTTACATGAAAGCTGGGGAATGCTGGAACTTTGCAGGCAATCGTATTGCCAAGCCTGGTGCAAGTGGAATTAGTTTGGTTTGGTTTGAAGTTACCATAACAATGATTGAAACCAAGGCTGTTAAGAAAAGCAAAACCCTTAAGGCCACATCAACTAACGGACTGCATTCACCCTTGTATTCTTGTGGTGGTGCTGATCTCTTTAATGGTTCCTCGGCGGCTGTAGCTGGAGAAAACGTGGTGTCATAGGATGCCATGGCCACCGGAAAATGGAATCACCAAATTGAAGCTTGTGATTTTGTGAAGGTGTGGTTGGGTGTTAGCTACAGAATGCAGATTTATAGCAAATTTTGGTCAACTGATTTGGCTCAATATTACTTTCATGCTCATTCACGTTTATGGGATATTTACATAATTACATTATATATTATATATTATATATAAATCCAGACTACAAAGTAAAAACCATAATACTGATAGTAACCGATAAGTAGTTATATTTTTTGAAATGATGAAAAATTATGACAAAGTGCACAGTTTCTAATATGAGTTATATCAGGTGCACTATAAGTTTTTATACACATTTAATAATTTTGGGTTACGAAAAATATTCCCTCATAAAAACGATTTGGCTATTTCATTTAAATATCCAAACTAATAAATAATTGTTTGTTTGTGATATGTCATCACATTATATTTTTTTAATTTTTTCAATTTCATTTAAATTCACTTGGCAAATAGTTGTTTTTTTTGCTTTGTTATTAAATCTAAAAATATAATAAAAAAAAAATAAGGAAACTTAAATGTCTCCATAAATTCTCACTTAGGGACTGTTTGTTTACCTCTTAATTGCAAAATTAACAGACAATGTCTTAAAATTTTAGATTCAGAACGTTTGTTTGTGTATTAATTTTTACCTCTTAAAAATAAAAATGCTTCTTATTTTTTCAGATAGAAAAGAAAGTCTGAAAAATAAAAATGAGAGGCGCGTTTCTATTTTGCCCTTGATCGACTGCCTCTTTTCTTTTCTTCCCTTCGGGTCTACTTGCTTCGCATCTCTTCTCTTCAGCACCTAACAACGACGCCACCACTGAAGACACCACCGACAATGCCTAGAGACAACGCCAGTAGTGCCGCCTTCCTCCTTAAACTGGCCTCATCGTTTCTTCCTTCTATTCAGCCAAGTCGACAACAAGTATTTTTTTTTCAGTTTTTTCCCTCTGTTTCTTTCTTCTTTCCCTTCAAATTCATTGGTCTCTTTGTTTTTCTTCCTTCTTTCTCCTCAAAGATGAAAATCAAAAAACGAAATTGATATGCTATATTTTCTGATTTGTTCACTCGGATTCAATATTTGATGTTATGCTATATTTTGATGTTATATGTTTGATTATGATGTTATATGCCCAATTTTGATGTTATGCTATATTTTGATGCTATATGCTTGATTATGATGTTATATGCCCAATTTTGATGTTATATGATCGATTATGATGTTATATCTTTAATTTTGATGTTCATTCTTGATGTTATGTTTGATTTTTTCTACTCATATATTTATGTTTAATGTTTTTATGTTTGAGTATTATGCTGAAATGTTGTTGCTGACAAGTTTTGTTCTAGATGTTATCATGAAATATCCATTAGTTTTGTTGAATTGTGTATTTCTTTTCTTGAAAAAGTTGTTGAAATGTGTCTTTGTATTGCTTGAATTGTTGTTGATATGTGTATTTGCAATCCTTAAGTTGTTGCTAAAACATACATTTTTTTTGTTGAATTGATCAAAGAAATGGGAGAAAAGAAGGATAGGATTAGTTGGAAGGTTGAAGGTGTAGAGAAAACGTTTCTAGAAGCTTGTTTACGTGATGTTACGGTCAATGGATGAGAAGAGAGTAGTTTGAAAGCACTATCTTGGAGGAATGTAGCTGAAACATTAAAATTTAAACATAACTTTATTGCCGACCAAAAACAAATTAAGAACCGCTATGACTCCCTAAAGTCAAAGTTTGGTGCATTTTTTAATTTAAAAAACAAAACCGACAATGTGTACAATGCAACAACCAACACCTTCAATCTTTACAAAGAAGAATGGGAACTAGAATAGAAGGTATTTTGTTAATTTATAAAATCCAGATTATCATGTTTAAATAATAAAATATTTTTTCCAAACAGTCAAACAAACATGTGGCTTCATTGAAACGAACACCACTACCATACCCCGACCTTTGCACCCAGTTGTTTAAAGGCGCGACTGTGACAAACATTTATAGTTGGGGGCCAACTTCTACCATTCCCCATCCTACACAAGAGTCAAGCCAATATAGTTTACATGACTTTGACGACATTGATTGCATGAATAAAGTGAATGACTCCTTTTCCTTTTTCAGTGCCAAGAGATATAGTCATTGCTTGTTTTGCAGTCCACAATTTCATAAGAAAATGCGATATTCATGATGAGTTATTTATGGCATTTGAGGAGAAGAATGCTCGAGCACAAGGGGGAGAGAATGATGGCCAAAACGTACACGATATGGAATGAGGTTCACAAGGAAATGAATACATGGATAATTTGCGTGAACAGATTGCGAATCAATTAGGGTAAAATTAAATTTGTAGGATTTTCTTTTGATTTTAGTATGATTTTGTGGATTGAAAAATATTTATGTTTGAGTTGGATTTGTGTTTAATTTTGATTTATACTAAATTTGGATTTTATATAGTGTTTATATTTTTTTAATACATATTTAAGAAATTTATTTTTAGGTTATTTTCTAAAATTCAATAAAAAATAAAACAGAAGGGTAAAATGGTCATGTTAATAATTTAATACAGCAATTCAGATGTCCCAATCAAACAACATATTAAACATTCAGCTCTTAAAATTTCAGACCTTTTTAGAAATTCAAACTTCTTAAAAATTCAGATCCTGCCAAACAGCCCTTACTTTGTCTATTTATTAAATTCAATTTAAATTTAAATCAACCTTCCTAATTAAAAAACATAATTTTTGACCAATCTATTTTGAATTCATGATAATTTGCAAAAACCTTACAAAAGTTGGCTCAATCACAACTAATATTGATATTCTTTCAAAATTCAGTTTTATAAATTATTAAACATGTAATGCATAACAAAATATTTTTATTTTTTTTTTTATAAAAAAAAAAACTCGTGTATTACACAAGTCTTATATCTAGTACCTTAATAAATGATTTTTTTTTTGCCAAATGACATGTTCTTCTTTAGTTTGACACATGTTATTTTGTAGGATTTTTTGACTTTTTCTTTTCCAATTGACATTTTCTTATGCTTTTAATTTTCTTAAATTTAAAAATAAATTCCACATTTTATGCAGTTTTATTTATTTTATGTAGAATTATTAAATTAAATTTCAATTCTACTTAACAAATTAAGATTTTTTTGTCACATCTCATCGTCTAATTCAATATATCACATGACATTTTTTTTTAATTTTTTCAATTTAATTTAAATCCACTTGGAAAATTGTGGTTTTTTTTTTTGGCTTTGCTATTAAATCTGAAAATATAATAAAGACAATAAGAAAACTTAAATGTCTCTATAAATTCTCAATTAATTTATCAATTAATGTATTAAATTCAATTAAAATTTAAATAATTTTTTCAAATTGAAAAACATAATTTTCAGACAATCTCTTTTAAATTCACGATAATTTGCAGAAACTTTGCAAAAATTGATTCATTCACAGCTAATATTGATATTCTTTTCCAATTCAATTTTATAAATTATTAAATACGTAATACTTAACAAAATATATTAATTAAAAAAAACGCGTGTATTACACGAGTCTCACCTACTACCCCAATAAATGAAAATGTTATTTTTTTGTCAAATTGTATGTTCTTTAGTTTAACACATGTCATGTTGTAGGATTTTTTAATTTTTTCTTTTTTCACTTGACATTTTCTTGTGCTTTTAATTTTTTTAAATTTAAAAATAAATTCCACATATTATGCAGGTTTATTTATTTTATGTAGAATGATTAAATTAAATTTCAATAACCATACATTAAAAAACCTATTGTACAACCACAAATTAGGTAATAATCAATTATTCAATAATTTAATATTTACAACTATTGGAATTGTAACTTATACAATAAATTCTTCAAAACAAAAATGTTATGGAATACAATTATTAACAAAGAAAATAATTTTCATAAGCTTTTATTTATTAGTATATATATTGACAAACTTGCTTTATTTATTATATCTATAATACTTATGTAAAAATATTATTTAAAAAAAATACTTGATGTTTAGAACTTTATATTAAATCTTTTTTAACAAATCCGTGTAATATACAACTCTGTCACCTAATTGATTAATTAACGACTTGTAGCGCAGCTGTATCAGATATATTGGAAATATGTCCCTTCCTAAATGGTTGAGGTTCAAGTTTTGTGGTGGACAAAAAATATAATATTAGAGTAAGTTTAATGAATTTGTGTTTGCCCTATACAAAAAACTGAATAAATTAATTAAACATTGTTTATAACTTTAAATATGTAAGCCATCTTCATTTTTTAACATTATTATCAAGGTAAAACTTAAACCTTATAAATGATCCAAACCACACTCTTCTAATAAATAATAATCATTGATCCGCGGATGTCGTATTCAACGTTATCTAAGTTATGGAGATGATTGATAGATTATCATTTAATTATATAATGAAAGAGTTGCTTGAACGGAATCTTATATTGATAGTCTTCTATTTCTTTTATAATATTAAATTTGAAAGGAAATTTACGTGTCAACAATCTACAAAACAATGGTGTTTTAATGGTTACTAGTTGTGAAACTCATATATTATACCGGTTGATTAAAACAAAATGTTAAATAGAAACGATTAAATGAGAAGTTTATTTGAATTCGAAATTTGAAATAAATAAAAATTATGAGAAAAAAACATGCAAAAAATAAATAAATTAAAATTATTGTTTAGTTATCAGACTCGTATACTAAACAGGTTAATTATAACAAAATGTTAAAAACAAAGGTTTAAATTGTAAATTTATTTGAAATTGAAATTGAAATTTAAAATTTAAAATTTGAAATTAATATCATTATGGTAGGTTTAATTTATGGAAACTAATTAATAATATATTAGAAATGTAAAATAAAATAAATGACAAGTGGAAAATAAATATATTTTTAAATTATGACAAAATAACATATGACAAATTGAATAAGAGCAGGACATGTGGCAAAATCATTCTTATTTATTAGGGTAGATTTTTATGCTTCCACCACGCAAAAGATCAACTTTTCACAATCGGAGAAAATATGAAGATATGTAAGAAAAATAAATTGATGAGAAGCAAAAATGAAACATGATATTTATTATTTAAATTTTTTTTGAGACTAGATCAATTTAAATAATTAAATTTAAGAGAAAGTGGATACATCTTTAACAATTTCCAATCCATCGGATCACCATTTATTTTGAAGGATTTTCTAATATGTGCTAAGGGCACATATAAGAGGTATTAATTAATCACAATTATTATCATAATTAAATATAAAATGCATTAATTATGGAGATTATTAATGAATTTTATATTTAATTATGGTAATATTTCTTATAATTAATGTACTTAACATTTAATTATGATAATAATTATGATTAATTAATATTTTTTATATGTGCCTTAGGGCACATATTAGAAAATCTCTATTTTGAATCAAATCATTCTCTATACCTTTCCAAAAATACAATTATGTGATCACATGAATAAATCTTCATTGTGTTAATATTTGTATTTATCATTAAACAAATAATAATAAATAAATAATTAATTAAATAAATAAACTCTTTTTCATATTACATCTTTTACATTCATTTTTTATATCAAAGTTAAATTATTACTTTATCTTTATTCTGGAAATAATTATTTCTAAAAGTGCATAAACCCACTTGACACTAATTTATAGGCAGCTTAGTTTTAAAAACATATTAATTCATTAATCTATAAAAGCCACATGAAAATTCAATCTTTATGCCAACAATCTTTATGCCAACAATAAAACACATATGTTTAACAAATCAATTAAAAATCATAGCTATCCTTAAAGAAACTTAAATTACGTTATTACTCCATATCTTTATATTCTCCGGGTTTTCTGTAACATCCCAAAATACGATCCAAAATTTTTTGTTTAAATAATACTAAAAATTATAAACCGGCTGATATGTCATAAAATCATACGTCAAATATCTCAAAACATAATATAAAATGTCGTGAATAAAGTGTATCAAAACTGTATCGTATCCAAACTAAGATTTTGAACAAACTCCCAGGAAAAAAGCTGAAGCTCTGATGTGTGGGACGCCATCATCTCGAGCTCTTCCCATTGCTTGCAGAAGTACCTGAAACCAAAATTGAAACTGTAAGCACAAAGCTTAGTGAGCTCCCCCAATCTACCACATACCATACAAACATATAAAGCACATACTAGGCCTTGCCCACTGCATCGGACCAAAGTCCGGAAACGGACTGGGACCTTGTCCCCTGCATCGGACCGAAGTCTGGACTAACTGGGACCTTGTCCCCTGCATCGGACCGAAGTCCGGACTACTGGAGCCTTGCTCCTTGCATCAGACCGAAGTCCGGAAACTGACTAGGACCTTGTCCCCTGCATCGGACCGAAGTCCGGACTATCTGGAGCCTTGCTCCCTGCATTGGACCGAAGTCCGAAAACTGACTGAACATAGCATAGCATAAACATATCAACTAGCATGAACACATATACTGGATATTGCATCGGGCCATAACCCAGAACACATAACACATAAATCCTGTCTGAGCCACGAAGGCATCAAACATACTAACTACTGCATCGGACCGAAGTCCGGAAACTACTACTGCTAACTAAACGGGCCGGCATTGCAGCCTTAGACCCGTTCCTACTAGAAGAAAACTCACCTTGTAAGCTGGCTGGTAAATGAACTGCTCTGGAAACTGTCTGCTGCTGCTCCGGTATCTCCCCGGCTACAATTTCCATAAATACACTGAATCAAATACCGATAACTATACTGAGGGTAAAATGACTATTTTACCCCTAGTTGAAGTCCACCGCTCAGTCAAAGTCAACCCTCTAGTCTAAGTCAACATACAGTTGACCTGACTCGGCGAGTTGGGCTACCAACTCGTCGAGTCCCTATCCTCAACTCTCAAACCTGCCCACTACTACTCGTCGAGTTTGGCATAGACTCGACGACTTCCTCTTCAACACTAACACCTGTTCAATCTGCATCTGACTCGCCAAGTTGTATGAACAACTCGTCGAGTTCTCCTTCATCTTTTGAATATTCGGGCTGTGACTCGCCGAGTTGTATGAACAACTCGCCGAGTCCCTCCATTAATGAGTCTGTCTATCAACTCACTGAGTCCTCCTCACACTCACTGGTTCTACTCGCATAACTCGACAGGGTAACTTCGAGCACTCGCGACTCGACTCGCCGAGTCCGAATAATGACTCGCCGAGTCAGTTGCATGCATCTTCTATTCAAACCATTCTGCTCAAAACCAATGCATCCAACTGATAGATCTAGGTTCCTAAGGCTTGGTTATCACGTAAAGATTCCATCTTTACGTGCACATAGTCCTCTAGAGGGGTTTAAAGGCTTAAAATGCACAAAGAAGGCTAGATCTAGGGCTTTTATGCAACAAGGTTCAATAAAGGTAATAGATCTAGGTTTTGGGACAGGAATAAGACCACATCTGAAAGCTACCCCACTCCATGAGTTACTTCTACTAGATTAATCTCATAAATGGGTAGAAAGGGTAACCTAAAGGAGATCTCTACAAAGAAACAACCAAAGAACAGAAGGGATCCGATTATTACCCTACTTGGCTCTGAAATGGATGCAAGAACTCGATTCCCTTCTTCTCCTTTGGGATCTAGCCTCCTTCTTCTTTTCCAAAGCTTCACTTTTCACACAAAATGCCCCAAAACACTCAAGATGCAATAAGATACTGCTATGAAACGTTCTGAGGGTGAGGGAGGCCAAATGGGCGCATAAGAGGGATTATATAGGGCGCAAAACCCATGGATCTACGGTTTCTTCCAGACTGGCGGACTCGCCAAGTCCGGGATATGGACTCGTCGAGTCGCCCACTTACTCGTGCTTGAAATCCCATCTCTACTCGACGAGTCGGGCAACAGACTCGTCGAGTCCCTCTTGAAAAACATGGAGAAATAAACATTTACATAACATACCAGAATTGGGGCGTTACAACTCTCTCCCACTTAAACTAAACTTCGTCGTCGAAGTTTCTCTACGACCAATCGCCCTGCAAACTGTTGTCAACACTCTGCTTAGTTGACCTACCATCCGCTGACCACCTTTGCTGGCCTTTCGCCTAGCCATTCTGACTATCATTAATCCTTGAGGATAATAATCTCGGGTCAACCCTGACCTTGAACATTCTAGGAACACAACATACTTGACTGACAACCTTTCGATACTCCTCGAGTACATATGTTGAACACCCTATGGGTTCACCCCTTTCTTTCCTTGCGCGATTTCCGGCCTTTCCAAGGCAACGCTCCATAACCAATTTCTTCTCTGATACTGTGAAGGACCCATCCTTCACCGAATCCACTACACCTACTACTCTCAGTACGGGTCATTACCGCTAGTATCCGCTGGACACTTCTTGCTACTATAACTTAGTGTTGAGCACCCATCAATCAACTAGTATAATTCTACCATAGTCTGCTTTCCATTACTGTCTCCGACTAAAAATCTCTGCTGTCCCGTATCCGCCTTCCGGATGAACCGAGACCACCCTGGTCCCTACTGATGTTTCCATATCTGCGTTACTGGACTCCTACCGGTTACTACACCCCATCGCAATATCCTAGTCACTTTTCAGCGATTTCTGAAGGTACCTCGGCTATTTATAATTGTTCTACCCACTTTCCCACTCATACTGAATCGATGCTGCTGGAACCAGCCTGCTTATCTCTCATCTAACTACTCAACTTCCAATAACTCGAGCCTTCCATCCTGAAAGAAAGGCTACCAGCCTAATTATTCTCGTAGATCACTTATACTTGGCTGAAGACTCAACTGATCCTGCTGAGAGGGACTTGCCATTTCAAATCGACCAACTATACCGTCAGTTCTTGCATTCCAACACAAATACTAATACTGACCATCACACTGCAACTAACCGAAACACTAAACTGCCTGTAACACTGAACTGCCTGAAACACTGAACTGCCTAAAACGCTAAACTGCCTGAAACAGTGAACTGACTAAAACACAGAACTTACTGAAACGATTAACTGCTTGAAATACTGAACTGCTATATGGTTGCTTCCCAAAATACCTCAAGACCTTCCTGGTCTCCAATCAACCGTCGATTGTCTGCAACCCCGAGTTCCGACTTAACTGTGGAGTCCAAGGACTCCTCACTTAGTTGCTCCCACAACGTTTGAACGAACTTTTTCTCTAGAACTAGTTTCCACTAGTTATCCTGGCACTGTGGCTCCAACAACCTCCCGATCCAACCGACTGGGTCCACGCCAAATTTTGACATCACCAAATCCAAGACTAAAATGATGGCTCCCAAACTAACGGTAGCCCATAACATACACGAACCCAAGTGGTCCATTGCTTCCCTGATCTCATAACTATGGTGACGATCCACTGAAAAATCGGCGACTTAACCGTAGCTGAACCATTTGGAAAATCCGAAATCCAACCTGTAACATCCCGGATTAGCAAGAGTAAAGTGGAAGGGCTAAAAGAGTAAATGTGGAAGGGGGAACTCGGCGAGTTCAAGGGTGGACTCGGCGAGTAGAGTCACGACTTGGTCGCGTGTTAAGTGGCCGACTCGGCGAGTCAGTGGATGGACTCGGCGAGTAGGCGCTGAGTGGAGAAAACCCTAAATCCGGAGGATGAGCCCTATATAAAGAACATAACATCCTTTCCCCCAGCCTCTCTACTCTCTGATAAGACCAGAAACCCTAGTTATTGTGTGTGAGTGGATCAAATTGCATTTGGGAGGCTTGGAGAGGTGGTTGTTGAAGAAATCTTGAAGGAGAAGAGTTTTGGGTCAAAGGGCTTTGCAAGGATTCAGGTTAATCTTCTCTTGGAGCTTCCTTTTGAGGTATTACTTCATTGTTTGAGCTGTTATTATCTAGATTCATCATTTTGGGGGTGTTAGAGATCATATCTTTTGATGTATTGGAGTTTAGAGGTTAGATCAGAGGTTGCTACCCCAGATATGGAATGGAGAAGGGTTGGAATGCATGAAAGTCCCTGGTTGTGAGTGATTGATGGAGCTATTTTGTCCCAAACCCTAGCCCTAGAGTGTAAAGTGCCTAGATCTCCTTAGATTCACGTAAAGTTTGCCACTTTACGTGATGGATGGCCTTAGGAAGGGTAGATCTATGGTTTGGACCATCTGCATGGCTTGGAAAGCCTCTGTATGGATTCAGACCCGGTGGTACTCGACGAGTCACATGGGTGGACTCGGCGAGTTGCTTGAAGATAGGCTGGGACTCGACGAGTTGGAAGAACAACTCGGCGAGTTGGATGAAGATGGCCTGGTACTCGACGAGTTGGAAGAACAACTCCGCGAGTAGGTTGAAGATAGCCTTAGACTCGATGAGTCTGTTCTTGGACTCGGCGAGTCTTGTCGAAGAGTCCAATCTTTTCTGGTTGAGCCGTGAATCGGTGAGTCAAGGGATGACTCGGTGAGTTGTGTGTGAGTGGACCCAGAGTTGTTGAACTCGGCGAGTCTCGGGGTGACTCGGCGAGTTGAGTCGCGGATTGGGGAATTTATGAGCATGGGGACTCGGCGAGTAGAGTCAGTCAGGGGTTGACTTTGACCAAGGGTTGACCAGTGGTTTCCAGGGCATTTTGGTATTTGTTGATACTGTTTTGAGTTCAGTGCCTCGGTGGTTGTCCAGTGGTGGAGATCGTATCAGTGATAGGTGCAGCTTGGGTTATCTGTTCAGTCGGCAGTTTCAAGGTGAGTTATCCTCACTATATCAACAGGGTCTAAGGCACCAAGGCCGACCCTTTATCGGATTGAGATCCGGGTATTTGTTGTATGTTATGGCTTTGATATGTTGCATCCCGGTAGCTAGGATGGTATACGTTAGAGACCTGATTGAGATCGGTATTCTGAGATGTAGGGTGGTGCTATGCTAGTGACCGGTCAGGTCGGTATCCTGGTTAGGATGATGATATGTTATGTGATCTGTTTGATCGGTTTGTTGACTGTGAATTGTTATATGATTGTATGTTTATGTGCACATGGTTGTTTGGACTGGAGTTGGGTTGAGCCGGGTCCTGCTTTGTGCTGTAGGCCAAGATATCCAGGGCGGACCGGTTGTCCCGAAGGCCCAACGAGCGGTCCGGATAGGCTGTAGGCCCCAAGAGGGCGGACCAGACGTGCCGAGGCTCGGAGACTGGACCAGGCCGACTGAAGGCCCGGTGCGGGCTGACCAGTCATACTGTAGACTTAGAGAGTGGACCAGGTGGATTGAAGGCCCGGTGCGGGTAGACCAATCACACTGCAGACTCGATGTATGTGGATAGATTCGTAGAGTGGACCAGGTGGATTGAAGGCCCGGTGCGGGCGGACCAATCACACTGTAGACTCGAGGTTTATGGGTAGACTCAGAGGGTGGACCAGGTGGACTGTTGGCCGGTGCGGCGGACCAGTCACACAGTAGACCCGAAGTGCATGGCTATTCTGTGATCGGATATGTTATGGCATGTTATGCGTGTATGGTATATGTGGTTGGTATTTTGGGGATATATCACTAAGCTTTCGGGCTTACAGTTGTGGTTTTATGTTTTTTCAGGTTCTTCAGGAGACCGTGGCAAGGCGAAGGCGTGATCGTACCGCTCCTCGTGTTTATGTTGTGATGAGATTCTGGGAATACTTAAAATAAATTGTATTGAAAACCTTTTTGTAGTAACTTTAATGGAATCGGGTTGTTTTCGAAAGTTTTAAATTGGTTGAAATTTTTGGTCATTACAAGTTGGTATCAAAGCCTTGGTTTGAGTGAATTGGAGGAACACTCGTGTGACTCCAGTCTCAAATCGAGGAGAGTTTTCAAAAGAGAATTTAAAATGGTTTTCAAAATGAGTAAAGGAGGACGCGGAGGTACGATCAGCCTGAGCCAGTAAGTAACCCCAAAATACCATACATGATATTTGTTTTTGAGCTTTGATAGAACAGCATGCTAGTGTTAGGCTAGGGATCTTCAGGATTTCATGATAATGCTGCCTGATTGTGATGCCTGTAGCCTAGGGTTCCTTGTGGGAGATTTCCAGTGTTCCTCTAGTGGTGAGGGTTGAGCGCTTGTTTGTATGTTTTCACTAGGGTCTTGTGGTAGTGCTTCATACAAATATGGGTAGGTGTGGAAGGTAGTATGGGCCCATACTACTGAAAGCACAGGACCCATACGCGTATCAGGGAAACCATGACCTCTAGGGTTGGGTTGAGAGAGTTGGTTCCCGGGATAGTGGGAAGTGTCTGAGATTTTGTGGTGTTTTTCAGTATGGAGATTCTGAGGCATGCTGGGAGTGGATCCGGGTCAGGATCAGGAGTAGCAGAAGGAGTTCCGGGCGGGTCAGTATCGCCCGAGGTTATTGGTCAGATGAGCACGTGCGAGTTGGATGCGAGGATTCGTGAGATCCTGCGTGATGACATTACTGTGTTGTTCCGGGCTGAGTTGTCGTAGCTGTTTGGGTCGATCAAGACCGCCATGGTTGAGTATTTTGATGAGCGCTATGCAGCTCTCACAGAGACGGCTGCCGCGGCGGCTACAGTGGCTGTAGTAGCGGCAGGGGGAGGAGCTGGTCGGGGCTTTCAGTATCGGGACTTCGATAATACGAAGCCTCCCACCTTTGATGGAGTTCAGGACCCGATTGTTGCTATGAGATGGTTATTAGACGTGGAGGGGTGTTTCTTCACGTGTTCATGCCCTGCTGATTAGAGGGTGAGGTGTGCTCTGAACCTGTTGAGGCTCGGGGCGAAGGATTGGTGGAGGTTGACCACGGGGTCATATTCAGATGCACAGAGGGCTGCGGTTTCTTGGGATCAGTTTAGAGAGATGTTCAGCACTCGCTATGTTCTGTAAGTGGAGAGGGAGAGATTGGCTCAGGAGTTCCTTGAGCTGAAGCAGGATTCGGAGTCGGTGACTGAGATCACCAGGATGTTCACTGAGAGGGCGATGTTCTGCCCAAAGTTCGCTTCGGAGCAGGCTCAAATGTCTCGATATCTGAGCATGCTCAAGAGGGATATCAGACAGTTTGTGTCTACGCAGAGGTGCGAGACCTTGTTGGAGTTGCAGGAGGCCGCCAGGCGGCGTGAGTTAGAGATTGAGTTGCAGTTGCGTGAGCTGAGGCAGGCTTCGGTGCAGTCACAGCCGGCGCCGAAACAGTCCAAGACCGTTGATGCTAGAGTGGGAGATCTGAGCAGCCACACTTGTGGGAAGTGTGGAAGGGGTCACATCGGAGTTTGTAGGTCCGGTGGTGCATGCCGCAAGTGCGGAAAGGAGGGGCACTATGCGAGGGATTGTCGGCAGTCAGCGCCAGTTCGGGATTTGAGGATTTGTTACCATTGTCATCAGGTTGGACATTTGAGGGTCAAATGTCCACAACTTGCTGCAGGACCGGTCCAGGCTCCAGCACCGGCCACTTTGAGGATCACAGGTGGAGGTCAGGGTGGAGCGGAGCCCCCAAGGGCTCAAGGTTGTGCTTTTCAGCTTACAGCAGAGGAGGTCAGAGTAGTGTCGGATGCAGCTGCGGGTATGTTTCTTTCTTGATGTCTTGTTATCTTGTGCTTATTGTGGAGTATTGTTTTTGTGCTGGTATCTTTGTGTGGTTTTCGATGCGGTATTCGTCGTTTTTGAGGGTTGTGGTTTGGTTATGGGTTATTGTATGGGAATTTCGTTGGTCACTATTTATGAGGGTTATTAGTGGAATCAGGTGTTGGTCGGAATGCCTGGTAGCTTCTGCTTTTTGAGGAGTGGTTAGCTGCATATTGAGTTTCTTTCGAGTGGGATGATCAGTGTGGAAATGTGTTTTTGTGAAGGTTGCTAGTGTTAGTGGGAATCAGTCCGCGTGTAAGTGTTGGTTTTGTGCAGAGTTGTTCTGGGAGGTCGGTGATGGCGACCGGTGGTTGATAGTCAGTACCCTAAGTGGGGGAGAATTGGAAAATTCTCCGGAAGATCGATGAGCATGTGAGGTTGCTTAGCTGTTTGGGATTCAACAGTGTTCTGTCAGCCCAAAGTGTAGGCTGGTATGAGTAAGTGTCGGGCATGTGGGGCGGGATACAGACCTAGGGCATTTGATTGAGAAAGGCCTGGGATCGGGCCGGGATCGAGTATGTATGATGGAGATAGAGTTCGGAACCCCTAGAGGGCTAGAACAGTATGCACGGGAGGATTCCCCAGAGAGATAGCTCGGAATGTTGGATGTTAGTTGAGCGGTCCGGTTAGACTGAAGGCCGGTAGGCGTGCCAGTCAGGCCGAAGGCTCGGAGAACGGTCCAGCCAGACTGAAGGCACGGGAGGGCGGTCCAGATTGGCTGAAGGTTCTGAGAGTGGTCCAGATTGGCTGAAGGCCTGTGAAGGCAGTCCAGTCATGCTGAAGACTCTGCAGGTATTGATAGAGCGGTTCGAGGAAATGGATTGAGTATGTTGCGATGTTTTAGCATTAGAAGGTCTGGCCCCGGGTATTGATCTTGATTGGTGGAGATGGTGCATGGACTTGTGAGTCCTTGCGAGCAGAGTCAGAACATGTGTGTTGGATGTATATCGATTACGCTATGAAGGAGTGGTGTAGCATTGGGCGAGCACCGTGGCACTTGTCGGAGTGACAAGGCGGTCAAGTGGATTTCCTTGGTAAAGGAAAGAAAGAGGATTGTAACTCCGAGAGGGAGTGCAAGTTCTCGGAAGTGAAAGCGGCAGAGCAGAGTTATGATTAGAGTGATCCGAGTATGGTTATGGAGCAGCGTGTTTGTGGCAGTGGAATGGAAGCACATCCGGTTTGGGATGTCTGCTGAGGTCGCGGAAGGAATTCCGCGGGTGTAGAGCCAAGAGGCTCGGAAGGGATGCAGGGAGGGAGTCTTGGGCTCTCAGTGTGATTCTGATTAGGGAATTGTGTATGTAGTAGTGGTTCATCCTGGGGGATGTTTGGAAATGTCATCAGTGTATGTGATTGCTAGAGGACGCTAGAGCTAGTTCAGCATGTGTATGTGATTGCTAGAGGAGGACTCATGGGAGTTACGCTGAAGAATGTGTCTATCTATCAGCGGAATGGACAGAGTTGGACTTGGATCGAGAATCCGGGGGTGCATGGTTATTTTCTAGCTCATATGGGTCGAGTGGTGGTTGTGATTTGGAGCAGTGTTGCATCATGAGTAATATTCAGTTGTTAAGTGGAGTTATCAGAGGATAAAGCCGGTGACCGGCTTGAGACGGTGGTCAGGACACCGTAAGGAAGGAGAAGGTGAGTTTCTGGTTCTATGCTTGTGTTTTGAGGAACGGGTTGGGTTAATGCCAGGTGATGCATGGCAGGAGTATTTCTAAGAGTTGAGTTGTTGCAGGCTTCGAGGATGAAGCCTAATGTAAGTGGGGGAGAATTGTAACATCCCGGATTAGCAAGAGTAAAGTGGAAGGGCTAAAAGAGTAAATGTGGAAGGGGGAACTCGGCGAGTCCATGGGTGGACTCGGCGAGTAGAGTCGCGACTTGGTCGCGTGTTAAGTGGCCGACTCGGCGAGTTAATGGATGGACTCGGCGAGTAGGTGCTGAGTGGAGAAAACCCTAAATCCGGAGGATGAGCCCTATATAAAGAACATAACATCCTTTCCCCCAGCCTCTCTACTCTCTGATAAGACCAGAAACCCTAGTTATTGTGTGTAAGAGGATCAAATTGCATTTGGGAGGCTTGGAGAGGTGGTTGTTGAAGAAATCTTGAAGGATAAGAGTTTTGGGTCAAAGGGTTTTGCAAGGATTCGGGTTAATCTTCTCTTGGAGCTTCCTTTTGAGGTATTACTTCATTTTTTGAGCTGTTATTATCTAGATTCATCATTTTGGGGGTGTTAAAGATCATATCTTTTGATGTATTGGAGTTTAGAGGTTAGATCTGAGGTTGCTACCCCAGATCAGGAATGGAGAAGGGTTGGAATGCATCAAAGTCCTTGGTTGTCAGTGATTGATGGAGCTATTTTGTCCCAAACCCTAGCCCTAGAGTGTAAAGTGCCTAGATCTCCTTAGATTCACGTAAAGTTTGCCACTTTACGTGATGGATGGCCTTAGGAAGGGTAGATCTATGGTTTGGACCATCTGCATGGCATGGAAACCCTCTGTATGGATTCAGACCCGGTGGTACTTGGCGAGTCACATGGGTGGACTCGGCGAGTTGCTTGAAGATAGGCTGGGACTCGACGAGTTGGAAGAACAACTCCGCGAGTTGGATGGAGATGGTCTGGAACTCGACGAGTTGGAAGAACAAATTGGCGAGTAGGTTGAACATAGCCTTAGACTCGACGAGTCTGTTCTTGGACTCGGCGAGTCTTGTCGAAGAGTCCCAATCTTTTGTGGTTGAGCCATGAATCGGTGAGTCAAGGGATGACTCGGTGAGTTGTGCGTGAGTGGACCCAGAGTTGTTGAACTCGGCGAGTTGAGTCGCGGATTGGGGAATTTCTGAGCATGGGGACTCGGCGAGTCATCGGGTTGACTCGACGAGTAGAGTCAGTCAGGGGTTGACTTTGACCAAGGGTTGACCAGTGGTTTCCAGGGGCATTTTGGTAATTGTTGATATTGTTTTGAGTTCAGTGCCTCGGCGGTTTTCCAGTGGTGGAGATCGTATCAGTGATAGGAGCAGCTTGGGTTATTTGTTCAGTCGGCAGTTTCAAGGTGAGTTATCCTCACTATATCAACAGGGTCTAAGGCACCAAGGCCGGCCCTTTATCGGATTGAGATCCGGGTATTTGTTGTATGTTATTGCTTTGATATGTTGCATCCTGGTAGCTAGGATGGTATATGTTAGAGACCTGATTGAGATCGGTATTCTGAGATGTAGGGTGGTGTTATGCTAGTGACCGGTTAGGTCGGTATCCTGGTAAGGATGATGATATTGTATGTGATCTGTTTGATCGGTTTGTTGACTATGAATTGTTGTATGATTGTATGTTTATGTACACATGGTTGTTTGGACTGGAGTTGGGTTGAGGCAGGTCCTGCTTTGTGCTGTAGGCCAAGATACCCAGGCGCAGACCGGTTGTCCCGAAGGCCCAGCGAGCAGTCCGGATAGGCTGTAGGCCCCAAGAGGGCGGACCAGACGTGCCGAGGCTCGGAGAGTGGACCAGGCCGACTGAAGGCCCGGTGCGGGCTGACCAGTCATACTGTAGACTCAGAGAGTGGACCAGGTGGATTGAAGGCCCGGTGCGGGCGGACCAATTACACTGCAGACTCTATGTATGTGGATAGATTTGGAGAGTGGACCAGGTTGATTGAAGGCCCGGTGCGGGCGGACCAATCACACTGCAGACTCGAGGTTTATGGCTAGACTCAGAGGGTGGACCAGGTGGACTGTTGGCCGGTGCGGCGGACCAGTCACACAGTAGACCCCGAAGTGCATGGCTGTTCTGTGATCAGATATGTTATGGCATGTTATGCGTGTATGGTATATGTGGTTGGTATTTTGGGGATATCTCACTAAGCTTTCGGGCTTACAGTTGTGGTTTTATGTTTTTTCAGGTTCTTCAGGAGACCCTGGCAAGGCGAAGGCGTGATCGTACCGCTCCTCATGTTTATGTTGTGATGAGATTCTGGGAATACTTAAAATAAATTGTATGGAAAACCTTTTTGTAATAACTTTAATGGAATCGGGTTGTTTTCGAAAGTTTTAAATTGGTTGAAATTTTTGGTCGTTACACAACCCGTGGATTCCCATATCCTCACTGTTGCACCCGAACTGGTGGGTACTACTGCTTCCCCCGCGTCCAGACAATACGCTCATTCTGACTACTAACCTGACGAATGCTCTGGCTACATCCGCAGGCTTACAACTCCCTAATACTATCTGGCTGCTAGTAAATGATGCGGCTACCCCCGCAAACTTACAACACTCTACTACTATCTGAATGCTACGGCCACCCCCGCAGACTTACAACACTCTACTACTATCTGAATGCTGCGGCTACCCCCGTAGACTTACAACACTCTACTACTATCTGACTGCTGCTACAAAATGTTGCGGCTTTCCTGCCGCTCTACCATGCTCTGCATGCTGTCCCTGCTACTGACTACTAACACGGAAGCATCTCTTGCTAACTGTTCTCAAGATCCTCATTCCGACTCACTAGAGTCCTACAGGCGGTCCTCCAACCTGGATTCCCAACCAGCTACTAATCATCTCGAATACATGAACTACTATTGGGAAGTTCCTCAAACTCCCAATCTTGAACTCTTCAACCCATCAATTGCTACTACTATCTTTTCTTCTCAGAGGCCGCGTACTCATTCTAGATCTGCGTACTCTTACGCTTGTATACTCGGAGGCTTCTCCGCCACTTAGATCCGGCTAACTCCTTACTGCTCCCTGGTCGAAAGGGTTCCCCAACCTTCCTTCCATGAAAAGGGGCGATTCGCTGCTCGCCCACGATTACCTCTGTTGGCGCTCTAACTAATCCTACCAGATCCAAACCATTCATGTTAACTAACCGGGCACTCTTCAGCCCTTTATTGTATTTGCTTTAGTGACTGCATCCTGAGAACCTTTGTTTAGGGTGCACAACTCCAACCCACTTCCTTACTGTCTGCTTGCTACTTCACTTGAGGCTTCAAATCGTCACTACTGAAGATATAATTAATCAATACTCGAAAGACACCTTCCGAAAGTAGTTAGGCACTACTGAATCTTACACATACATGCTACAGTTACTATATCCGGAGTAACCTGCTCTAGATGGGACGACCTCCAACTATCATTCTAATAACCAAGGTATGCAATTGGCACATAACTCAATCATAAGCAGGAAATATAATACTCACAGATACATGCTTACTAACATTGATGCAGTATCATAACATTAGAGTCACTACAAAAAGGGATAATTCAAACTACATACCTGTGATCTAGTGCGACTCGATCTTGCCTTCCTGCGGAATCATGTACGTTGGAACCTAAACTCCCTCCCTCTGCCGTAATATCTATGACGAAACTTGGGCTACTTTAACCGCTCTACGAGGGCAATTTGCCCTGAAATTACTAGGTTGATGACAATGGAGACACAACTCTTCCCTCGATGTGCATTCTCGGCGGAGGTGACCCTTCCGTCCGTACCTGCCACACTGCGACCTGCTGCGAACATTCCCATGTGCCCCTGCATCCCTTGCACATCCACCACGACCTCTCAAATCTCTGGCATCAGCTACACCAGCGTCTAACTGTCCAGCTTGCTGAGCTAGATCGGAAGCCCACTTCCTCTTCCTCAGCTGACTATCTGAGCCAATCTCCTTTTCCCGGGGCACCCTGACCATCCCACTCATCGCGTGGGTAGCTGCGACTCGCCTCTTGATCTCGGCGATGACCCTATCGGTGACACGCCCAATGGTGTCAGATAACTCTTCGCGGAGGGCCCGTGAAACCTCTGCAGCAATCCAATCCTGCCACTGACTCTCCTGAAAACATGGTCCACCATTCACTTTTGATCCCAGACTACAACAACTAAAGGTAGGATCCTCCTTCCAGAAGGATCCTAGGGGTCCACGAACTTCGGGCTCCAGATAAGCCCTTACCTACTCTGCAACGATCTCGGCCCAGAAATCCTCAAGATGACTATCCAGATGCTTCACTACGGCCTCCCTAACCGAACCAAAAATCAATGGAGTCTGATCAATGATGTTACGCATAATCTCTGCAGAAATGAAATCCCTCATCTGATCATCAAGCGGCCCAGCTCTAGAACCTGAGCCAAATCCCTCCCTGGTACCTGAACTGCTAACTGGTATCTCACACAACGTCACCATGCTGAAAACATAACACAATAACTGATCAATACACGCCGCTGCTGAGGGATCTCTCACACACCCTACTAGTTCCCTGGTTTTGCCTCAGCCCCTCTTGAATTGAGTACGGATCCTCTGCTTTCAGTAGTACGGGCCCATACTACCTTCGACATCTATCCATACTTTCCTCAAGAGTTACCTCGACTCCACCAAGTCACTTTACTGCTACTGATCTCTACTACTCTCATACTAGGCTTGCCCTAGGGAACCTCTGCCTCCACCTAAAGAGTCCTTAGCTGCTGAAGGCCTCCTTGTGATGCCAATTAGTCATTACCTGAATACCATCACATGTGGCGATGCTCAGATAATCCTTCGAGTAAAGAACTCGTCCCCACAACGGTTAGACTTAAACAAGAGCTGCGCAGCAGGGCCAAATCCAACACTATGAGATTATTCAACCCTGTTCACATGTGATGTGGCGTATTCACCTAACGGCTAACTCCCATCACTCAGAGTCCCACAAAGCACAAAGCAAGCAGCATTCGGACATGGAAACTACTCAAACAATTTTATCCTCATAATGAGAAACTGTACTAGCATACAATGCTAAGCTTATGCTATCAGGCATAACCTAAACATGTTATCCTACTGCTGACTACTCAATGCTAACATGCAATTCTTACAAAGCTGAAACACATAAAGCAGGAACAAAAGGCATCCTCCTAGATCCTTAATCCTATACTAGCATGTTGTTCTACTGAAACTGAAACTAAAATTCAAACATAAACTGAAACATAATGTTGTATGGGTAATTTGGGAGTACTTACTTGAGCTCGCCTGATCGCATGCACCACACCCTTTTCTCTTTTAAAAGTTCTTTTCATTCTAAAAATTCTTTTTTACTTTTCTAAAGCTCTTTTCTTTTGAAAAAAAACATTTACCACTTCCTTAATTTGAGTTCAGACATACCCGAGAGTGTGCCCGAATCCCTCAAACCAAGGCTCTGATACCAACTTGTAACAGCCCAAAATACGGCCCAAAATTTTTTGTTTAAATAATACTAAAAATCATAAACTGGCTGATATGTCATAAAACCATACGTCAAATATCTCAAAACATAATATAAAATGTCGTGAATAAACTGTATCAAAACTGTATCGTATCGAAACTAAGAATCTAAACAAACTCCCAGGACAAAAACTGAAGCTGTGGTGTGTGCGATGCCTTCATCCCGAGCTCTTCCCTTTGCTGGCGGAAGTACCTGAAACCAAAACTGAAACTGTAAGCACAAAGCATAGTGAGCTCCCCCAATCTACCACATACCATACAAACATATAAAGCACAGACTGGGCCTTGCCCACAACATCGGGCAAAATTCCGAAAACTGACTAGGACCTTGTCCCCTGCATCATACCGAAGTCTGGACTAACTGGGACCTTGTCCCCTGCATTGGATCGAAGTCCAGACTACTGGAGCCTTGCTCCTTGCATCAGACCGAAGTCCAGAAACTGACTTGGACCTTGTCCCCTGCATCGGACCGATGTCCGGACTATCTAGAGCCTTGCTCCCTGTATCAGACCGAAGTCCGGAATCTGACTGATTATAGCATAGCATAAACATATCAACTAGCATGAACACATATACTGCATACTGCATCGGGCTGTAACCCAGAACACATAACACATAAATCTTGTCTGAGCCACGAAGGCATCAAACATACTAACTACTGCATCGGACCGAAGTCCGGAAACTACTACTGCTAACTAAACGGGCCGGCATTGTGGCCTTAGACCCGTTCCTACTAGAAGGAAACTCACCTCGTAAGCTTGCTGGTAAATGAACTGCTCAGGAAACTGTCTGCTGCTGCTCCGGTATCTCCCCGACTATAATTTCCATAAATACACTGAATCAAATACTGATAACTATACTGAGGGTAAAATGACTATTTTACCCCTGGTTGAAGTCCACCGCTCGGTCAAAGTCAACCCTCTAGTCTAAGTCAACATACAATTGACCTGACTCGGCGAGTTGGGCTGCCAACTCGTCGAGTCCCTATCCTCAACTCTCAAACCTGCCCGCTACTACTCGTCGAGTTTGGCATAGACTCGAC